>NC_057351.1:64993495-65299284 GCF_016509475.1 Prionailurus bengalensis | reverse complement strand
GGTACATGTTGGTACCAAAGAAATGAAGGTTCACAGTTTAATTTCTCTAAATACTTTAAGCAAAAGGATGTCAGCTCCATTACTGGTGTGGGGCAGGGTGGGTGGTTGCCTGGGTTGAGTATAATAGACTATGGCAGAGAAATATAATATTAAAACATATCTTTATAAAATTCTACGTGGAGAAGCTGGCAGGGACTCTTCTGGGTGAGCATTCCAAGTTGTATTTTGCCTCTTAATCTGGTCCCAGTCTTTACAGCAGGCTGAAATGGGTTGATTTATTTACTACTGCCTAAAACCCTAAAATGACCCTTTCTCTTATCAAAATTTATCAAAGTGCCCCTTGTGTCTTCTGTACATCAGCACTTACACCATTCTTAAGAATGATGATGCTTCAAGTGACAGATATTTATAAAGGGCTCCTGTCTCTTCCATTTAGAAACATCGTAATTTACAATCTCTCAAACATGTTGGGTGCAAGAACCCTGACGTTATTGAAATAGGCAGAAGATTCATGCCACATCTAAGTTTTCTTTTCAAGACAAGGATTGCAATCTCAGATTAACTTTTTAAGCCAAATTTTCTCAACATGGAGAGCAGGGCTCACTGTGCACACAGGACACTAGAAACTACATGGTGGGGGAAAATGACAATGTGAAGAAAATCAGATCTTTTAAGCTTGTATTTAATAATTTTGAGGGTAATTAGAAGAATGCCATTTTGCAAATGAAATAATTTGGGGGTGGAGAGATGGAATCATCCATAAAAATAAAAAAAAATATTTCTCCTTTGTTTATTTTAGGACATCTACTTTAAAGTATATACAACTGCCCTTCAGCCCAAGTATACTGAACACCATGATGATGATAATAATTACAACTACAATTTATATTAGTTGTATAGGAGAGTTTTTATAGTAGAGACTGAGCTATGGTTTTTACCTATGTTACCTCTAATATTTACATGGCAGTTAAACTATCATAGTATGTAAGTCATGAGGATGAGGAGAAATTAAAAAAAACTTATACAAGAGGTAACATGTTTATACCATTAACTATGGCATTGGTATCATTAAAATGAATTTCTAGGCTCAGGATGGAGCTCCTCCTGTCCAAGGTGTCACATCAGCAACCTGGAACTTACATAACTTTAGTGTGTCTATAAATAATGCTCTGCACTGAGCCTCCCACATATATGACAGCTATTCAATGAGGCAATAAGCTTTCTTTCAGTTTCTCTCTCTCTCTTTTCTTTTCCTCTCTCTCTTTCTTTCCCCTGTGTCTCTCCCTATCCCTCTCTTTTCCCCTTTCCCTCTCACTGTGTACTTCTCTTTTTCTCTTTCTCCCTCTCCTTTCTCTCCCTCTCTCTCTTCTCTCTCTCTCTCCCTTCCTCTCTCTCTCTCTCTCTCTCTCTCTCTCTCTCCTATCTCTCTCTCTCTCTCTCTCTCTCTCTCTCTCTCTCTCTCTCTCTTCCCTTTCCCTTTGCCTCCCTTCCTCTCTTTCATTCTCTCAGTTTGGACCACTAGTGTCTTCACAGGAAGATAAGTTTTCCCTAATCACTCCAAATAAAGAAGCTGAGTCAGTTAGGAAAAACACAGCAAAACAAAAACAATCAAAACTTTCCAAAGGATGAATTGCATTTCAGGTGGTATCAGTTAAACTGGATTTGAAAACTTCTAGTATAAGGAAAATACTTGCAGTTTTGCCATCTGGAATGGCAAAGGTGTGAAAATGTGGAAATAGACCGTGCATGCGCAAAAAAGACTGCAAGAGAGAGGTTCCACTCCGCCTGAGCTACAGTGGTGGAAGTTAAAAAAAGCTGCTTCAGTCTCTTATTCTGGAGTTGTTTGCATTTATTCACTCTCATCTAAGCTTGGTGGGGCTGAAACCAGGGCTCCACAATTGATTTCTACAGCCACAAATCGGGACCTGTGGCTGTTGAGTCTGGGACTTTGGGGATGAGAAGGAATGCTTTTGCAAATGTGGACATCTCACAAAATTAGAACACTCTTTACCCGATGGACACCTTTTTCATGACATGGAACTTGTGCCTTTGGTCCTGGCTTGGACAGGAAAAGAGACAACAATGGAGTGGAAGAAGAAAAGTTGCAATACATGAAGAAAACATTTTCAATCCTGTGATAACCTTGCCTTCCCCAAAGTCTGAGTGTAAATTCTAGTTTTGCTCTTTTGCAGTCTGAATCTACTTATTTATCCCTAATAAATGTATGATGCTGTTCTGAGAGGTTTGGGCACTTCTTTTTTAACAGGAAAATTGGTTCCTAATGAGAATCTCTTCTCATTTGCATGGGGATGGTGGTGGCCATGTTTGACTCTGACTCTCCATTACCTACCATGATGCTTAGCATGTAGTGGTTTCCCCATAAATGGTTATTAAATTATTTAATTAATTGACTATTTAATCATTTGTTAGTGTTATATTGCTGGTAACAAATTACCACAAACAGTGAATTAAACAACACTCATTTATCATCTTATGATTTCTTCAGATTAGGAGTTCAGCAGGTACAGGTTTACTGGTTACTCTGTTCAAGGGTATCATCACACTGAAATCAGGATGTTGGTCAGGGATTTAATTCTCATTTGAAACTCAGGATCCTTTTCCAAGCTCACAGATTATTGACAAAATTCATTGTTTTGTAGCTATATTACTGAGATCCCATTTTCTTGCTAGCTGTCAACCAGGGATAACCCTCATTTCCGAGAAAGTGATCTCAATTCCTTGTCTCATGGCTCCAAAGGCAGTTTACAACAAGGCTATTTGCTTTCTTCCAGGCAAGAGGATTACATATCTCTGGCTTCTTAATTCTTCTTTAGTCTGCTGTGAAGTGGTCTAATATAATGTAACATAATGGAATGACTATCCTATCACCATTTGCCATGTAGCACATAATTTCATCAAGGGAGTCCATCGTACTCATGGGCTCTGTTTCAGGAGAGAAAAAGGACTATACAAAAGGTTGGGAAACTTGGGACATCTAAGAATTCTACCTACCACAAGTGGGGGTATTCATCATCTCCATAATGAGGAACTTCATACATGAATTTCATGTGTCTTGTTTAAGATATTGCTGCATCACCATCATGGTTAGTCTATTTCCCATATTTTTAAAAATATATTTTTGTTATTAGTATGAAAAGTAAAAATTATCACTTCACCTGAAGGCATAGGAGTTGCAGGAAAACTTACCCAAATTTGCACAGGTAGTTTGGTTTCTCAAATAGTCCCATTCTTGGTCAGAAGGGAGGCCCCTTTACTCAAAGGGTTCTCCTAATATCACCTACTGAATTTTGGTGATCCCTTGATAGAGAAAGAAATTGTTCACATTATATACTTGCACACACACACACAAAATTGGATTTTCCATCTATGGTTATCCAGTGTGACCACAAACCTTTTTCACTATTCAGTGGACAATGACTGGTAACCAGAACCAAGATGAGCCTAGGTTCATTTGGAAATCAAACATAATGACTATACTTTGTAGAAAGGTCACTATGTGCTCAGGCATGTACCAGCCACCATGAAAAACACACACTTAGATAAAAATAGCCCTTTCTGCAGATACAGGTGTAAAATACCTCCTTTCCTAGGGAGAGATACACAGGTCTTCATCAGTAGTAAGATGTAATTGCCATTCTCAGGGCCTTTTTTGGCATAGATTTTGATCATAATAAGGAATTATTGTTCTATTACAGAAAGTAAGGGCCTCTGAAAAAATACGAAAAAAAAAAAAAGGAAATAACATCTTCTGCCACAGTATCTATTCATACCACCTAGCCCAGACCTCCAAAGATGTGATTTCCTGGAGCTGCCAAGTCTAGGCCATGCTCTTCATCTGGTTTGTTCACTTGGACCTGAGAATCATTTGGAAACCTTCAAGATCATCCCTTTAATTTTCTCCATAGTGGCAATATTGTCTAACATTTCCAGGGTAACAATGAGTGACTGTTTCCTCATGTAGTGAGGTCAGATTAATTCAGGTCCTACCTACCATGTCCTATTTTGTTCTGCTCAGATCTGGTTGTCCAAGGACAATGATTTTCCTCCTGGGATGTAAGCTTGACCATATCATTTTGGCAAAGTGTGGGGTGTTACAACATCTATTTTCATAGCCTCCAACTTACTAAGACTCAAGGATACCAGAGTGCTTCAGCTTCCCCACAATGAGTTGATAAACAAATCAACCGTAGGATGCTGAGTACCTATTGCAAAGGGCACAAAATAAGTCAAAGCCATTATGTATTCCATTAAGAGTTTTTAAATTTATGCAAAGTTTTTCATTTATGCAAAGTTTACATTTATGCAAAGTTAATTATGATACATTAAAAAGTAGAAATTGCAGTGTTTATCAAGTGAAAAAATAAATTAAAACACCCACAGCTCTACTGCAACTATGATTGGGTCACAGTCTGAGTAGACAAAGGATGGACACCTGGATACAGCTGGGTCAGTAAGAGTCTCTTTCCCACAATATTTGAATTATGGGAGTTTTTACTGGACACTTATTTATAATATTTACCCCCCAAAACACATAAAAGATGAAAAAAAAAGATAAGGAAGAGAGGGAGGGAAAGAGGGAGAGAGAGAAAAGAAGAGGTAGCTTTAAAGCTTTGGTTCTTGAAGGCTTTCTGCTGTTGGTTCCAGTCCCTCATAAGATCCACATTCAGGATGTCTCTTGGGTTGTAAAAGATACACTTGTGTTGTTCTAAGTCTTCTACTTGTTTACGCTAGTTTCACTAACATCTATTACTTTTAACTAAAGGTATCTCACAAAAAGAGGCAGTAATCTCAATCTTCCAATGACACTTGCAATAGGAACTCAGAGAAAGGAGAGGTTTAGATAGACTGGAAATGTCAACATGGATTTAAGTTAGTCCTGAAAGAATAAGGGTTAATTGAGAAGCCCAAAGGGATAAATGGTATTACAGGTAGTGTGAATAGTATGACCAAAGGCAAAGAGATAGTAATTGACATTTTGTGTATGGATACCATGAACCAATCTGTTCTCCACAGAGGGTTCACAGCATATACCTATGACACATTTAGGCTGGAATATCAGAAATGCTAATTTTGTGGGAGATCAAAATGTTTGCCTGTTTTATTTAAGTTCAAACTGTTAGGTTTGCAACAATGAATCCTCATTTCTAATCAATGGTCAGTTACCCTTTTGCAAAATATTGTCACAAAAATGAGGAAGTCTTATGTGATTAAAAATCTCATGTTCTTTGGAAGGCAGTTAGACCAGGGCTCTACACCAAGCTCCATCACTTAGTAGCTGTATGATGCTGAGCAAGTTACTTAGTCTTTCTGAGTTTCAATTTTCTCATTTACGCAATAGGGGTAATAACACCTAGTATATAGAATGTAATAAAACTATGCATATATAATGATATTAGAGTCACTATGATATATGATGTGACTTCCTTCTTGACTCATTCATTGTATACCTGCACTGTTGCTAACTCAGCACTAATCCAAAATGACGATGATAGTTATTGTCATGACAAAATGTGACCCAAGAATTTTGCTAAATGCCTATGTGTCTTATGTATTTAATTCTCACAACAATCTTAAAAAAGGTAAAGAGATCCAGTACAGAGTTATTGTTACAAAAATTTTTTGTTGTGCTTACCTCTGGAATTTCTTCCAGCTTATTATCGATTCAGGGTAAGTGAGGATCTCCGGACTCTGAAATGGAGTTTGATTCTGCCATAAAAACAAATTCCCCCCCAATTTAGGCCATTTGGGTGGGCTTAATGAAAGTAAAATGTCACCTTCAGAACAACATGTATTTATTCTTAGGGCAAGTGTTGTATGTATGTTGGCACGGGGTATTCAGAAAGCATGAATAAGGATGCTTGTACTTGATAATTTGAGAAGAAAGAAAGAGATAAGGAAAGGAAGGAAGGAAGGAGTTGGCCTCCAGGTAGAGCTTTACTACAATTGGATTCATCTGTGACTCTTGGGCAAGTCACTTCACTTTCCTGAATTAGCCTTTCTTATTTGTAATAGGTAATTACTTTCATAATGCACAATGTAATGAAGTTCATTGGTTTGAAACCATGGTTTTAATGTCCAGGCCCCCACCTCAGATCAATTAAATTGATTTTCCAGAAAGTAAAACCCATAAATAGATATTTTAACAGTATGCAAGTGATTTAAATGTGCAACCAGACTTGAGATTACTGAATAGATACTTTTTAATGTATAGTTTGTGTCTAAAATTCTAGGTACCATATAGTCATTACATTCTAGAAACAATGAGTAGGGGCAGTATTGTTGGAATTGAAAGGGGATAATGAAAATGATGTCTTTCAAATAGAAGTTATAATAGCCTAATTAGTTTGGGGAACTATTGTTTCAAGACTGAGTCAAACCTAGTGAAAATAATTTTGAGATACAAGCTGGTAATGATAATCAATTTGGAGATGATTCTTCACACAGATTAGTTTAATTCATTGATTCAGTAGAAGTTTTTGACCACCTATCATGGGCAAACCCCTACTGGGCATCATAGTAGGAACAGAGATAAATTAGACATGAATCCTACCTACATAGAATTTAACATTTGGTGGAAATTCATTATTAGCTCACAAGACATGCTAACATTTCTTTCCATGGGCATTTGAAAATATTTCAGAGAGGGAGGAGGTGATATTTGAATTGAGCCTGAGCCTGTAAGAACAGATAAAGACACACATATATGTGGTTTGGGAAATGGGTGAGTGGAAGACCATTCAAAACAGAATTGTGTAATTCATGCTTTTCACTTTTTTTCTCAGCAGTACTGATTTTTTGCATTTTGCCTCATGGGGTCTTATAATTCCATATCATTAATCAAGCTATTCACTTGATCTGTAAAGCCCTTTGCTTCTTTTTCAGCTGCCTCCTCCAGGAAACCTTCCTCTTACACCAGATTTGGTCCATCTACATACATCCCTGTGCTTGTCTCCACCATTATATTCACAATGTAATATCTTACCTGGGTTGAGTTCTTCCAAGTAGGAACTTTGTTCCAAACTGTCATTTATAGGTTTGTTTCTTTTACATGACCTGGCTCAAAATAGGCCATAAATAAGTTAGATTGAACTGTAAAAACTAAATAATTTTTTAATGTGATAAACTATAATGATTCAATCCCTAGCTGGTTTGTCTAGTATGATTTTTTTTTATGGCTGTACTTAACACACCACCAAATTTTAAGTTCTTTACAGGTAGGGATCCTTTTCCTTGCCTTAACCTACAAAGACCCATGTGATATGCCTTCTGAATATTGGCCTACTATTGTTTAATACCCTTGTCCTTGTTTTTCACCCTGTGCTCTCCACACTGTTCTCTTTTATCCTTCTGTAGCTTCGTCTCTTCTTAGCATCATGGCAGTTATTTCTATTTCCTAAGACACTCACCCTTGTCACATGGCTTACTCTTTCCCATTATTCTATTTTTTTTCAAAATTTTATTTGTACATGTTTTCCAGCTTTACTGAGGTATGATTGACAAATAAAAATTATATATATTTCAGTCATACACTGTGACTTTTTTTAAGATGCACAATATGATGATAATGTACCAATACATCCTGGGTTGATTACCACTATCAAGTTGGTTAACACCTCTGTCACCTCACATAGTCACCATTTGTTGTGTGTGTGGTGAGAATACCTGAGGTCTACTCACAGAGAAAATCTCAAGTATACAATACCACTATGCAGAGCATCAGATCCCCAGAATTTACTCATCTCATAATTGCAAGTTTGTAGCCTTTGGCCAACATCTCCCGATTTCCCCCACTCTCCATCCATTTTTATAAATGACAGGTAATACATAATACAATAAATAAATTAGTAAATAAATGACATATACAATAATAAATAAAATAAATACAAATATTATTGTTTGCTTTTTTGAACTCTTCTTTCTAAAAATGAAATAGATTTTTGAGAATCTGTGTTTGGCATCTCTGTTTTTTTGATAAATACCTCTGCCTGAGACATTTAGGGGATGAATAGCATCTGGGTAAGGATAAAAATGGGATGAGGAGGAGGGAGTAGATATGGCTGATAACCCTTAGAATTGCCTCCTGCCATTGAAAGCGCTATGGAATGTTTCCAATCAGGGTTCATACTACGTTGTTTTAGAATCTTTTAAAATTACCATTGTGTCCCGAATTTCTAAAACATTTTAAACTCTTCAGTGTTATTCAAATATTAATATTTTTCAGTCTACACACATTCTGTAGGAATGTAGGGCAGTCACTTTAAGTAGAAGGCAATGAGGTTCAGAGAAGGTAACAACTTGCCAAAGGTCATATTACAAGTAAATGGATAGAAGCAGGAATTCATATTTCACTCAGACATTAATACCCTTAGATAATTTTGTAGTACTGCATCCCGTCTATATTAAAAATCACCCACACCAGTAGTTCATTACATGGTCCTATGAAATGTGTAATGCATTCTATACAACACAACTAAAGTATGGCAGAGTTAAGACTTCAAAAAAAGGATTACACTGAAAGGCAGAAAATCTTCATTCATTATGCTGAATTGCTGTTGCAAAATTACTCCAAATCATTACAAAAGGTTTTAAAAATTACACTCACAGCTGATGCTGCCTTGAAAATCTGGCATTTGTCCATGAACAGACTTGCTATTAGCTGAGCTCTGGCTCATTAAGCATCCTGAATTTGAGGCAAATTGTTTAAGATGCAACATGTGTGAAACCAGTATATTGATTAAGCATGACTTATGGCATAATCAAAATGCAACTTTATTTTATCTCTCATTATTCCTTTACAATATTGAGGAGCAGATCTTTTTCTGGCCCTGAGTAAAAGTCCTCCAGGTTCATGACTTTTATGTTCATTTTTTGGGAAGAGAAAATCTCACTTTAAGTCACAAAGCAAATTTCAATCAAAAATTAGAATATCCAATCCAAGTTGAGTCAAAAGTTTGAATTCAATTTACCATTGAAATCTCTCCTCTCCTCCAGTTGAAGACTACGTCAACTCAAAATCTACTGTGAGAAAGGGACTTTATTTCTCTGCTACTGCAAAGGCCGCTACTCAATTTATACAAATATATTCTGTTGGAACAGTAGGCCCCTAAATCTAGTGAATTGGCTTCAATTAACCTCATTCATCTTTGGATAAGCTCTTTGAAACTAGATGAAAAGAACTAATGTCTTCTCCTGACATGGCCTGTCACTATTCCTTAGGGAAACATTTGGAAAGATGTCCACCTCTCTTGCTGCCCTTCTTCTAGCGAATGATCCCGAAGAAATTATAATGAACAATTTGGGCTCTCCAATTAGTTCTTTCCATGTATGCTTTACAGAGTTGGCTTTGTGAATTTGGTACATCATGTTTTTTGTTTTGTTTTGTTTTGTTTTGTTTAATTTGGATTAGTATGTTAGAGAACTACAGGGTTTGCTTGGGGATGGTTCATTTCAAGACTAATGTATGAAATGGAACAACAAAAATAAAATATGCTAGGCGATTTCAAGATTATTTTGATTTAATAGTGTGTTTTAAGCCATGCCATAAAATAAATATTTTGGAAAATCTAATAAGGTTATGTTTCTTGGATATGTAGATTGAAATTTTCAAACAAATTTGGAAAGCTATCTACCATTATTTCTTTAAATATTTTATCTGCTCCTTTCTATGACTCCTCTCCTTCTGGCACTCTCATTATAACATGCTGGGGAGCTTAATAGTGTCCCACATTTATCAGAAACTTTGTTTATTTTTCTTTATTCCTCTTTTTCTCTGTGTTCTTTGTATTGTGTAATCTCTGTACATCTATCTAATGTCATCAAATGCTTTCTTCTGCCAGAAGAAATCTACCGGTGAGCACTCTAATGAATTTATTTTTTATTGTATGTAATTTTGAACTCCAGAATTTACATCTGGTTCTTTTTTATAATTTCTGTCTCTGTTTTTGATATTACTTATTTGACATATCATCATCATACTTTTTTAACTTTAATCAGTGTTTCTTTTAGTGTTTTTGAGCATATTTATAACGACTATTTTTTTTGAGAGAGAGAGAGAGAGAAAGAGAGAGAGAGAGAGCGCTCATGCACTGAGCAGAGGAAGGTCTGAGGGAGAGGGAGAGAGAGATTCTTAAGCAGACTCCATGCCCACTGCAGAGGCTGACAGGGGGCTGCATCCAACACGACCATGAGATCATGACCTGAGCTGAAATCAAGAGTTAGATGCTTAACCAACTGAGCCACCCAGGCCTCCCTAATGAGTACTTTTAGTGAGTAATGAGTACTCTAATGAGTACTTTTTTAAGTCTGTTAAATTTGACATTCGATAAATCAGACAGAGAAAGACAAATGATTTCACTTACATGTGGAATTGAAAAACGAAACAAATAAACAAAAACAGACTCTTAAGTACAGAGATCAAACTGATGTTTTCCAGAGGGGAGAAATGGGGGGGGGGGCAGATAGTTGATATAGATAAAGGGGATTAAGAGGTACAAACTTCCAGTTATAAATAAGTCATGGAGATGAAAAGTGCAGCATAGGGAATATAATCAATAATACTATAATAGCATTGTTTGGTGATAGATAGTGATTACATTTATTGTGATGATTATATTTATTTTGTATAGAATTACTGAATCACTATGTTATACATGGGAAACTAATACCATATTGTATGTTAATTATACTTCAATTAAAAAGAAATATGGCACACTTGAATGTTCTCATGGGCGCTTTCCATAATCTGTTTTTTTTTCCCCTAGTATATGGGTTACTCTTTTCCACATTTTTGCTGGGCTCCAGTATTTGTGTGTGTGTGTGTGTGTGTGTGTGTGTGTGTGACATTTTGAATAATACATTGGAACAATTCTAGCACTTTCTTTCTCTTCCCAGGCCTTAGTATTACTATCTTGCTTGCTTTTCTCTTTGTTAACTGTCCGAATTATTTTCCTAAATCTATCTTCCCCGCAACCCCAGGGCCCCACCACACGCCCAATGTGAAGCCTCGGATTTGCTCTTCAGGGTACACCGACTTGTCCACAGTTACCCTAGAGTGATGGTGCTTATGGTGGAGCACTCTCTTTTCCTAATCACACACAGTTGTTAGCTCCACTAAATTGCTAACTAGTTGCTCTGTTGTTTTCAATAGTTCCTTGAGAGGTAACTTCCTTTACAGACTAATCCAATCAAATTTAGACTCCTTTCAAGGGATAGTTCCTGAGGTCTGTGACCGATATTTGACTCAAGAGAGTTCTTCCCAGCTGGCACTGTCCTCATTTGTCTCCACCAAAATGAGGACAACTCCCCGGTAGCCTTTGTCATCAATGAATCTATAGGTCTCCTCCCAATTGCCTTTCACCATGACTTTTACTGCTTTTCAGAACGCTCTTAGGCTTGAACTTCTCTGTACTTCATTGAAATTGCAATCAATTTCTTGGGGATCAGAGATGAGATTAGAGCTCTGTTCTCTGGGCTGCCTCGCCCTGTGGGCAAAATATCTGACCCACTGGTCTGGTCTGGAGGTAGGGACAATGACTGGTTTCTTTATGAGTGAAACTCCACATTGAGTTACTGTGTGTTCACTTGATACAAGGTGGGCAACGGTCCCAGGTTGCCTCTTCCTGCCACTCTCACCGAGGAATGCCCACCTTAAGATCCCACTCTTTGAATATCCTTGTAATTCTTTGGTAAATCCACAACAGCTCTGCAAAATACAGTTAAAATTTTTAAATATACATCAAAAAATGCCCATTTTCAGTAAATTTCCATAAATGAATTTTTGGATCATATCTATAAGTGAATTGTCCTAGAAAGTGTATTTGGGAGGTTGGGGAAAGTAACATTTATATGGAGGAAAACCCAAACCAAAACAAAACAAAGCATGTGTATCTTTACCAATTTTTTCTGGAAACTATTTCAGTCTGGATATGCATTTTTGCTTTTATGCTAGGCAGATAATCAATAATCTCTGACTAGAATATTAAAAACATTGTTTCAGAATCAACATTAGTTCTTATCTTTCCAATGCATTTATTCTCTTTCTTTTTTCATTTGCTTTATGGGTAAAACAAAGTTCCATATTTGTATAGGGACCTACTTGCAATCTTGTTTCCCAGCTGTGAAATAATTTTCACACATTTATCATGCCTAGAGAGTAGGTAGGAAGGCTTTTAGAAAGGACACTAAACAAATGCATCTGCGAATTTCTAAAACCATTGTGAGAAAAGAGTGAAACAGGTTTTCTGGGTTTTCACAAATAGTAGTTGTGGCTCAGGGAGGGAGAAGGACCACAGGCATGTTGCTTTATTAGGAGGGCACAGGTCTGTTTTCCAAGGATAAACTCTTATTCATGGGTAGTATGGGTATTTTTGGGAAGAATATTCTAGGCTCCTTTAATGATTGAACTAATCTACCATTTATGACACTTTCTTGTTCATAGAAACACTGAAATTTAATGGTTGAGATGACTGTTTTGCTTACATTTGCTCATATTAGATTAATCTAAAGAGTAAATCTGAAGATTCTTCCAGGGACACCTGGGTGGCTTACTGGATTAAGCATCTGACTTCGGTTCAGGTCATGATGTCCTCCTGGTTTATGGGTTCCACCTCCAGCTGGGGCTCTGTGCTGACAGCTCAGAACCTGGAGCTTGCTTTGGATTCAGGGTCTTGCTCTCTCTCTGCCCCTCCCCCACGTATGCTCTTTCTCTCTCAAAAATAAATAAACATTAAAAAAAAAGATTCTTCCAAAAACACATCTTACAGAAGTCAAAAAAAGGTTTGATTATTAAGTAATTGTTCCCCTGTTTTATTTAAAGTGGTCCCATCATATTTTTCAATGAAGTTACCGCAAAGGAAACAAAGTACATATTTAAAAGATGTTTTTACTATTTTATTTTTGTGGCTATTGCCTTTCTGACACTTATTTTTTGAATATTAGGTGCTTACATGTGCATACAGGAGTGTTATTACTTTTGTGAAGGCTGTGCAGGAATCTGAAGGCATTTCACCCTTCTAAAAATAAACTGTCAATTTGAAAAGTTTTAGAATTTAAAAAATACTTTGCAATTTCCGAAGTCATTTTTCCTCCCTAACATCTCCATTTGAACTTTATAACAGCAGCAGCATGAGAACTGGTTTGGAAGATATTATATTATACTCCCACAGTCGAAGAATTCTGGTCTCCAAAAGGTTTTAAAGGTCATTTAATCTAATCATTTCGTCATATTTTTTAAGGCCATTTTTTTTTAATTTTTTTTTTCAACGTTTATTTATTTTTGGGACAGAGAGAGACAGAGCATGAACGGGGGAGGGGCAGAGAGAGAGGGAGACACAGAATCGGAAACAGGCTCCAGGCTCGAGCCGTCAGCCCAGAGCCTGACGCGGGGCTCGAACTCACGGACCGCGAGATCGTGACCTGGCTGAAGTCGGACGCTTAACCGACTGCGCCACCCAGGCGCCCCATTTTTTCCACTTTCATTTGAAAATAGTACCAGACTACAAAAAGTGGCAAAAGTAAAATTATTATGTACTTTTTATTCAGCTTCCACAAATAAAAAACATACAACCATAGTACAATTTCAAAACTGGGAAATTAAATGTGATTTAATACTGTCAAGTGATTTGTAGACCTGATTCAAATTTTGCCAGTTGATTCACTAATGTCCTTTTCCTGGTCTAGGAATCAATCCAGGATCGTGCCATTTGTTTTCTTGTTTCCTAAATTTCCTTTAACTGGGGGCAGTTCTTCAATTTATTTGTCCTTCCGGATGATGCCATTTTTAATTCTATTGGTCCTTTATTTTGTGGAATGTTCTCCATTTGCAACCCTTTCATTTTCAAGTTTAAGCAACCAAGCTGATGATTCCTGAGATATCACAGCAAATTAGTGGCAGATTTATAAACAAATATAAGGCTGTAAATTGTATGAAAATTTATCCCAAGATTTCAGAAGGCTTGTCTCTTACTAGAAGGGTAAAGACTGATACAAGGAACCGGTGAACCTACTCAACTATTATAACAGGTGCAATCAATACATGTCTCTAGTATCTTCCTGATTTCCTATTAAATCTTGGATTTTGTGCTAAGCCACGGGACTGTAATAGTTTGCAAAAGCCAAAATGGTCCCACGCCCACAGTCTGAGCTCCTTTTTTGTTTCACCCAGGACTTTGTCTTGTCCTAAAGAAGGTGGAAGGGTATGTTCACAAAACATTTAGAACATGGCTAGTAGCAAAGTGCTCTTTCAAATGAGTTATGCAAAAAGACTGGGTTTAGAATGAATGTTATAGAAGATCACGAAAAGGGAGCAAAGCATGGCGAGTGATGGAGAAACCTCTAGATACACATACCATCATTGGAGAGATAGATGATGGAATATCTATCTATCTATCTATCGTCACACATACAACCGCACACCATTCCCTCTACTGTCCCTCTGGCGACCGTCCCAGGCCAAGATACATTGCCTGTGCTCTGGGTTAGATCAAGGTTCCAAATGACAGAGACTAAAGGGAAAGACAAGGAATCCCTCAATCCCTCTCCAGCCAAAGACGCTGGCAAGAGTCCTGGCTGCAGAGGAAATCTGGACTCCAGGAGGAGAGGACACAAGGGGAACAAAGGGAAGGGCGGAGAGCAGGAGGGGAGGGTCCCAGGCGCTCCCAGCCCGCTCCCAGCCGTGGGGAGAGCAGGGCGCGGACTTGGAGTCCCCGCCACTCAGAGACCGCGCCTGCCGGGGTCGCCAGACTCGGGCTCCCGCCCACGTGGCGCGCGGGATTCAACGCGCGACGCCGCCTCCGCTCCGCCTGCCCCCTCCTCTGCCCAACTCGGATCGCAGTCGGGGTCCTGAGCGCCCGACCCGCCCCCCGGCCGGCCAGCGGAAAGCCCCGCCCTGCGCCGCCTCCGCCCGCCCCCTCCGCGGCCCAACTCGGACGCAGTTGGGGTCCTGAGCGCCCGCCCCCCACGGCCGGCCGGCGGAGGGCCCCGCGCCGCTGCCTCCGCTCCGGCCCGCTCTCCGCTGCTCTCCGCTCCCGCGACGGGAAAAGTGGGAGCCGGCGGCGGCTCCCCCGCCCGGGGAGCGCGCTCCTCGCTGGCGCGGGGCTGTGGGTCCTCGGCGCCCAGGGCTCCTGCGGCGGCGGCGCCGGAGGTGTCCCGCGGTACCTGGGCCCCGCCCGGGAGACGCCCTCGCCCGAAGCCGCGAGGCCGGGCTGCGGCCACTCCCTCCCCTCCCGGAGAGTGGCGGGCTTTGCGCGGGGAGCCGGAGTCGAGCTGCCGAGAAAGCCCCGGGGGACTTTGCTCAGCGGGACCCTGGAACTCTTCTGCTAGAGTAACCGAGAGCTACGGGCTGCGGGGCTGGAGGAGCTGAGCTGACGATCCGCACGTTGGCGGTGACCGGGTCTCCGCACACAAAGGCCACTCCACCTGGGTGACCACCACCGCGTCTTGAGTCCCGAAGAGGCGCGATCGGAGAGGTGAGGGGTGAGGGGGGTAAGCGCTAAAGTGTGTTGGTGTGTCGGGTGGGGAGGGGCCTATTAGGCTTCTGACTTGGGAACTGTGCAGAAAGAAGCCACTGCCGGACTCCTGCCTGGAGCTGTATCACCTCCAAAATGCTTCCATTCCCCCGGGCCCTCCATCTTCTCCAAGCCCCAACCCTGCAAGAAACTTCTGAGTTAGCAGGTAAATCCTACACTCTGTCACCATGGTCTGAAGCCCAGACAAAGAGTGGATTTGTTATTAAGTACCTGGGATGTGGGGGTGAGAGGGTTAACTTTTAGGGCAGTCTGACATTCTCAGGAAGGATTTCCCCTGTACTTGCTGCAAACTTACTCATGGCTCCAGTAAGTCCAAGATGAATTATTAGTAAGGGAATTGAAAGTGGAGAACTGCAGTGACAGGCATTGTCCTTTGGTGCAGTCCCTCCCTCTGGGCATTCAGGAGATAGATGTAAGTTACAGAGAGCGTCTGCACGACCTTCTAAGAGCGTGTGTGTGTGTGTGTGTGTGTGTATGTATGTATGTATGTATGTATGTGTATGTTTAGAGCTGGGGCTTTTGCAGCTGGAGAATGGTTGATTGTTTTCCAGTGTGATCCAGTCCTAGAAACATCAGTACACCAGTGACAGCAGCCCCCTGTCCTCCCCCACTGTGTGCCCTCCTTTGGCAAAGAGCATACATAAAGGATTGACCCTTCTTTATGAGGTGAAGGGATCCATAGATCACAGGAGGCTGACACTGGGGACAGTATGTGTGGTGGGCTTGGGATGAAAGCCAGTGACTTTTGGCCATGTCAGAGGACGTTTTAGAATTTGGGGAAGAAATCTGCCGCTCCTCACTGTCAGAGAGTCAATTTAAAGTGAACCTGGAAACTCGTGGGCAGAGAAAACAACAGCTTTGGTGTTTACGATTGAAGACCATTAACAAAGTGTGTGAAAGTTTTCTAGGCTACCATCAAGCAGACATTGAGAACATTAGGAACAAGGGCACACCAAAAATAAACATAAGTGAGTGGTGGATTTAATCAGGAAACAGATTGCTCTTTGAAATATGCACAGATTATCCTGGTTAGCACCTACTACTGTGTTTTCATTTGTAGAATAATTGCCAGAAGCCCTCCCAGAGACGTGGTACTTTAGTTAGGCACATTGTGAGCTTCTGAAATGGAAGTTTCGAGTATTGTAGGATAAAATCTGTTCATTAGGAATTCTGTGGGACATGGGTTTAGAATGTACTGATGCAGGGGCCTCTGGGTGGCTCAGTTGGTTAAGCGTCCCACTCTTGATTTCCGCTCAGATTATGATCTCATGGTTCGTGAGTTCAAGCCTCACATTGGGTTCTGTGCTGGCAGCATGGAGCCTGCTTGGGATTCTCTCTCTCTCTCTGCCCCTCCCTGGCTCACACCCTCTTCTCTTTCAAAAAATGAACGTTAAACATTTTTTTTAAAATGTACTGATGCAGATCATAGTAACAACATTTAGTATTTCATAGCCCTGTCCTGAGAGCATCCAGAATACCCTAGTGTGTAGCCTTGAGGACACAGGTTCCGGTTCATATGTTGTTCAATATACACGTTTACTTCAACAGTTGCAGGAGAGATAATTTCCATGGAGCTCCTGGAGACCTTTGCTCTCCCTGCCTTCTTTAACAATCGCACATCCTTAGTATCATTACCACTAAAATTATTCATTCTGCTTAAATTTGAAATTGTTAAAACTTTCTTCCTTCTTCAAGTAGTTAACTCAGAATTTCTGGCTGTAAAGGGAAGTTTCAAACACATCCAGTACGAAGTAAAGAACTTTGGTCTAGAAATACATATTGTCGTCCAAGCTGCAAATTATCCCTTACCTCATCCTGAAAGATTTCAAACAGAATGAGAGAGGGGAAAAAGCATCTTTGGCAAACCAGATACTTGCGTATTTAAGGACTTACTAAGATGTATTGCCTGGGTGTGTGTGTGTGTGCGTGTGCGTGTGTGTGTGTGTGTGTGTGTGTGTGTGTGTTGCAAGCATGGTCAGATGCTGTGATTACAAGTCATATAGGGGCAATGTTTTTCAAATCTTGGATGGGTTATGTGCAGGAAGGAAGTCTACTAAGGTTACTTATTGTAGTAAGTAATAGGTATGGTGGCTGTCAGTGTTTGAGCACTCAAAGTCTGCTAACTCGTGAGCTTTCTCTTGATTGAAGTCTGTCATTTCTTAATCTTAACCCCCCACACACCCCATACCTTCACGCTCGCGCGCTCTCTCTCTCTCTCTCTCTCTCTCTGTCCTCAGGAGAAGAGGTAATAATCCGTTTCATCTAGCCAGATATATCTGTTTCAGCGTCTTGGGGGAGATAAACTTATTATTTTTGTGAATTGGAGTGCGTAGAATCGGAAGTAACCTCTCAAATGGAGGCAACTTGGTGAAATGAAAAATAGAGGGGAGATTTGAATTCCAGCCCTATTTATTTGTCACGTACCTTGGGCAAATTGACACAATCTGACTTTCGATTTCTCATCTGTAAAGCAAGGTCAGTGCCAATCAGGATTAATCGACAGAATGACACATCTTGACGCACGTGAAAGGACATTATTGTTGTCAAGTCCTAAACACGTGTGTCGCTGCTACTTCCAACACTTTTCTTTCTCTCAGATCATTAAAGGGAACAACCGTTCATCAACCCCAAATATGAAAACAAAATCAGAAGGTCATGATTTGCCACTTTGATTTCCTCCCCCCAGAAAGAAGTGGGTCATAGGTGTCACACATCCTCTGGATCTGTCTCTTCGATCTTTAGCTAAAAGCCGTAGAAAGACTAATGGTTATACTAACACCTGAATCAAAGGTATGGTGATTATAGACTGCCCACATAACTTTCCAAAAATTCTGAATGGTTTTCTTACCTCCTTTTCCTCTTCTTCCTGTCTACTTTCTGTGCATTTTGCTGATGCTCTTGGGACAGCCATTTGAGGATGTACCTTATGCCTTGCACGTGATCCGTCCTTTCTTTATTATGTATATGTGTGTGTCTGTGTGTGTGCGCACATATGAGACAGAGAGAGGGGGACTGAGAGAGTGAGTTCAGAGGAATTTTCAAGATTTTGAGCCATTATTTAAATTCAGGTATTGACATTTGCAGCCTTGGCATACAGGCAAGACTTTTTTGATGAGAACCATGGCAAGATTTGGACCAAATGAGGGAATACTGTAGCATGCAAGATGCTGAACAGATCATTTGTCAGGAGCAGGAACGTGTTGCTTCTACACAACTTATTTTATACATGATCTAACTTTATATGATTCTGTTCACTGCCTGGTGGGGTGTGTTGTGTGTATTATTCTTTGTTCCACCGAGTTTCAAAATGCTAACTAGCACTAGTTCATTAATCCCGATGAAATTCTTGGTAAGTATGTGGTAAGCATTAATATCTTTTCCTCACATTTTTATGCTGAATATAATTGTATGTTTCAGTTTCTTACCCCCATCTCTTTCTCACTGGCAACATTGCTCAGACAGTCCTCTGCATACATAACTTATGCCATTATGATGATATTAATGTTGCATTTATCAAATTGCATGACCATCTGGTTTTTGGACATGTATGTCTTCTCCTTCAGCTGTTTTTAGACCTGACATGTATCAACACAGCCTTGGCAGTTAAACCAGGACAGTATTTTTTTTGGAAATGCATTATATTCATCGTTTAAAAAAATTCACAAATTTTGTGAGGCTTAAATGATCACTTATGTTACACCAACTAGGAAACCATGGTTCAGAAAGAATAAGTCATATGTTCAGGCTCTTACGTGAGTGTCAGGGACAGAGCACAATTTGGAAACTTTTTTGATCTGACTCCCAAATTAATGCCCGCCTTGTGGATTTTAATGTAGACCATAGAAATCCGAGGCTGTTAAGATCTGTTTGTAAAATTATGCGTCATGAGTTAACTTCAGAGGAGTTCAGGAAGAGGCACATCCTGGTTATGGATGCTCCATCTTGAGAAAAAGGAATGCTTTTAATACATACCTGGCAAATTTCATTCCTTAGTTCCAGTAGTGATTACATTGTTCTCATACTGTCCTCTTCATCTTTAAAGTTTATTTTTTGATTTATTTTGAGAGACAAACCAAGCAAGGAGGGGTGAGGCAGTGATAAAGGGAAACAAGAGAATCCCAAACAGGCTGACATGGGGCTCAAACCAACAAACCCTGAGATCGTGACCTGAGCTGAAACCAAGAGGCGAACACTCAACAGACTAAACCACCCAGGCGCCCCTTCTCTTCATCTTCAGAGAGCCTTAAAAGTCAACACTTGAGTGATTCACTGAACACAAGTTCATAGGAAAATTTTGAGTTCTAGTCTTAGTTCATTCATTTCTGAATCAACAAGAAATCTGATTTTAGCTGGACATTGGCTGTGAAAACCAGGTTTGGTGATCATTTGTATAAGATTTTTTTTTCAGTTGACATTTTAAATTTTAGTAGAATTGACTTTCTTTAACAAAGTTGTAGTTTTTCTTTTCTGATCAGGGCTCTGGCCCTAATTATGAAGGCTAGTGCATTGTGACATGGAAAGCAAGACGCTGTAGAGGAAGAAAGTATAAGATGTGGAGGCAGATGGACCGGTTTGAATCTCCTCTCTAGGAATCTAGACTATGTGCTTTCTGCTTTCTGATGACACATAGTCAGCTTTTTCTCTGGAGCTCCACCCAGGTCAGAGGCAATGTTTTAGTGTCTTCCATTTGAGGGTATTGAGCTCTTTGTACTTGTGAGTAAAGTTTTGGGGAAACAAGGATGATAGATTGATCTGTGTCCTTGACAGTGAGCAAACCTTCTATTTCACATGATAGGAAATACCTATCTCCCTTTTATTCACGTACACATATGTGTACAGAAATTCCTGAAATTTGAAACCCACTATTTAAATCAGGTGCTGGTTTTCCTAGTAAGACATAAAGACATACTAGTTTGTTTTATATCGCTTTTGTGTTGGCAAGCATGCAATCTTTAGCTACAAAATGCGTAATCTGAGAATAGGAATTAAGCTTCTTTTTGGAATTTGCTTGTACCTTCTATATCATTAAATATTGACTATAGGGGAGGTGGGTTGGAGGATGTGTTAAATGGGTGATGGGGATTAAGGATGAGCACCAGGTGTTGTATGGAAGTGATGAATCACTATATTGTATACCTGAAACTAACATTACACTGTCTGTTAACTAACTGGAATTTAAATAAAAGCTTTTTTAAAAATTGACCCTGGGGATGATTCACATCTTTATCTTAAAAAAAAATATATGAATAGAATAGAATAGAATTGGACACAAAACCGTAGAATTAGGCACAAAAGTATTTAGAATGTTTTCTTATTTGTATCAGTAATGGCTAACATGTAAGGAATACTATGGGCCAGGGACAACACTAACAACATTATGCAAATAGTCTTACTATTCATTCTACAGGTATTTGCTGAGCACCTGGTATGTTCAGGATACCGATAAAGAAGTGTGTGTGAGATGGTGTAGAAAGTCATGAACCTTTATACGAGACTGTAGAAGAAGCAGGTCATCTGATGGCAGGACTGCTAGGGAAGTAAAGGTGAGACGGGGGCCTTCTGGCTGGGGTGGTTATGATGGCTTGTGACAAGGGTGATACTTACACTGGATCATGAGTAGTAGTGAGAACTTTAAAATGGGAGTTGTGAGAGAGCCATAGCTCGGGATAGGCAAAAGAACTGAAGAGCAAATGTGGAGAGGACAGATTAAAATTCCTTAATCTACAATACCAGTTTTGAATGAATATGGGTATATTGCATGCCTAATGAGAAATTAAAAATCGGTCTCCCCCAAAACAAAAATAAAAACAGAAACAAACCCATGCCATCCCTTAGAGATACGATTGCCCTTATTTGCACATTTACATCTCATCTTGAATATCACTGCTTTTTTTTTTTTATCCTGACTTTTTCCTCAAACACAGTTTTCAAAACAGAGACTGTCGTATTTAGTAAACTCTGTCAGAGACATCCTGAGCCAGGCTACCCAACTGCCACTTTGCTTTATGTCTTTAAATGTAAATGCAAATTCCATGACTTTCCTCTCTGTGTATGTTGACTATTGTCCCATACCTCTCAAAAGTGTGAAGAATGCACGTGTGTCTCCAAAGGCAAACTGGCCACATGTCATCCCTGCGATGGCCAGAGGTGATGGCCTGGAAGAGCTGTGGCCAGTGAGGAGGGACCAGACTCCTTGGAAGATGATGGCCACTGCAGAGTGCACACTCTACTCAGATCAGGTGCGTGTGTAGGAGAGGAAGAAGTTTCCTTCTTTCCTCCAACGTGCTTCCAATTGGTTTAGGAATTAAATTGACATGAGGCAGGTTAACAGGATAAAAAAAAATAACACAGTGAACACAGAGGCACAGTAATGATATTGAGACTTCAAGAAATGACCAGGGCAGTTTTTATACTTTCTCAGCAAAGTGACAATAAATCTGTGAGGAAGTGCCAGGAAAAGAAAATGTAACTATGGGAGCTGCAGTTAGTAAAGAATTCTAAACACAATTTGGGCTGGGATGGTAAAATAGTAAAAAAGTAACAAGGGTTGTGTTTCAAACCTCCTTGGCTCAAATTTCCTATCTCTGGTGATAGAGATTCTCTTTACCTCCCATTCACATTGGAGATTTCTTGCTTTCTGGAGACTAATGCAGGTGTTGGGGCGGGGGTGGTGGCAATCAGAGTGCTCTTTTAACCCTGGTTGTCTCTCAGATAACTTTTATTTAAAATAATCAATATGTCAATGTAGCACATTTGGGAGCAGCTGGCTGTCGGCCCCTACAGATGCAATAGTTGAAGTTTGGCAAGAAACAAAGGTGGAATCTTACTACGTGAGGTTATACTGAAAGAATAGGGCTTACTCTAAAATCCGGGTAGGAATAAAAGGACCTGAATACTCTTGTAGGAAATCCTACCTGTACTTTTACATGTACATCAAAGCTGTCATTGTCTCTTTTTCTGCTGAGATCTACTGAGTATGTTTATACTACCTTATATCAGTAATGTGCCTTTTGCTGTTCAAAATGTTTCGCTCTGGAAGAATTTTGTCATATACTTCAGTTTATTATCATCATAGTCCTCAGAGATGAAAAGGACAGGTATTATTGTCTACACGTTGTGGGAAATGAAGCTGAGGGATGGCTGGTTGAGCAGAGAGATTTACATGCCAGGTGTTGGAAGAAGGGGGGCTAGAATGTAGGACACAGAATTCCGTGGCTACCTGGGCTTGCTCAGGCTTTTTTGCCATAGGTTAAGGAGTGAGTTATGTTTTGCCTGAAGCCATTGGGGACCACCAGTGGGCACAGGGTTCCTGGAGTCCAGGAGAACCGATAAAAGTGATATGTGCTGGGCTTTAGAGCAAGTTAGGTGGTTGAGGGTGATTGAGGGGTCATCATTAGCCTTTAGAAAGTGACCATACAAGGTGCCAATAAGATTTACTTCAAGTCAGGTGCAATTGCCTAATGATACAAGTGTTATTTTTTATGCTGACAATTGTACATCAGACATCAATGGCTTCTTTTGCTCTTCTTGTATCTGATTGAGGCTGGCTGTTGGAGACAAGGCCGAGGGGAGGTTGTTGAACATGAGAGCAACTCTGTTCCACCCAGATACGCTGTTTACATGACATAACAGAAGCTGACTTTTAACAATGGTAGTAAAAGTCACCATGTCTGTTGAGCACATTGCAGAACATCACAGTTATTTAATTTAATCCTTACAACAACCCTGTGAAATAGGTATTATCCCCATTCTACCATTGTGGAAAGTGAGGCTCAGAGTGTTACTAACTGGGCTCCTTGGGAGTTACTACAGAACTACCGAACTCCTTGTAGTGTAGTACAGAACAAATGGGAGTTCCAGGCAAGGCTTTTATTGGGAACTGTGCTCAAGCACAAGGGTGACAGAACAAAGGAGAGGATCCTTCAGGCTGACTCTCAGAGCAGAGGCTAAGGAAAGTTGCTAGAGGCTGGTGGGAAAGAAGTGACATCCAAGTATGTAGAGTGGGGAGAGATACAGGAAGTTGACATACAGGTGCAGTGGGCAGGACATGCTTCATCATGTACTGCATGTCTTATTAAATCTTGTTAAATCTTGTTAAATCTCGACCTTTGGGTGTGATTTTTTTAGTGTTATAATGAGGGAGAAAGTTGGTGAAAGGTCAAGTCAGCACTGGGGTCCACCTTGGCACAGACTGGTTTGGTTCAGTCTTCACCAGTCTTCCTGGTTGAGTTCCTTCTTTGGTAAGCATCCTTCTTCCATATTTCTACAAAGTATACTTCTCAGGAGGCATAGGATTTCAGCTACCAGCAAATGCTGAATTTCAAGGTCAGAGTTGAGAGGACCCAAGTCCAGTCCCTGCTGGGTCTTCAAGAGAAAGCTGCCACAAATTACCTAGCTGAAAGGTGGTAAACCAGGGATTCGAGTTTTGTTCTGACTTTGACTCCAGAGTTCTTTCCTCTGTCACACTGCCCTTTTGTATGGGTTCATTTTGAAGTTTCTTAGAAAGGGAATTCATGAGTCAGTTCAAGTGATGGTAGGGAGGACCCTTGGCATGAAGAGAAAAATCTAATTGTGTTCCTTTCCACATTACTCTGTTCTCAGGTTGTTGACCTCTTTTTCTTCTTTTCATGATGTCCACCCATTCCTATGCATGACACATGTAGCATCACCAACATACCATCTCCGGCTTGCTCTCCAGGAAGAATGAATACGTGGAAGATGACGTTTGATTCTTCCTGCTGGCCGCTGACCCTAGAGAGACATCATGGACAACATGGACACTCACTTCAACATGAGGCTACTGAGACATGTTATCAGGTAATTGGCTAGTCATGCTGTGCCCAATAGCTGAAGGCTTCCCAATAGCTGAAGGCTTGATGGTTCTAGGCATCTTCCCTAATTAGGATGAGAGAGGACACGGGAACCCAAACTCATGGGTCATCTGACCCAGGGCTTGCCTGTTTGAAAGGTCAAAGGTCTTCTGTTTAACTCTTCACTTCCCACACTCTCTAGATTAGAATCAAGGCACTTTTGTCACTCTGGTTTGGAAACGCTGCTCTACTCTGTACTCGTCCTGCCCTTCATGTTGCTGGGTAGGTGGAGGGATATTGAACTGGGCAGGCTTGGGTTCTCCAACTGGCAACCAAAACTGCATTCAAGGATGGTCCTCAGGCCCCACATTTAAATAATCTGGGATGTTTTAAGTAAATTTTGCCTGTAGAATTAGCGTTCATTCTGTTGATGGGTGTAGGGGAGTGAGCAAGGATATTTATGTTTTAATAACCTCCAAATGATTCTTACTCACACTAAAGTTTGAAAAACATTTCCCTAGAGGATTCTTCTATAGGCTTCTATGAACTTTCTGAGCTTGCCCACACATTGTGTGTACTTTTTTTTCTGGAAAGAATTGAGGTCCACAGCTTTCAATAACTTCTCAAAGGAATCTGAATACAGTGGGGTAAGACCCTCTGAAACAGGCTGGTGGACAGATAATAATGTACACATAAGGTGTCAGAAAGAGGAAAGACAATATTTTTCCCTGGGAAGCAGTTTTCTACTGTTGGAACAAATACTTCATTTTGTAGTTTTGTAATTTTGTAATTACATTCCCATTTTGTAGTGGGACCATCTTGGTACCATCTTTCTTGGTTATCCACATAAACAAGATTTGTGTTCTAAGGATAAAATATGGTGTACTCTTTTAACTATAACATATTGATCAGTAGCAAAGACTTTGGAAAAGGCTTCTTGGGTTTGAAATACTGCTTTATCATTTATTAGCTCTGTGACTTCATGAAAATAACTTACTCTATGCCTCTATTTCCTCATATGTAAAAATATTCTTCTTAAAGGGTTCTTCTTAACCCCTCTTAAAGGGTTGTTACAGTTGTAAATGGGTTGGTGAACATATAGCCCTTAACACAGTACCTGGTACATAGTAATAAATATTAGATCTATTATTATTATTATTATTATTATTTATTGTTGTTACTGTCATTCAATTAATAACACTCATCATAGTATATCTAATGTCCACTTAGCAGATATGTAATATATATTATCTCTCGTCTGTAATTATGCTGTCTCCTTTGTCCATTTTCATGTCTTAGAGCACTGATGTCATCTCTCTTTTTTTTTTTTTTTTAAGAGAGAAAGAGTGCCCACATGCATGCCAGCAAGGGAGAGACAGAGGGAGGGAGGGAGGGGGGGAGGGAGGCAGAGAGAGAGAGAGAGAGAGAGGGGAGAGAGGGAGGATCTTAAGCAGGCTCCATACCTAGTGTGGAGCTTGACATGGGGCTTGAGCTCACAACCATGATATCATAACCTAACCCCAAATCAAGTGTCATCCACTTAGTTGACTGACCCACCCATGTGTCTCCCCTTTCTTATCTTTAAAAAGTGTTTTTGTTCTTTTTTCTATATATCCCTCACAGCATTTATACCTATTCACTGAGAGCGAATACTTGCTAAATTCTTGCTGGGTGATTTTGGATTTTGTTTTTTTTTTTTTTGGACTTTTCTTGGTCCTCAAAAGCAAGAATACCCATGACCTTGTACATGAATGTAATAAAATATTATATAGCCATTAAATGTATTGTAGACCTGTATTTAATGTCTTAGCAAATTTACACAGCAAAGCAAAAGTTAAAAAATAAAATTTTAAAATAGTAGGATTTTAAGTTCCATGAAGGTAGAAATCTTTGTCTGTTGTGTATATATTTTAAATATATAACAGGGCATCTGGTACATAATAGAGGCTCAGTATACTTTGTTGAATACAATTCTATTTTTGTAAAAGAAATAAAATGTAGAAAAATTTGGAAAAATAGGACTAAAATATTATTGATTATGGCTTTTTAACTGTCATTTAAATTGTGGGGTTTTTGGTGTTTCTTCTATGAATATATGCTATTTCTGTTACTTAAAATATTTTATTTTTTTAATTAGTTTTTTTAAGTTTATTTATTTTGAGACAGAGAGAAAAATCATGAGTGGGGTAGGGGCAGAGAGAGCAGGAGAGAGAATTCCTAGAAGGCTCTGTGCTATCAGTGTGGAGCCTGACAGGGGACTCAGACTCACAAACTGTGAGATCATGACCTAGGCCAAAATCAGGAGTCAGACGTTTAACCAACTGAGTCACCCAGGCACCCCCCAAAATATTTTAAACTTAACAAAAAAGATTATGAACCTTATAAGCTTCATTATGCTTCACTTAAGGAACCTAAATTTGACCCCAGAAAATCTCTCTCCAATAACTAGTGTTCGTAGATAGTTTTGATGAAAGAGGTGGTGAGGTCACTTTGTGTTTTTTCTTCTTGATTGTGTGATAGCAGACATTCTGGGCCTTTCCTCATCAGTTTCTTTAATTAGAAAAGAGACAGAGTTACTTGCACCAAGACTGTATACAATACACTAGACATTCTGGTGACCTGTAATCCCAACAAAGAAAAAATGTATCTCAGTTTAAATCTCAGACATTCGCTTGATCTTGATATTCATCTACGTGTTTACCTACACGTACATATTCAAATACATACACACACTTACACTGTACACCGTTAACCATATGTATACATTGTGAGTCAGGCATTCATATTCTACCTGAAACTCCTTACCCATGAACGGGAGTCATTAGAAGGTGTCACGTGGCTGTGGAAAAGAACGTGGCTGATTGAATTGTTTAAATCAAAGGCAATCTCAGACAAAGGGAGAGAGAAAGAGAAGGTAGAGAGGGGCTGAGGTAGAGAAAGAGAAAGAGAAAGACCAAAAGACTATGATAGAACCAAAGTGAGAGAGAGGGAGAAGCAGGAGGGAGGGAGAGGGAGTGGGGCAAAGAGGCTATGTCAGAAGCATGGAGACCAAAAGAACCAAAGAAAGAATCAGAGGCAGAGTGAGAAACTGAGCAAATCCAGTGACAAGGTAGAACTTGTAATTCATCAGTGTTTTGACAAGTTCCAGAGTAGAACTTGATCTTACATTGACTAGAACTTTTCCTACTCATGAGTTTGTTTTTTTTTTTTTAAGTGTTGGTATAAGTTCTAGTTTTCTTTTCATAGGTACCATGTCTTACTACTAAAAGTCCCGACACATATGCCAGATTGTGGGGCTCAGGGTAACCAGTCCCCTTTTGAAGGTGTGTGCATGTGACTTCTGACTTTACAAAGAGAAAGGTATTTTGATTTTTTTTTCCTTTGTCTTGGAATGGGTTTTACTTTTGAAACAGTATTCACCCTAGTGGTTAGATTCTGGCAGCCCACGAAAGCCTAGACTGTGTTCGAGCTTATGTTGTAATTTAGATGTCCAGAGGGTTAATTTTATAGGCACATCTGGGCATACAACTAGAATTAGTAATTTCATTCCTGGTGAAAACTGTACATTTGAGAAGATGTGGGGGCCCCAAAGTCTTGGATGTATTTGTTTTCTTTTTTGACTCTGTAGATGCTCAACAAAGGTAGTTGGTAGCTTACCTAACCACATACGCTTGTTCTTCTTTATGGCGAAAAACAAAGTGACTTAGGATTTTTTTTCCCTCTTTGAAGAAACTAGCACAGGTCAATCACTGTGCATTTTTGCTGTCTTTAAAAGGTGCATTTTGTTTAGCAGGGCTGCATAAAGGGTACACTCAACTAACAATACATTTTATAAGAAACTTTTAACAGTTGTTAATTTGGGACATGAGACCATTGTGCACTACAGGGGCGGGCAGCCTATGTCCCCTGGAACAAATTTGGTTTGCTGCCTGTTTTCCAAAGTAAAGTTTGATTGGAACACCACCACATTCATTCGTTTTTGCATATCATCTTTAGCTGTTTTTTGATGCACCGGCAGATTTGAGTAGCTAGGACAGTGACTGTATGTCACTGCAACACCTAAAATACTTCCGATCTGGCCCTTTGCAAGAAAAGTTTTCTGACTATGGGCCTAGATCATGGGGAGGAATTGTTTATCCATTCCTTTTATATTTGTCTGTGCTGTTTTGATTTTTTTCCCCATGTGTATGTATTCCTTTTGTAATAAAACTATTAAAACATCTTAAATGATTGTGCTATTGTTAAGATGTAGCCTTTGCTCCTGAGGTTACATAATTACATAGTAGAGGAAGTAGACAGCTATGCAGACACCAAAAATGCAATTTGTAGAGTGATAAGTGCATAATAAGTATAATGAAGATTGTGCAAAGTCCTGGGAGAACAAAAATGGGTGAGAAGTCAACTATCGTCTGTGGGAGAGGGAAGGAGTGATGGTATAAGGAATTGATATTTGAGTTAGCCTTTAAACAAGATTAGGGATTTGCCAAGCTGGGGACTGTTGGGAGAGGAAAGGATATCTAGAGCCATTTTTCCCTCCCTTTTATGAGACCTAAGTCCACCTTGTGGTTCTTAGTGCATTTAACAGGATGTGATGAGTCATTCTTCCTTTTCAGTCTCCTCTATGCCAATGCCATTTGGGACTCAGTCTTTAAACAGCATGTTTGATTTCCTTTTTCCTTTTGAGCATCATGTCTCTGACTACACCAAAGAATCTGACTTCCCAAACAGACTTGCCTTAAATCTTAAACATTTGCTCTCTCATCAATTCACGGTAGAATTTCACTAGCATGTTGTGAGGGAGTTGTGATATTTGTTATGTTGCTCCTTTTATACAAGATGGGAATGGATGATTTGTCATTTTCTTGGCATGTGTCCTGAACAATGCACTGTTGGGATCCATTATGACAAGTCCATTATCATTTTCTCTTAGTGCACTATTGTTACCCTGGGAAATATGATGGTATTCGAAACAGGGAATGACATCATTATTATCTACAGCCAACCTGTTAAATACATATAAATGTAAGAGTACCTAAGTTAGGTACTCTTATCTCTTGATTTTTAACCTTACCAGCTTTCCCAGAGCTGCTCCCAAAGAAGAAAGTTAACTCTTACCAGACTTTGTAAAAATTATTTTTTTCTCCAATGACTCCTATCCATCTCTTCTTCCCACCAAAGAATTTTTTTAAGTATACATTGAAAAGTGTCCATATTGTTACTGTGCTGCTTGTAGGATTTTCATAAATGAACACACCTGTGTAGCCAGCATTCTAGTCAAGAAAAGAACATTAGCAGCTCCCCATAGGCTTGACTCGTAGCCGCCCCATAGTCAGTAGTCAGTTCCTTCCCTTAGGATAGCCTGTTTTGACTTTAAATAGCATAAGTTAATTTTACTTGCTTTAAACCTCATATAAAGTTTGTATAAATGGAATCTAATTCTACGTCCTTTTTTTATACCCATCTTTTTTCAATATTATGTTTTTGAGTTTCTTTCATATTGTATTTGTGAATTATTTGAAGTTATATAATTTGAGATTAGTATGAGTTATCCTTCCATAAATCTTCTCTTCTTTGTCATTTGGTCAACATGAGGACCCATCTCCAATGCTGAGGGCAGTTGTGCCCAGCTTTAGTAGATACTACTAAATATTTTTACAAAGTAATTCTACCAATTTATACTCTCTTCAACAGTAAATAAGAGTTTTGGTTACTACACATATACCAACACTTGATATTTTCCATTTTTTTCATTTTATCTATCTTTTGATTATGGAATATGATTACATACTGATTTTAGTGTTTCCATGATTACTACTAAAGTTTGTTGTTCATTTGGATGTCCGTATCTCTTTTTTGCAAATTATTTATTCAAATCTTTTGTATTTTATTCTGTTTGCTGTCTTTTTCTTACTGATTTTTGGAAGTTTTTGTTTTTTGTTATATTTGTTGTTGTATATCAAGTCTGGCTGAGTCATTTGTCATATATACATATATTTTCCTATATGTGATTTGACTTTTCACGATCCTAGGGATGCCTTTTAATGTATAGAGTCTCTTGACTGTAATTTATTCCTGTATAGTTACTGCTGCTCAGAACTCTTAAGGGACTGGTTTAAGAAAACCAGACTACATCAAAGTCACCAAAAATGTTTTCCTATATTTTCTTATAAACTATTTAATACTTTATCTTCCACATTTCGATGTATAATGCATCTTGAATAGATTTTTGTGTGTGATATAACATAAAAGTAAAGATACATATACCCATGACTTTTCTCTGTGGCCATGCAGTTGACACAGGATTACTCATTGGTAAGATCAGTTTCCCTTTTTCTTTATTGAGTGACCTTTGCCATAAATGTGTTGACTTATATTTATCAGTGTCTTTCTGGTGTCTCCATTCTGATCCATTCGTTGGTTTTTCCTTATGTTAATGTCATATTATTTTAATTATATGGCTTCATCATAGGTCTTTGTATTGGCCATCTTCACATGTTTAGCAATCTTCTATTATATGCTAAACAACATAGAAAATAATTCAGAGAATACAAATGATTGTTTCCAAAAGAGAAGTTTCCCTTTTCTTCTGTTAGGATCATAGGATGGGGAGCAGACCACGTTAGTCTTGTCAGGGACTGATCTGGGTTTTGTCTGGGTTTTAGCGTTGGTAAGATTCAGTCTCTTTTGGCTAGCCCCTGCTGCCATGGTGTGATTCTCCATGGCTTTCTACTGAAATCCTGGTGTCTCTGGTTTCTTCACCCCCAGAAAACAGTTAAAAATTAAATTTTATTTTTTTTTCGCAGATGTTCATCTTAGCTTTGATCTTTTTAAAAAATTTTTTTGACATTTATTTATTTTTGAGAGACAGAGTGTGAGTGGGGGAGGGGCAGAGAGAGAGGGAGACACAGAATCTGAAGCAGGCTCCAGGTTCTGAGCTGTCAGCACAGAGCCCAGTGCAGGGCTCAAACCCACAAACTGTGAGATCATGACCTGAGCCGAAGTCAGACGCCCAACGCATTAAGCCATCCAGGCGCTCCATAACTTTGATCTTCTACTCTAAGCGATACACTTCTCTTGTCTTCTTTCCCTTCCTTCCTTCCTTCCTTCTTCCTTCCTTCCTTCCTTCCTCCCTTCCTTCCCCCCTTCCTTCCCTCCTCCCTTCCTTCCTTCTTTCCACCCTTCCTTCCTTCCTTCCCTCCTTCCTTCCCTCCTTTTCTTCCTTTTTTTCTTTCCTTTTTTGGTAGAAAATGGTTATGGTTTGGTGTCCACCAAACCCCCAACCTTGTCACTCCAGCAGTGTAAAAAAGCAGAAATGGCTGCTAGTCTATCTGCCAACTATGGAATTGTAGCTTTCTGCCAACGGTCCAGACTGGTCCTCAGACTCTAGCTTTTACCAATATTGGAATGTGCTCCCAGGTGAAATATGATTTAGATTCTCAGTATCAATTCATCATGCCTCCTAAGGCCTTCATGAGTTCCCTGCTCTGGGCCTCTGCCTCCTCCTCCTGGTGGGTTGCTTTTTTCCTTTCTTTCCTTTCCTTTTCTTTTTTTTTTCTATTTTAGTGTTGTTTTATTTTTGAGAGAGAGAGAGAGAAAGAGCATGAGCAGGAAAGGTACAGAGAGAGAGGGAGCCACAGAATCCAGGCTCTGAGCTATCAGCACAGAGCCCGACATGGGGCTCTAACTCACTGACCATGACATCATGCCATGAGTCTAAGTCAGAAGCTTAACCGACTGAGCCATCCAGGCACCTGTGGTGGATCGTTTTCTAACTACAGCAAGACTGCAGGTTTGTCTCTTTGTGTTCCTGTGCATCCTCAGAATTCAGCAAAAGTCTTGTGGAGCAAACTAGACATACAAATCTCTTAGAATAGAGGCAAGGCGAATAGTCAGAAGGCTAATTTAGGTAGGAAGTTATGGTGGCCAGAAGTAGCAGGTTACTTATAAAGATGGATGGATGTAGGATAAAGTGGAAAAATTTGATACAGATTTTAGGATTTATAACCAGTAACCATGGGGGATCTAGGAAGGAAGGTGGGAAAAGGAAGAGTCAAGGCAGGTAATGCACATATTTCCATGTATGGCAATTGTGTGGCCAATGGCAATATGTGTTGTGATAGGGGATGAATTAGGGGTGCTGGATTTGGGGTTGCCTGTAAGGTGGTAGAAAGGCTGCTCTAGCCTGCTGTACTCTGCCTGTATTTGTACCTTGCAAGGCAGGTGAAGCCCCAATAACCACTGAGGGCAACTGTGTGTGTGTGTGTGTGTGTGTGTGTGTGTGTGTGTGTGTGTGTTTACATATGTTCATGTGCATTCATGACTTCAGCTTGTTTAACTTGATCACAAGAGTGCAGTCTCCTCTGGCTTCTGTCCTCACTGCAATATTTTGAATCAGTGGTGACCATACAGAGGCTTTTGATATGGGGGATTTTCTGTTGCTTGATTGAGTCTTGTGTGCTGAATAAACATGTGGTTTACCTATAAAGTCCATTTTGGACATCAAATACAAATCACAAGTGTTTTCCTATAAGTGCTTTCTGGACAAAATTAAGGTGTAGGTCAGAGACTCAACCAGTATTGTCATGAGCAAAGCAATCCCCAAATTTAGTGACCCCACAGTGGTTCATTTTAAACTCATCAACTCTTCATGGTGGCACAGAGATGAGCTGCCACTCTTGATTCCTTGTATCATCTGACCATCTCTCTGAAGCTTCCTGAATGAGGTATACATGATTAGTTCAAATGATCAAGGAAAATATGTGAATCAGGCTGCGGTAATCCTTAAATAAGTTCTGTCATGAGAATTGGCGAATAACCTGAGCTCTAGCTACAACTGCTCAGCCAGTTATATACTGAGCCTACTACTAATGGAATCATTTGTGCTTTTCCACCCTTTCTTGAAATATCCTAATGTCTCAATTCTCATAAAAGTCTGTAAGCTGCACATGCTAATTCTACAGCCAAGAGAACTTTTTATGTTAGAAAGTTAATAAAGAAACCCTTCAAAATGTTTTGCCCCACCCCCATAGACTATTAGTCCCTTAAATTAACAAGTGTCTTGGAATCTTACAAGTGAGAGGTTCATTTATTCAATCTGCAATGAATTAGTAAGTGAATGAGAAATGAAGGCTGCCCCTTCATTGCTGATTTTCTTCTCTCACATCTTGCTTTCTCAAAGTTCTCCTTTATTTAAGCATCTCAGGAGAGAACTGAAGATGAGGATTGGGTCTCGATGTGGGAGACTGAGAGGGTGCAAAGTGGTGTATAAGGAACAGAAAATGTGTGCCTGATCGTCAGTGATTTGGCTGGTGCCTCACCATAATGACCTTTAATGCTCCATTCCCACTGGAGGTTATAAATGTGACTGGTGGAAAAACCTAAGAAATGAGCTAAACTGTCTTTGTAAAAGCATGCCTTTTGATTGAATTGAGGAGCTTCTGTTAATAGTCAACAAAAAGTATCAGGGCTATTTAGGTAAAGCAGGGACTTTCTCTCACTGATGAACTTTTAACAGAATCCCACAAGGTCTTATTTTCTATCTCGGGCTGTATGGCGAGGTCACCCCAAGGCTCTGCATCTCTGAATATCCAGGTGTCTGCCAGTGAATCTCTTGCCATTCTAGCATGAGTAGGTGGCTTCTAGTCAAGTCCAATTCTTCTGAAAACAGACTGCTGTTTTACACTGTCTTGACATCACAGAATTGCTTGTGCTGCTGACTGACTTCAGAACTTTACTGAAACTATCCCTGTGACATTGGTAATTCCTTAAGTGCCAAGGACTGTCTGAGTTCATTCCTACCATAGCAACAGCTACTTGTGTGATCCATATCTTTCTTTCTTTTTTCCTTCCTTCCTTCCTTCCTTCCTTCCTTCCTTCCTTCCTTCCTTCCTATTATCTATCTTATCTATCTATCTATCTATCTATCTATCTATCTATCTATCTATCTATCTCCAGAGGCTCATTTTGATTAAAAAAATGAATCTTTCTATTCCTTTTGAAAAGGCTTGCCTCCGCCAATTTTACTTAGTCTCTGGATTTTGGGTTCCTCAGTGTCTATGAGAAGGTAACATGGAAACCATACCTTAGAGAAACCAACTTGCTTCCTTGAGAAGCAGGACATTGTTTTCATGAAAAGTGATGGCAAGCATCAGTAAAATAATATGAGGGAGAGTAAAGCATCTCATTATTGTAGAGTCAGGCTTATCCCATTTATGAGCTCCATTTAATTAATTTTTAAAGGCTAGGACATTTCAAAAAACTTTATCAGCCTCTGTTAAGGTCAAAGTGTTAAAACTCACGTTTAAATGCTTTAGAAATTGTGTTGTTTCAAGAACTCTCTTTTCCATTGCAAGAGGTAAATTGAAATGTGAAGTGGAGGGACCTAGGCTGATTCAAGAGAGCTGATTCATCTTTCTCTACTGTTAACTGGCTCTGTGACCTCAAATATGGTGCTTCCTTTGCATGAGTAAGGACATAAACATACCGTTTCCCAAGTTGATTGAGAGCGATCCATAATTTAGGACAATGGCTGATGCAGTGAGGGCCTGACTCACTGTAGATGTCCAGTAAATGTTTGGTTCATCATCTACATCAATTTTTCCTAAGCCATTTTGTTCAAGAGGCTTCACAAAATGCTAATGGTTGTGATTTGTGAGCACTGGTCCAGGATATTCTTTTTAGGCCAGGGGACAATTGTCCGACCTCATCCTAGAATACAAGAATTTTAAGCTCAATTTCATTCATGTGTAACTTTGGGCAAGTTGCATAACCTTTCTTGAGCATTTAATTCCCTCATCTGGGCTATTAGCACAATACTGCAGTCCAGTGAAACTTGGGCTCTGAGTGAGACTGCTTGAGTTTGAATCTCCGCTCTACTATTTAATCAATAGTAAATTTAGTCTAAAACCTGGGACTGGCTGAGGAACCTTCTTTGTGTCTGTTTCCTCATCTGTAAAATAAGCATAATGATAATAAAAGCCATCTCATATGATCTTCAAGAGGCTGATGTGAACCAACATGTGGAAAATGTTCTAGAGAGTAACCTGTCACATGCTACATGCTCAATAAATGTTAATCGGATGATTTTTATTTCTTCTTAGACTTCATTTGAATGAAATCACCATCATGGAAAATCAGAATTCTCAGTACACTATTTTTTTTAATGTTTGTTTATTTATTTTGAGGGAGAGATACAGAGAGAGTGAGCAGGGCAGGGGCAGAAAGACAAGGAGAGAGAGAATCCCAAGCAGGCTCAGTGCAGAGTCTGATAAGGGGCTCGATCTCCGCAACCGTGGCATCGTGACCTGAGCTGAAACCAAGAGTCAGACTCTTAACAGACTGAACCACCCAGGCTGAGCCCACAGCTAATACAGTGTTAAAGCCATGGAAGTTCTCTGAAGAAAAAGAAATCTATCTGGTGCTCCCGGATTTCTTTTATCTGATTTTGTTTTCCTCTCTCTCCACCACCTTTGCCCTGATTCCTCTTGTTGGCAGAGCAGCAGCAAAAGAAAACAATAACAACAACTACAGTCTGGGGCCAAACTGCCAGAAACCCAAGAATGAAGGTGACCACCCCTGCTCTCTAGTCTTCTCCTCTGCTCCTGGGCTTGTTTTTTTGTGGTGTTGTTGTTGTTGTTGTTGTTGTTGTTGTTGTTTTTGGTCAGGAATGCTTCATAAATTTTCTAAGGAGCCTCAGAGCTGTGAGCAGCCTTTTTTCTGGAAACAGAGGCAGTAGGTTCCTACTTCCCTTATGGCAGGCTCATGTTCTCACTCGGGGCATCAAGCTTTTCTTCATCCAACTGGAAACGCATGGTCTGCCCCTTCTTGTTTCAGCAGCTCCCACCCCCAACCTCAGACCAAGTGAAGACAAGTAGGGCTGCCTCCTGGAAGAGTCTCCCTGAGCCCTCTGGGGGAGTTCAGAGTGCCTCTCAGAAAACAGAACTTCGGATTGGACTGTGGCTTCAGCTGCGACTCTTTTTTCCTGGCAAACTGTGTGTCAGATGACACAAGAGAAAGCTCCCTGCGGAGTGTAATCCAGTCACAGACGCCAAAGGTTGAGGGGAAGTCGCCATTTTTCCTTCCTGTTTACCCCTCAAGGGTCTGTCTCCCTGGATCTTTGAGTTATTGGCATCCTGGCTGTGTACATTGGCCTTGGTATTTGAGTGCACGGAGCCGGTGCTCCCAGCACTGACGGTGTGTGGTTCTGCCACTCCAGCTGTGTGACTTTGGGCCTTCAGTAAATGTCTCTGAGCTTCAGATTGCTCATCCGGATGATGGGAGTAGTCATGCCTGTCCTGTTTGCTTGATCAAATAAAATCTCAACTTTGTGAATCTGAAAGCACAGGGTCCCAGAGCTTACATGCTACCCAACGCCGCATTTGTCTGCTGCAGGCAGCCACCAGCTTACTGGCATCCTGGGCAAATGATCCTGCAGCATCAGCCTGAGCTCTGGCTGGGGAGCTGCCCTCCTCAGAAGCTTTGATAGAAAGTTCTTCCGTAGACTGGGCCAGGCCCAAATATGAACCCTGCAGTAACTTTTACCTGCTGGTCTCTGTCTCCGTCTCTTCTCTGGACTCAACAATACATTTTATCCCAAAGGTATTCTCTATATTGAAAACTACTGTAAAAAATGCCACCACAGTTTTTTTTTTAACTGGTTATTAGGTCATCTTTTTAGCTTCTTTGCCTGCCCTGCCTTTGGGGTTCTGATCTGGATCGACCGCATGGTGCGGGGTGTTCCTGAACTTTCTTAGGGGTCCTTGTGTCATTGGTTATAAAACTTTTCTTGAAGTTCCCTGGGAGCAGTGTTATTAATAGTTACTAATGACTTCACTCATATGAGGAATTTAAGATACAAAACATGAACATAAAGGAAGGGGAGCAAAAATAATATAAAAACAGGGAGAGAACAAAAACATAAGAGACTCTTAAATATCGAGAACAAACAGAGGGTTATTGGAGGGGTTGTGGGAGGGGGGATAGGCTAAATGGGTAAGAGGCATTAAGGAATCTATTGAAATGATTGTTGCACTATATGCTAACTTGGATGTAAATTTAAAAATAATTAATTTTTAAAATGCCATAGATATGTTTAAAAAAATAGGTGAAAGGAGCTGAAGCAAATATATACATCTTTATGTATACATACATATGTAAGAAATGTATACATGTATGCGTTCTTATATATATATATGAAATAATGTATATATTAGGAAAACTGGTTACTTACATAGCATCATCAACTTAGGAGTTCTTGTTACCTAATATAGGCTGTAATTCTGAATATCATAAATGCTGACTCCTAAAAGTTACATTTATGACTGGGATTATAAAGTATAATCAGACATTCTATTCATTATTATAGCTGTGCAAAGGTACTATGTTTTCCTTTAGAAATAAAAATTTATAGGGAAAAAAAAGAGCCCAAGAGAAGAAAAGATCTAAGGAATAAAATAGAAGTCATTTGTAACCCATCTCTTTGTAAAAAAGTAAAATTATATTTTTATACCTATACCTTTATCATGTATCTGCATATATGATTATGTGTTTATGTGTAACTGTTGAAATTATGCAACACGTGGTTCTGTAGTCCTATATTTTGCTCTCTTACCGAATATTATATTGTCTTTTCCTGTGCCATTACCGATTATTTATAAGTATTATCATTATAAGGATTGCATCATAATATTGAATGAATACACTAAAATTTATTCAATGAATTACCCCTTATTGTAATCCTTAATTTGCAGCCAGTTTTTAGGAGTTTCTCTTTGAGAAATGGAAATTGGGAAAAGGCAACACTTGTAGATTCCTGCTGGAGGATTTTCTTTCCCAAGTGTTGGGGTAATCTCTTCACCCCATTCTTCATTTCCTAATTGGGCGGAGTTAACAAGACATAGGTCAAGTCCTGTTAGAGCTGAAAAAGATGGGTTGATTTGTGTGTGTCTGCAGTTCACATATTCAAATTTAAAATGCTGTGCTGGTGATGTATCTGATTAACAAGAGGTTTGGGTTTGTTTCATTTACTTATACACATTGGATCCAGCAAGGGCTTGAGTGACCCCTTTCCTCAATAGGAAGACTTTCCCTTGATCTAGGAAATCAAGGAAATTCAAGTATCAAGAAATTGCTGTCCTTCAGTGTCAGAAAGAAAACTTTCAATGCACTTGAATCCCCAGGTGGAAATCAAGGAATCCCAGATATGTTTTGCAATGACAAAATCTGAGGCTCCTTTGCTTGTTAGAGCATAGCCCTGGCAGCACAAAGGATTCACTCCCATATAATCAGATTGGTCTTCTGGGGAAATCGAAAAGGGGGCAATACCCCACTTCTCTGCAGACTTACAGACCAATCACCAAGATAGGGGACTAGAAATCTGTTTTTTAAAAGTCTCCAGTGAATTTTGTCAGGTAAATTTAAGAAATGGATCTTATACAATAAAATCACAAAATTACACAAAAAAAATCATACACAATAAAAGATTTCTAGGCCATCAACTTAGCCTGAAAGACAATCGCTTTACCTTGCCCCACACCTATATTTCCAAGGAGTATTAGTGTCTTAGATACTGGGCTTTGCTTAAAGAATTGTTTCATCTTTGGTAACTATCAAAATCACGTGACTGGAAAGGCATAGCTTCATAAACCTGTAGCAAGACTGATGGAAGGGGTTTTCTCCAATATAGAAGTGATCATTTTTTTTTAAATTTTTTTTTCAATGTTTTATTTTATTTTTGGGACAGAGAGAGACAGAGCATGAACGGGGGAGGGGCAGAGAGAGAGGGAGACACAGAATCGGAAACAGGCTCCAGGCTCTGAGCCATCAGCCCAGAGCCCGACGCGGGGCTCGAACTCACGGACCGTGAGATCGTGACCTGGCTGAAGTCGGACGCTTAACCAACTGCGCCACCCAGGCGCCCCTAGAAGTGATCATTTTTGAAGGAAGTCACCCACATCTCCCCAAAAGAACTGCCACTTATAGAGAACCAGCCGCTGCCTCCATCATGGGCCAATACTACCCTTGTGGAATGGATAAAAACTATGTGTTATCACCTATGGGGCCTGGCTGATTTGAGGCAATAGCATATGGTGAACTGTTAAAATAAAACCAAGCAGAAACTTGTAGTTGCTTAGTCTCAGTAGAATTCTCAAAAGCCACTACAAATGGCTAAGCCCAGACACAGCCTTACTCCATATGTATTTTATCTCCAGCCCAGAGGAACAACCTTATTGGGCCTGGTGTGCTGGGATGCTTCCAACATTGTCCAGACTTTTCTGAGGACACAGGTTTCTGTTTGTGCAGATGAGAAACTGCTCATGGTGTATCTCTTATGCCTATTAGGAAAGATGAAAAGTCACCTCCCACAACGACCTGGTCCCAGTAATGAGGATGCCTGTATCTGGGGACAGGTGTCCTCATAGTGGTAGGCTGTGGTAGAGAGGAATAAAAGTTCTAGGTTCTTACCTTTTTCTGTGGTATGATTTCAACAACCAGAGAGGCCAGATCCTTTAACCCTCTAACTTTGGTCCTAATGCAGACAAAAATAATAGATAAGAATTATCTTATAAAAACAAGGAAGAGAGAAAGTTTGAGAAGGAGGAGTGGGAGAGAGATAGGGAAAGCCTTCTCTCTTCTCCACATTTAAAGACATTCAGAAGTGTGGGCTGCTTGAAAATAAGAATAGCTTCTCTTTTCTTTGTTGTGCTGCCTGCAAGAGGAATGGATGTTTTCTGTCCCCTCAGTATTGTGGGGTTGTTAGATTTTGTGGGTGTCAGGTAGAGGTACTTGGCATCCAGCAGAACAGCAAAGTGGGGCCCCCCTCCTTTGAAGTGTTGTCCCTTGCAAGAAATGCAGGTGGGCCTCGGGGCTCTTTGCTCACTGCCTGTGTTTCCTGGAACATTCGGGAAATAAGAGGCAGGTTTCATGAGCATGTGCCCAGTTTTCCCAAGGGAGAGGGACACAGCCAGTGTAGGTAGAGCTGACACCCAGCAGAAAACCTGGGCCCCAAACAGGAGAACAGGAACCAGAGGGACAAAAATTCCAGGGGTATCCCACCTTGCCCCAACTTGAAGAGAAAACTCAGGTGTTGCCTTAAACACCTGTATTTGATTGTAATCCTTGTTTGCTTTTCTTACCGTTCCACTTTTTTCTGACTACAAAAGCAACACATACTTGATAATAATAAGTATCTAGCAATATAAATTATAATATCTAATGTGACAATCACCCATTATTAAATTACCACTTTTAGATACCCACCATTAACTAGTTTTTTTTTTCTTTTGATGTTTTCAGGAGCTTACAAAATGATTGTGTATATATTTATAAAAATAATGTTTCAACAGAGACACCCACCCAGAAAAATCAGTTCATACATTGAATATTAAGCTACTTGCTTACTTTTACCCTGACAATAGATTTCATTTTTTTTTTGTTTAGACCTATGTTGCAAATCTACCTCATTCTTTTTTTTTCGTAAGTAATAGATTTTATTTTTAGAGCAGTTTTAGAGTCACAAAAAAAATTGAGCAGAATGAGAGTACCCACATAACCTCTCCTCTTCACAATGCAGGCTCCTTCACATTCGATACCCCACAACATGGTGTGCATTTGCTACAGTCCATGAACCAATGTTAGCACATGATTATCAATCATATTTCACATTAGGAATTACTCAAAACGTACACTTTATGGCTTTTGATAAATGGATAGTGACATGTGCTTACTATTAAAGCATTATACAGAGTAGTTTCTCTCCTAAAGATTCTCCATGCTCCACCTATACATTCCTTCTCTCCCTGAACTCCTGGCAACCACTGATCATTTTATTGTCTGCATAGTTAGGTCCTTTCCAGAATGTCATAGAGTTGAAATCATATAGGATTAGGCTTTTCAGATTGACATCTTTCATGTGGCCATATACATTTAAGGATGCTCCGTGCCTTAATATAGCTTGGTAGCTCATTTCCGTTTCGAGCCAATATTCTATTGTGTAAATGCACCACAGCTTATTCACCTTTTGAAGGACATCTCTGTTGATGCAAGTTTTGATAATTCTGAATAGGTGGCTATGAACATTTGTGTACCGGTTGTTGAGTAGACCTAAGTTTTCAACTCACTTGGGTTGATACCAAGGAATGTTATAGCTAAATTGTATGATAACAATATGTTTAGTTTTGTGAAAAGCACCCCGTCTTACAGTCTTTCAAAGTGGATTGTGCCTTTCATGGATCATTCCTTTGCTGCTATATTTAAAAGGTCATTGCAAAATGTAATCATTAAGATTTTCTTTTGTTAATCTCTGGGGATTTTATAGTTTTGTATTTTAAATCTGTGTGTCTGATCTATTTTGAGTTAATGTTTGTTAATTAATTAATTTGCATGTGGTTGTCCAGTTGTCCCAGTGTCACTTTTGAGAAGACAACCCTTCCTCCACATAATTGCCTTTTGCTTCTTTGTCAAAGGTCATTTGACTATATTTCTGTGGGTCTATTTCTGGGCTCTGTGTTCTTTGCCAGTATGGTACTGGAACAAAAACAGACACATAGACCAGGGGAATAGAATAGAGAACCTAGAATTGGACCCACAAATATATGGCCAACTAATCTTTGACAAAGCAGGAGAAAGTATCCAATGGAAAAGAGACAGTCTCTTTAGCAAATGGTGCTGGGAGAACTAGACACCCACGTGTAGAAGAATGAAACTGGACCACTTTCTTACACCATACACAAAAATAAACTCAAAATGGGTGAAAGACCTAAATGTGAGACACGAAACTATTAAAACCATAGAGAAGAAAATAGGCTACAACCTCGACCTCAGCTGCAGCAGTATCTTGCTTGACATGTCTCCAAAGGCAAGGGAAATAAAAGCAAAAATGAACTATTGGGACCTCATCAAGATTAAAAGCTTCTTCACAGCAAAGGAAACAATGAACAAAACTAAAAAGCAACCAACAGAATGGGAGAAGATATTTGTAAATTACATACTGGATAAAGGGTTAGTATCCAGAATCTATAAACAACTTACCAAACTCAACACCTGAAAAACAAATAATCCAATGAAGAAATGGGCAGAAGGCATGAATAGACACTTTTCCAAAGAAGACATTTAGATAGCCAACAGACACATGAAAAGATGCTCAAAATTGCTCATCATCAGAAAAATACAAATTGAAACGACATTGAGATACCACCTCACACTGGTCAGAGTGGCTAAAATTAACAACTCAGGAAACAACAGATGTTGGTGAGGATGTGGAGAAATGGAAACCCCCTTGCACTGTTGGTGGGAATGCAAACTGGTGCAGCCACTCTGGAAAACAGTGTGGAGGTTCCTAAAAAAAATAAGAGTAGAATTACTTTACAACCCAGCCATAGCACTGCTAGGAATTTACCCAAGGGATACAGGAATGCTGATGCATGGGGGCACTTATACCCCAATGTTTATAGCAGCACTTTTAACAATAGCCAAATTATGGAAAGAGCCTAAATGTCCATCAACTGACAAATGGATAAGGAAGATGTGGTTTATATATACAATGGAATACTATTTGGCAATGAGAAAGAATGAAATCCTGCCATTTTCAGCAACATGGATGGAACTGGAGGGTATTGTGCTAAGTGAAATAAGTCGTTCAAAGAAAGATATATGTTCTTACTCATATGTGGAATTTGAGAAACTTAACAGAAGACCATTGGGGGAAGGAAGGAAAAAAATAGTTACAAACTGAGAGGGAGTCAAACCATAAGAAACTCTTAAATAGAACAAACAGGGTTAATGGGAGAGGGCGTGGGGTGGGGAAATAAGTGATGGGCTTTGAGGAGGGCACTTGTTGGGATGAGCACTGAGTGTTGTATGTAAGTGATGAATCACGGGAATCTATTCCCGAAGCCAAGAGCCACTATATACTCAGTATGTTAGCTAACTCGACAATAAATTATATTTAAAAAGGTAGTTAAAAAAATATAACATTGGTCTGCATTGCCAAAAATTAAAATGTGTGTGTGTGTGTGTGTGTGTGTGTGTGTGTGTGTGCGTGTGTGTGTGTGTGTATGTATGTAATCTGAAAACTCCTTTTTTAGGATTTAGTTGTCTCTACTGTATCCTGAAGTCTCTTTTATCTCATCTGCTCAGGAAATGTAAGCCCTGAATTGTAGCTGATTTGAAGTTTAAACAGACTATACCTCAAGTGTAATGGCAACTTCAGTGTTCGTTTACCAGGCCATTAAGCCTGTCATTTCCCAAGGTAGCCTACAGAGCAAAGTTTTATTTAATTGTTCAAGCATAAGAAATAAAATATAATAGGTGCCCTCCTGGTCTGAAGCATTTTTCCTGGACCTTGCCGTCAGTTAACATTTAAGTTATAGAGAAATAAATTTGGTGAGATGGCCCCATGAAGACTGAAGACCACAATCAAATGGTAATACACATATCTCAAAAGGATGATTTCAGGATAAACATGTGGCATGAAAGAATTATTTTTCCTCACGTTTAACTACATATTTTTTAAATATTTGGAGAAAATGGTCATTAAGCTAAAATTACAAAATAATCCAGATGAACAGGCCCTATTTCTTTGACTCACCTTTTTAGCTATTAAAGTTTCATCTGTAAGACCAGTAATCAGTATAAGTCTAGCACTATCATTACTAGTTTCCAACAATTATCAGTCATTCTCATCAATTGATACAGAGAAAGAAATTTTGTCAGTCAGGTTTATAAGGAATTGCAACTGTGATCACCAATCTTGAGCAAGATTTTGACCTTGGTCTCCTTCAATAATTGGTGATTTTCTAGTTCCTTACAAGAGATGTAATGGAATCCCCACAAGGGTCCTGTATGAGGGACTAACACTTTGGCTTTGTGGAGGACAGATAAGTTTAAAAGGAAGATGTGTTTCTCTATTTTCAAGTATTGTAGTTTTTAATTGCAATGTTAGTTAAAGGGATAGATGTTAAAAATTAAATAATGTGCAAAGTCTATAAAGCCACAGATACCAAGTAGATAAGTCTTAGGAGTTAGGTTGGCAGATCTGGAGGTGGTGGACTGAACAGTGATCACCAACCCTAAGGGGGCAGCAGATGACCATCTCCAGCTAAGTGTTACAGTATTCCAAAGAGAACTCAGAAGAGATGAAAATCAAGTTTGTTTCTGCACTTAAGCAAATAAATGGCTTGCTTTGGCCAATAAAACGTGAGAAGGTATTATTCATGCAGAAGCTTGAAAAACTGTTTGCATGGGTCCATCTCCTCATTTGCAATCCTGCTACCATGAGTACAAGCCTAGGCTAATCTGCCTGAAAGTGAAAGACCCAAAGAGTAAGGAAATGTATCCCAGATTACCAGCCTGGAGCCAGCTAACTCTCAAATATGAGGGAGTTCAACCAAAATCAGTAGAAACACTTAAGGAGCTGTAGCTGACCAGAGACAACACACACACAGTGAGTCTAGCTGGGCCTGGCATAGACCAGTAGAATTGTTCAATCACCCCACAGACTCATGAGAAATAAATGTTAACTATTATTTAACAATGAGGTTTTATGGTTGTTGGTTAGACAGCATTAATGTGGCACTAGATAACTATCAGTCCATGGAAACTGGTCAGTAAATATTAGATATATATGCTCGTATTTCATTGGTTCTATAATGGTACCATCTTGATATTTCCAGAAGCTGTCTATAGAAGGTTTTTGCCCACTGTAGTGCCAAGGTTTTGGCATTGTAACTGCCAACTGGATGATATTGACTATTATATTCCACTAATTCTAAGATGCATCCAGAACTTTGAAGATGTTAAAATCCAAAAATCCTGCTTATTGTAGAAAATTTCACTAAGACTCCTCAGAGTAGTGGTGATTTGTGAGTATAGCTGGAGCCCAGCTCCTCAGATCCAGAGCATGCTGTGGAAATAGAGGTTGTCAGCATGATACGATGTGGAATCAGAACTTCAGGTTAATGGGAACGGGGGACCTGGAGAGTGTGTGGCAAATGATTCCCTCCATTCAAGCATGTCAGTGCTATCATCCTCTTTGACCTCCTAGGAGACCAGAGGAGGAGTATTTTCGGTGACTCATGAGCATCCTCTAAACTGCTTAAACATCACCAGAACAAAAGCACAGATGCAAAGCTTTTTTTTGCTCTTATAGTTTGAAGATATAAAGTATGCCCCCTAGGGTCTCCTTATGCTGAATTAGGATAGTGTCTAATTAAGCTGCCCATAACTGGTCCTGGGAAAGCCAGGGAGAGTTTAAATACTATAATTAAAGGCTCTCATTGTATGTTTTGCCTTTTATGTTTCCTAACGGTTTGTAAGCTACCCAGAGACAAATTAATATTTTATTCCATTACCTCCACCTTTTACTATCTTTAATGCAGTGGAGCAAACAGGGTTAACATTGGGCATTTAATGGATGTTTAACAAGCATCACAAGAAAACCAATACTGTCATTTCATTGTTATACATCATTTTGGACCAAAAACATTCCCCAGGCTGAGTCCCACCCCTGACTCCAAATAATCTTCCCCTGCTGAAAAAAAAATGCTCTTAAAATAAAAATCTTCTCTGAGGATCACTGCAAAAATAGATGTCCCTAGACTGTTTGGGGAAAAAAAATGATGGCACTACAGGGATCCTGACTGCCCTTTCCATAGCAAAATGCTTTAAAGGGCAGTTATCAGTCAAGAGGAGTCAAGCTGAGTGCTAATCTGATTCTGAATACTCTTTCTGGCAAAGGATTCCCAGTACTTCCTTGTGTCCATGTCTAAGCAAGTGCCCTTGACATTATTGATTATCAGGCTGGGAATTGAGCTACTGAATATCCTCCTTGTCTAAGGTACAGCTTTGGTTTCCTGTTCAAACCCTTTGTGGTTCCCTGGGAGGGCGAAGGTACTATCTACGTGGGGTGAAGAGGAGTCTAACTCTGGCTCCACCGTATACTGGCTGTGTGACCTTACCTAAGTGCTCTGTTTCTGAACTTCAGTTTCTTCTTTTCTTACAAGGTATGGTGATGATTAATAATACTGCCTTGTAAGGTATGGTGACACCTAGAAACAATAAGATACAGCAGGTACCTGTGCATAGATTGGTGTGTTTCCGTTTTCCCTTTTTTTGTTGTTGTTAGTTTTTTGTTTGTTTGTTTGTTTGTATGTTTTGTTTTCAATCCTGAGCCTCTCTCTCTCTGGGCTACAAGTGCTATATCATGATGCCAACCATCTGCCTGAAGGTCCAGATTTGCTCACTCTCAAATGACACAAGTCCATGTTCCTCCCATTAGGTGGGGCACTCTCCTTTTTGATAGATTTCTCTGCAGTGACAACCAATCTAAATTACCAGCATTCATTTTACTCTTGAACACAGTTTCTCTGTTTCTGAGTGTTTGTGTTGCTGACCATCCCAGTGGGCATGCTGTGATCTCTTTCCCTTCCCAGGGAAATCTTGAGACACAAGGTCTACCCCTTTGCAGCCCTGGACTCAGCAGCAACTAGCCAAGGGAGAGCAAGAATGAATCTGTGCAGCCCATCACTATCCCTGTGAACCTTGTTAAAAGACAATTCAATATGGAACTTGGGTTACCTGTGTCACTTTCATATAACAACAACAACTACAAAGGTGGCACTGCTTATGGGATCACCATAAGCATTGACATCCAAGTTTCCAGAAATTTCATGTGTCAAAGCAGGAAAAGAGTGAACATTTATCATACATTTTCTGTGTGTGCCAGGCTCTCTTCCAATGGCTACACATTTATCATTTTGTTTAATACAGCAGACCTATGATGTGAAAGGTATAATAGCTATATTTTATATGAGTGGAAACAGATTTAGAGAAACCAGGTGTCTCACAGAAGGCTGTGTAGCTACTGAGGGGCAGTGTGACTCCGCAGTTCTCTCTGCTACCCTTCAACTAAAGCCATCCTCCGTGGTGCATTTGTCATTTTCAGATTCAAACAGGTTACTAAGGGAACTGGATGTGTTGGGGAAGTTCTTGAGACCTGAAAGGAAAGAGACACCTGTGGTTGTGTTATGGATGGAACTGTATCTTCAGTCACAAGTGATCCATTCAGGACCCTATAAAAGCTTTCTCAGGGGTCAAGGAACAGCAAGAGTTTCAGGTACACTGTGTCAAGTGTCCAATGGCATGGAAGGGATTAAATTCCCAAGGTCAAGTCTTTGGGCACCAGTGCATGGAATGTCTTCAGGGTATAAAGAGAAAGACAGATCCACATGCCCTTCCCTCTCTTGGACTCCACTGTCTACTCTGTGTCATATGTAATTAGAGGGCATGTGTATATGAGCCGATCTGATGCAAATTAGAAGAGATGTTCTCTAGGGGTGCCTGGCTGGCTCAGTGGGTAGAGTATGGGACTGTTCATCTGAGGTTCGCGAGTTCAAGCTCCATATTGGGCGTGGAGCCTGCAGGGAAGAGAAAAGAGAAGAGAAGAGACGAGAAGAGAAGAGAAAAAAGAAAAGACAAAAAGAAAGAAAAGAAAAGAAAAAAGAAAAAAAGAATCTTCCTTCAATGCTAAGTCAAAGAATTAACTTGACATGTAATTCTCTCACTAACTGTAAAAATCAAAATAAAGGCATCAGGAACAATACATCCTGAAGCAGAAACGGCATATTTATTTCTGTTCTTACACTTTAATATCGAAACTCAATTATTTGAAACTATACCCTCTCTAGGGGATTTTAAGTTGCATCTATTTGCCTCTCCTCAAGAAACGTCATACTTAAGCTTTGAATCTTTGGGCGGTGAGGTCACTTAAAGGTTCTTCCTGCCTGTTGGCAATGTCAGGAAGTGAAAACTAATTGTTTTGTTGAACATCCACTTTATTTCATAGATAAAATGAGGACATGTAAAAAAATATGTTCATTGCCTTTGAAAAATCAAAATGTATTAATTAGGGTACATGTTAGGTCACAAGCTCATGCCTCAGAAACTGTTTTGTTTGAAAACCACAGAAGTAAATTTTACTTACCCTTATCAAAAACATATATATATATATATTAGAGAGGGATTTACTGGAAAACTATCTATCATTAGCCCTGGGGGCAGGGCAGCAGGAACCACAGCTAATATTCTACCAAAGGGACAGTAAGGTTCATGCACCACTGAGTTTCAGATATTCCCTTATTCTAAGTATAATTTGATCAAGATTAAAAGTTCTAAAGAAGAAAATCTAATTGACTAAGACTAGGTCACCAAGCTACATCTAGGCTTTTCCAGGAGGTAGGAAGGGAAGAATATGGCCTCGTTGGCTCTCATTTGCGGGAAGTGGCAGAGGAAGGACTTACCTTGAAGAATTCACCCAAAAGGAGGTGACTATGTTACAGAAACAGAGGTAGGAAAGTGTTGAATGCTAACAAGGAAGAAACAAATTATTATTTTTTTCTTCTAGAAACAAATGTACATATCATGTTATATGTGTGTGTCTTATATAACATACGTTTCTAAACACTGTGTTTAAAATGTCTTTCAGTTGTAAAAGAGTAACCATCTAGTTGCAATAATTTGGGTGCTATATCTTTTCACAACTGGTAATGCAAACGGAGCTACAAATTGATTTTGTTGTTTAAAACTAGAGTTATCCCGTAATGGCTTTCTTTAAGGGACAGAAGCTGAATATGTAATTGAACTCCCTTAGGGAAGGGAGTTCTGAATTCTGCCTTCAGGAAGCTTCTGTTTTGAATAGATCTCAATGGAGGATTCCATCACAGATGCCATTACTTCAACCAGACAATTATCCCTTAAGAACCAAGTGTACTGGGATCCCTTTCTCTTTTCTTTCTCTTCATGTGTGTGAGCGTGTATGTGATGCTTGTTTGCAATCACATATGCTATTCCAACTCTGACTGGTATGCTTGGTTTTATCCTCTTTTCTAGGGAATTAAGTAACTCATATTTGTTAGTTGAATACATGCTAGGAGCCACTAGCATCTGTTTTAGAATCTACTTCTGGTGATGAGGCTTTCCTTAAGGATCACCAGCCCACATTTTCCTTGTCCAGAAATTCACTGGGGCATAGAAATCTCATGCTTGTTATCTTTGTCCTCTTCTTTCTTGCGTATGGGTCGTTTATCCCCTACTACTCCAGACTTTCTGGCAATTTTTAAGCACTTTGATAAAACTCAATCTGACCTATTGTTACTTAGGGAAATTGACACTCTTGTTTGTTATTTATAACTGTGGATGACAAGCATGAAAAAAAACACACTTTTCCCACTTTTTATTCTTGTCAAAATACATCAATAATTGGTATCTGTGGCTTTTGTGGGCACCTCTGGGAATCTGCCCACAGGAGTTGGCAATCAAGGAAAGCAAAACCAAAGCCCAGAGATTCTAGTTGGGCTATAAATCACAGAGCCAGGGAATATACGGACTCCTTGCCCTATGGAACCCAAGCTTGGGGATTTCAAGACCTGATCAAAATTTTGAGTGTAATTTGGGGCTGACTTTGATAAGGTATCAGTTTAAGATTAAAATAAAATAACAAAAACAGCAAAATAAATAAAACATCAAAACCAAACTTCCAGCAGTCAACAAAAGATTTCCAAAAAGAACATTTTTATCACCAAAAGGATGGAAGCACATCATCTCAAATTAAATGACAGTCATTTATTTTGAATAAATTTAGCTTTATGAAAAACAGACTTTATTTTCTTACTTTTTTCTTATATTTAAAACATGCTTCACTAAACTCTTCAACATGACACTCTACAATAAAGATAAATCTCATAAACCTAATGGTGAGTGAAAGAAGCCAGACACAAAATAGCTCATACTGTATAGTTCCATTTTTAGAAGTGATATAAACAGGTGGAGCTAATCTCTGCTGATAAGAGTCTGGGCAGTGGGTTATCATCAAGAGATAGATGGGGAGGGTCTAGGGAGAGACGGGAAGGGAATGAGGTAGGGCCCATTTCTAGGGTGCCAGTAGTATTTGTGTGCTGATTCAGGTGACATTATACTAATCTACTCATTTTGTGAAAATTCAGCAAGCTGTCCATCTTTTACATGTACTTGGTAATATACTGTGATTCAATTAAATAAAAAATAAAGGATTTGTCATCATATTCCTGTATAAACCTATAAGCATTTTTGAATCACTGATTCTGGTTTGGTTTCCCTCTTGACAGAAAGGAAGACTGTCTAGTTCAAAGTCGTGAAGCTAACCAGTGATCTGACTGGGAGCAGAGCTTTCTCGGCTTAGTCTGGGGGCTTTGCCACGCTGCCGGGTCCCTCATCCCAAGATAACCATTGAATTTGAAAAGTCTCTGCAAGGAAGGGCCCAACTTATACTAGTGTGTTTATTCAGGTGCCAGGCACTCAGTAGACACCCCATCTTTACTTACTAAGTGAGGTCTAGAGTGCATTTGGCTGTTACTTGTCTTTAACCAGGGAGCTAGGCAATTCTTGCTACATAGCTGTCTCGTTCACACTTATATATCTTTTGGCCATCATATTATCTCTTTAAGAAAATTAATTTCTGGGGTGCCTGGTGGCCCAGTCGGTTGAGCATCCTACTCTTGATTTCAGACCTGGTCATGATCTCATGGTTCATGAGACTGAGTCCCCTGTTGGGCTCTGTGCTGACAGCATGGAGCCTGCTTGGAATTCTCTCTCTCTGCCCCTCTGCTACTTGCACGTGCATGTTTGTGCATGCTCTTTCTCTCACTAAAGGACTCCTTCTGGGTCCTTCCCTTCTGCTCACAGATATTCTCAATATTCCTCTTAGAGAACAAATGATAAAAAAGATAGCAAAGCAAAATAAAAACAGCCCCTTTCTTTGTCTCTGATAGTGCGCTCTCAGATATATATTGGGTGTCCATCCTGTGCCCACATGCCAGCCCAGGCAACAGTCAGTTCCCAATCTCCCTCTTTGGCTGCTTCTTTACATCTTCATACTTTTTGAAGAAGACATGTAATTGTCAATTCTTCCTCTTCCTCATCTTCAATTTTCTCCTCAGTCCCGGACTGTCTGCCTTCTATTCTCACAGGTCTGCAAACACTGTTCTTTTAAAGAATGCCCATGTCCTCTTGGTAGGGCCTTCCTACATCCTAACTTTCCTGGTATAGTTATAGTATATATACCTGTGGTCCTGCAGCTCATATTAATGAATCTCTATTTTTATTTTTATTTTTTTACATTTTACAGTTTATTTATTTTGAAAGAGAGAGAGAGCGAGCATGGGAGGGGCAGAGAGAGAGGGAGAAAGAGAATCTTAAGCAGACTCCATGCCCAGCACAGAACCTGACATGGGGCTTGACCTCATGAACCATGATATCATGACCCAAACCAAAATCAAGAGATGGACGCTTAATTGACTGAGCAACCCAGGTGCCCCAATGAATCTGTTTTTAAATTCACAAAAATATCACAAATTGAAGAATTAATTGTGATCAGTACTACATCTTAGTCACTATATAAATGGCCATTACTGAGTCCGCTTTCTTATTGGCAGCTGTCAACCTTGGGCATACGTGCATTAAGGCTGTAAGCATAGGCTTTGGCACAGTACCCTGGGTTCAATTCCTAGCAGCCTTGTGTAGGACCTGTGTGAGTTTAGGCAAGTTACTAAAGTACTCGGATCCTCAGCTTCTTCATTTGTAAAAAGGGAATAGTAATAATAGTGCCTACTTCATAATGCATTTACATACATTCAATAGGGAAAGTATCTAAAATGTGTTGTGCGTTACCTGGGACAATTAACATTCAATTTGTGGGACCAGTTATTATTGCATCTTCCTGGTTGAATCTATCCCATGTTCTTCAGTGTTTCCATGTTTTGTTTTGTTTTGTTTTGAGAGAGTTTGTATGACAGCATGCATGTGCAGTTGGGGGGGCAGAGGCAGAAGGAGAGAGAATCCCAAATAGGTTCCACGCTCAGCACAGAGCCCTATGCTGGGCTCAGTCTCATGTCTACAAGATCATGAACTGAGCTGAAATCAAGTGTCAGATGCTTAGCTGACTGAGCCACCCAGGTGACCCTACCATAGTGTTTTGTTTTTGTTTTTTGTTTTTGTTTTTTGTCTTCCATGATGTTTCTTGGAATCCTTCTGTCCAATCACCCCTTACTCACTTGGTGTCCATGCTTATCATTTCTGTGTTTGACACTACATTTGTGTCTTATGGTTAAGCCTGTGGACTGAGCAGCCTGACTTCATGGGTTCATAATTTCAGATCTGTCACTTAGAGCTGAGTGTACTTGGACTCGTTATTTACCTTTTGTTGCCTTGATTGCCATAATTATAAAATGAGATTTTTAGCAGTATCTAACTTCATAGCTGCTACCTATTTCACAGCCATAATATTATAAAGATTCAGTGAGCTAAGGCATGTATCAAGTGCTTAACATGACACATGGAACAGGGTATACAACCACAGAATGTTAGCTATTGTCATTTTCAGTCATCAGATTTGGTATTTTGGCCTTGCATTCATTCCCTCCTCTCCCCTGCCCCCATATAGGCATCTGTGTTTAGTCCTGTGCATTTGTTCTCTGTGGAGCCCTCACAAACACCACCTCCTGCCCCACCTTTCCCTACCTTCCACTCTTACTCTGGTTCAGACCATTGTTCCTTCTTTCTGATTTACTAGAATAACTTCCTAATTTGTTTCCCTGCCTACACCCTGTTCCCATTCAACCTATTGTCCATAGTAAAGGAGTTGAATTTTTCCAAACCATATCATGTGCTCTTTGACACTAAGAACTCCTGTGGTCTCCCTTTGTCTACCGATTAGATTTCAAACTCTAAGTTCTGCTGTTCAAGCTCTCCTATGTCTAGACCTTATTCACCTTTCAAACATTATTTCTCTTTTGCTCAATTGCTGCATCCAGTGCCTAACCAAATGAGCCCGTTTTCTCTTCCTCATGTTTGACTGCAGTTACCCCATTGAAGACTTTGTTTCCATTGTTCTGTAATTTTCAATACCCTTCCCTCTCTCAATGCCCAGTTACTACCATCTTTTAAAATTCAATTCAGATCTCACCTTCCCTTTGACTTCCCTGATATGTCCTCTGCCCCTGAAATGGAAGGTTTCTCTCTAACCAGTGCAAACCTCTGAGATATTGTCTAACTCTTCACAATAGGTGCAATATTTTCTACCATGTGTTGAAGACAACTTTTTCCCACAAGAACAGCACCTGCAAATGCTTATTCTCCTTGGCTCTCTGTCGTCTGTCCTTCATCATGCAGTTTACATCAGTGTGTCCGGGGAAGGGAGGGGAGTTGCTTGATTCCATTAACCTCGTTGTGTGCAAGAATTGAACCAGGCTCTGTGAAGGCCACTGCAAAAACCATAAGGGCCTCTATTTCTGCCTTGCAGGTACATAAAGCTGAATTGAGAAGAGGGCACACACATGAAAATGACTTAGGGACATAAACAGGTGCAGATTAATGAAGTACCCCAGGAATTGGTAAGTGCTGAAAACATGCAGAGTCGGGACAGCCCATCGGCTCTGTGGAATAATGGGTGAAGGGTTGGCAGAGAAGGGGGGTTTTGCAGAAGGAATAGAAAGAGGAACAATATAGTATTGCTGGCAAAGAGAAGGAAAGTTACCCTGGTGTGTAGGAGCAAATGGGCAAGGTGCAGCACTGTCTTATCTCCTCAACTACCTGAGGGACAAGGCTGGCTCTGTCCTGGAGAAGTTTAGGCCCAAGTCAAGATATTCTCCACCCCCAGCTCAAACATTGAGGAAATCAATCTTATGTTTAATGGTAAGAACATGCATTTTAGAGTCAGACATGCTGGGTTACTTCTTTTACTTATCAGGTGTGCGATCCCATCAGTTTACCTCACTAAGCCTCAGTTTGCCCTTCATCACAGGTCAGGTTTAAAACATGGGTTTTGTGGTAGATTAAATTCTACCATTCCTAAGTTCTGCATCCGTAACTTTGGAAAAGTCTCCTAACCTCTCTGATCTTTTTCATCTTAATAGGATGGCCATAAGAGTGACTGAAATAGTGTATGTAAGGGTCTTCTATATCTTAAAAAAAAATCAATGCATTTTATTTTTTCAAAGTTTTTATTTAAATTCCAGTTCATTTCAGATGTACAATATAGTAACTGGACACTTCCATACAACACCCAGTGCTCATCACAACAAGTGCTCTCCCTCATCCCATCACCTATTTAACCCATCCCTCCACCAGTCTTCCCTCTGGTAACCCTCAGTTTATTCTCTATAGTTAAGAGTCTGTTTCTTGATTTGTCTCTCATTTTTTCCCCCTTTGTTCATTTGTTGTGTTTCTTAAATTCTACATATGAGTGAAATTATATGGCAGGTGTCTTTCCCTGACTGACTTATTTCACTTAGCATAATACTCTCTAGCTCTATCCATGTCATTGCAAATGGCAAGATTTCATTATTTTTTATGGCTGAGTAATATTCCATTGTGTGTGTGTGTGTGTGTGTGTGTGTGTGTGTGTGTACGCGCGCTTGTGTTTAAAATCTTATACTGTAATCTCCTTTATCCATTCATCAGTCAATGAAAACTTAGGCTGTTTCCATAATTTGGTTATTATAATTTTTTTTAATGTTTTTATATATTTTTGAAGGACAGAGAGAGACAGAGCACAAGCAGAGAGAGAGGGAGACACAGAATCCAAAGCAGGCTTCAGGCTCTGAGCTGTCAGCACAGAGCCCGACGTGGGGCTTGAACCCATGAACCATGAGATCATGACCTTAGCCGAAGTCGGACGCTCAACCGACTGAGCCACCCAGGTGCCCCTGGGTATTATAGATACGCTGCTATAAACATTGGGGTGCACGTATCCCTTAGATTACTATTTTTGTTTTCTTTGAGTAAATGCCTAGTGGTGTAATTGCTGGGCTGTAGGGTAGTTCTATTTTAAAGTTTTTATGAGCCTCCATAATGTTTTCCAGAGTGGCTGCACAAGTTTGCATTCCCACCAGCAGTGCTAGAGAGTTACCCTTTCTCCACATCCTCACCAAAACAATGCATTTTAGAGGATATTATCAGCATTATTCCTTATATCCTTAGAGTCAATAGCATCTTCTATGAAATGGAAAGCTAATCATTATTTACAGAGAATGTTGTGTGAGTTTAGTGAGCCATCATCCAAGATTCTGGGCATTGAGTGGGCACCCGATAAATGAAGGGTTGGTACTACTCCAAGACAATATATACCTGAGATCTTCCACTGGATGTCTGGTACTAAATGTAGTTTCTAATACAATGTCAGTGTAAACTACTGTCCAGACAAAAAGAGGGACTAGGGAAATAAAATTTTAGTGGGAATTATGGGTCATGCACAGCTGATAGATGGTAGATCTCTATGGACTAATGAATTGTGCAAATTATTTCTGCCTTGTTGGAGGCCATTTTCATTAAATATGGAGAGTATTAATAAGGCTGTAGATTCTAACTTTCTCCAGACGATATTCTTCTGTTTTATTTACACCTTATTTGCAACAAATTCATGTTCTTGCACCCATATTCTCTAACTCTATACTTTGATTCTTATTTTATTATGGATTTTATCACTTACTATATAAAACTGAAATATTTGTAGGCAGAGTCACCTTGCTTTTAAGAAAGTGCTTTCTATTAGAGTCTAAGGCATGGTATGTTTCCTGGCAGTTATAATTATTGACTTTTTAAAATGTTTATTTATTTTTGAGAGGGAGAGAGAGACAGAGTGTGAGTGGGGGAGGGGCAGAGAGAAAGGGAGACACAGAATCCAAAGCAGGCTCCAGGCTCTGAGCTGCCAGCACAAGCCAGACATGGGGCTCGAACTTACCAACCATGAGATCATGACCTGAACCAAAGTCGGATGCTCAACTGACTGAACCACCAAGGTGCCCCTGGAAAACTTTAATTAGATCCTGGAAGGGAGGAATAATTCCTTGGGTTAAGTTACACAGAAAAAAAGAGACAAAAATGAAAAAAAAAGTTCTCTAAAGAATGAAGAAGGGAAGGAAAAGAAGCTTAGTCATGGCAATTTAATCAGCTTAGCTAAACTTTATCAACTTGCAATCTTGGAAGTGGCTAGCAACTTCATTTGCAAATGTTTATTAAGTACCTCCTAAATGCAGGCAAGTGAAGTGCTACACTAGGTAGGGTGGGAATTAGAAGGATAGGGCATAGCCTCTGCTCTCAAGGAACTTCTATCTTAGTTGTAGAGGGAACTAGAAATTAATAAAACTTGAGTAAGCCTCTTGACCACTTTGATTTTAGTCTGTAGAAAACAGGCCATGATGTTGAAGGAGTTTGGAAACTGGTCATCTGAGAAATGATGAAAAGATGTCAGAGTCATTGCTTTGGAGAGATTAAGTGGGAAGGTGGTTTCAGAAACTAAATGGCTACTATTAGGAAAAGTTCCAGATTCATTTCATGTGGCTCCAAGAGGCAGAATTAAGACTGATTAATTTACTATTTCAACCATTTATTTAGTCATTAAATAAATACTTACAAAATATCAACTAAATGTCAGATAGTGTTGTAAGTGTCACAGAGGAAAAAAAAAAGCAAAAAAAAAAAAAAATATGCCCTAATTATGGGAATTCCCTAAAGGATACAAAGGATGTTTGCTTCAGGAGTTGGACTTCTTCAGAATCCGAGCTTTTCAGCAATGAGCTTCTTATGGAGGTAGGATCAAAAATTTCTCAGAGCTTTCAAATTGTTTATACACAAAAAGCTTTCAACATATTGATTGATTGATTGATTTAGCAAATATTACTATTTACTATAACCCACAAACCATACCAAGCGATGGGAATACAGAGATAAATAAAACACAAGTGTTATCTTCACAGACCTTACATCCTAGATGGAAGGAGAGACACAACAAACATTTGTACAAATAAACATGATAGTTTCAGGGATGATTCATGTAAAAATTACAAAGCATCCTTTATAATTGTGATAAGGAGAATCTGAATGGGATGCTTTAAATTGGATGATCAGCTTGCAGACAAGTTCCCCATGCCAGTGATTGCCCTCAGCTGAAGAGGGCAGTCACCCAAGACCATGTTCCCTTCCAGGGAGGGAGGTTTATGGGGAGAGTTCACATGCAATGACTCACCAAGTAAGTATATAAAGACCTAGATACCTCATTCTAATAAGGTACAACTATGCAGAGCCTTCTTCTAAAACTCACCACAGTGTTGCCTGAGACTTTCATTGAGATGGCATCACATTTCTACTTCTCCTTCTGACCAACTCTGTTTTCTTCACTTCCCTTCAGAGTTTCATCCTGAGAACACTCCCCAGTAAATTTCCTGCATGCAAATTTCTGTTGTAGAGTTGGCTTCCCACAGTCTGCTTTTACATGGCCTATGACAGATGCAAGTGATAAGGAGTTAACTGTGCAAAAAATACATTGGTCTACTCAACCATTTAAATCAATGAAATTGATGACAATATGGTACTATTATTAATACAAGTCCAAGAAGATAAGATCTTTTTTTTCTGATTTCCAAACAAATGTGATCCTAGCCAGCTGTACCCTCATGGATGTTCTCTGTGACCAAGACTGCCTTAGCATTCCCTCAGCGTGACTCAACTTCAGACAAGTTTCCCTTTGACAAGAGGCCCCTGACTTCCATTTTCTTCAAGCATTTGCTTTAGAACACTTGGAATTATAAATGTTTTCTCTGCCCTTGAAAATGTAAAGCCTTCCTTGCCAGTTTTATAATCCAAGAATGTCTTTGTCAAGGACAGGAACTCTCCCTTTGAAATATGATCATCAGGGAAGATAGGCATATTACCTTGCAGTCTCTGTGAGTGGGCAGGAGCCTAACTTCAGTTAAGCACCAATTAGCAGAAAGTGATGGTGTAACCACATTGACCAAACTCTATCCCAATGCCCTCCAGTAGTTTTCCATGAGCTCACCAGCTGCTTAAAAAACAAACAAACAAACAACAAACACACACACACACACACACACACACACACACACACACACACACACACACACTCGACTTCCTTGTCTGCTGAACTGCTTCTGGTGAATTTATTTCTTTGACACCTCCTTTCTCTGACAATCATTTTAGCAAGCAGGGAGGCTGGCAAGGGAAAAGTAGCTAGAATTAGCAAAGCTTGATTCTTCCAGCAGTAAACTCTCAGGTTTTTATATTATTCATTTGAATTCCTCCTGGTCAGGATCCCAGGAGACTATAAGAGTCCCTGTAGTTAAACTTCTATAAGGGCAGCCATAATAAATCTGCTGATATCTCAGACACCCAACTGGATAATGAGGTGGAAAAGAGCTGGCCTTGGAGAGCCAAGCATGGGAATGAAGATTGGGCTCTGGTGTGGCTGAACAGGCAGTTGAGATTTCAGGCCTCAGGATCTACATTACCAAGCTCCAAAACTGATACTGAGCATCCAAAAGTATGATTAACTTGGCTATTTCTAAGGGCTCTTCCTATTCTGATGATTCTGTATCAACTTCTTTAAGCATCAACATGGACTTCCAAGAGTTCATTTGTTGTGGTTACACAGTAGTCTATTGAGCTGATACACTGAAATTTACCTTACAACCCCCCACTAGAATTTGAGTTACCTATTCTTTGCTATTTGTTTGTTTGCTTGCTTGCTTGCTTCAAGGTTATTTTTCACTAGGATACACTATCAGTGTTGGGATTACCAGGTCAAAATGCATATCTTTTTTATGTTTTTGTTTTTGTTACCTCTTCGGATTGCCCTTTTAAAAGATGGAAAAAAGTTCATTTGCTGCCAGCACTGTATATACCGCTACTCTACAATCTTCTCCAGTTCCCTTTATGTAATTTAAATTTGCTGTTTTCGTCATTTGTTTGAATGGACCTGGTAATTATTTTAAAATAATTTTAATGTATTTAATTACTGTTTAGTCTATTTGTTCCCTGCAGGTAACATGACAGCAAAGACTCTTGACATACGTTTCAGATATCTGTCCTTGGGCACAGCCCTCTGGTTTCATCTTGTCCTTGGCTAAGTGTAAAGGATTCTTTCTGTGGTTATTTAATTACTGTGGTATGAACAATGGTAAAGGAGAGATCTCAGAGGAACAAGTGCCAAGCATGGAGAGGTATCTAAAGCAGGGCTTATTTCTGAGCTGTGAGAGAGGGACCCTCTAAGTTTAGGGAGATACACATTGAGCCTGATTCCTGTACTCTTTTCTCCCCCAATCAACTATGTGACATTATGTTAAAATCAAGTAAGAGCAGCTCAAAAAATGTAAGAAGCCCTCTAGAGGTCGCTTCAGTGTGAGGCAGCCAGATAGGAATGGGAAAGAGTATTGGGATTGGTAGGTCACAGGCTAACTGTATGTATATGAGAATTCGTTTATTTATATTAAACAAGCAAACAAAACTGTATAGAGATAAACATTTTGCAAAAATATTACACATAGTTTGAAACAATGAAACAATATGCAAGAGTATACATTTTTAAATAATGATCATTTTCCTGTTTTATTTCTGGGTGGCATCTTGTGTTAAGTTCTGTGTACTTATATAGAATTTTAAACATTATTTCAAATATTATTATGAAATATATTCATACAAGAAACAATAAGGATTGATGGAATGGATATTTCTTTACCTGTTTTTACTTTACCAAATTTATCAAACTCCTGTATTTCAGATAGTTCCACATTTGTTTTCTTTTATGCCCATACACATTATGTAGTAGGTTGAGAAATTTTTCATTCCATCTTTCTTTCTAAATATACTCATGGTCTGTATACAATTCCCCTTCTACTGGCATTTTCCCAAGTCAGTACATCTAGGATAGTCATTTTCAAATTGACCACACATTATAATCACGTGGAAGCTTAAAATAAATCTTCATATTTATGTTAAGATGTTTAAAAATGTAATTGAGAGCTTCTCAGTCTTTGCTGGATATCTACATAATTTCAAATTATGTGCCCCAAATTACTTAACTGTTACAAAGAGGACAAGGGTGACCTCACAGTAAAAAGGTCTGGATACCACCTTAATTATGTTATCAAAGATAACATTACCAATATTAGGACAAGATAACATCAGTGTGCTTCCTGACATGATGCACTGAAAGCACATAACATCACTTTTCTAATGTTCCTATCAAAAATTCATAAACTGGATCTAATCTTGAGGATAGCCAAGACAAATAGGACAGTCTACATAATAACTGTTTTAATACTCAGGGCCAGCACTTGTGTTTGAAGTAAAATGAAAGAACTATAAACTAGTCCTCCCATTTAGTGACTGCTCAAAAGATGTTACTTTATAAACACATGTAAACAAATGTGAAAGAGGGAGACTAGGGAACCTAATAGGCACCTTCTCACTCTTCAGACATAATTTCTTTTTGCTTTCAAGCATATATTCTTATATTCTTTTTTTTTTTTTTTAAATTTTTTTTTCCAACGTTTATTTATTTTTGGGACAGAGAGAGACAGAGCATGAACGGGGGAGGGGCAGAGAGAGAGGGAGACACAGAATCGGAAACAGGCTCCAGGCTCTGAGCCATCAGCCCAGAGCCTGACGCGGGGCTCGAACTCATGGGCCGCGAGATCGTGACCTGGCTGAAGTCGGACGCTTAACCGACTGCGCCACCCAGGCGCCCCTATATTCTTATATTCTTGATCAGATAATCTCATCACCTAATATACACTTAGCAATGTACTATCATAATTTGTGTATCAATATATCTTCTTTTGTATGTGATTTTTGAATGTTTCATTGTATGATTACATCATAATTATCTAGAGTTACTCCTACAGGGTTTATTATAGAATAGAAAATCCTCCAGGAAATGCTATTCTATTATGGATATTCTATATTCCAATGCATCTGCTTAATTTTTGTCTTAGGCTAAATTGTAGGATTGGAATTACTGATCAAAACCTTTTTTTTTTTTTTCCTCGACTGTTTTCCAATGGCTATGGCATTTCACATCAGATTTATATTACCTATAAGTGAGATAAAGAAGCATTTTATGTATTTATCTAAGTCAGTAAAAAATTTGTGTTAGAGAGATCTAAGTAAAAAGATTTTTGGCAGAATTCTAGATATGAACATCTAGATTGACCCAGTGAACAATTCAGAGTCCCCATCGAGTGTATATACATTGAATAGTGTCCTTATCTGTCAGTAAAGTTCTTCCAAAGAGACTTATATTTTCTAAAAGAGTCACCATTACACTGAACAGCCATAATTTTTAGAATGGAATTTTAGTACTATTTTATAAAATCATAACTACAGCAATGAATTATTATGAAGTGCTAATATAAAGATACATGGTCCATTTCTCTCTCTGGATCTTCTTCCTTTCCTATTGGGTGCATTTCAAAATCATGTGGCTGTACAATATTGGGTGACAAAGACAAACGTGACTTTTCACTTTGAGAGTACAATTCCTGTTGACTCCTAACGATCATGTCTAATTTTTCTCTGTTTATCCTTTCTTTCCTCTTTCCTTTCATCCCTTTCCTCACTCCTTTTCTCCTTGTCCTCTTCCTTCTTTCCTCCCTTCTTCCCTACCTTCCTCCTTCCTCTCTTCTTTCTTTCCTTCCCTCCTTACATGCAGTTGAAAACCATCTGCTTAATAATTAGCTGTGGAGTTTGGACAAGTATTTTTGGAATATTCTAGGTAGAATAAGTCCACATTTTACTATTGAAGGAGAGCTGGAGTTACCTGATGATGATGTGCGTTCATTTATACTCATTCTTATTAGGTTTGTGTTTGTTTATTATTTTTTTGGTTAATGTTTATTAAAACATTGGATATCCATACTCTTTCATAAGACTAGAACCAAAGTCATAGACTATCCAGTGAAGAAAGCATTCGTATTTAGTGTTGGAATTTTTATTCAATATGGAGCCTAAGGATGGATTGTGATTTGAGTAAGTTTATGGTCAGGCAGTGGTAGAGCCTGGACCAGAATCCAGTTCATTGTGATTCCTAGATTAATGCTCTTTTTCTACTCTCTGTTCCCTGACATTTTATTTATTTTCAATTACTATTGGGTATATCCAAGAATTATGCATCCTTTATTGCATTTTATCAAGAGTCTTTCTTTTTCCTATCATTGTCTTAATTTTCCTTTTCTCTTTCTTTCACTGCAAAGAACGTAAATCTAAAGGCTACCAGTTCCTTTCCGTAACAAAACCTGCTCTCAATTCTGTTTTCTCCAGGCTATATATAAGCACTGTGTGTAATACAGTGATATCTGTTTGAAGCCCAGGACATGGAATATGGAACCTGACCTCCACTCTCCACCCTTGAATAAAAATTCCCCTGTCCTATTTGCAGAATATTCCTGGCAAATTTGGATCCTAGGAACGTACATGGTCTGTAAAGGATTTCCTCAGTTTTTGCTGCACATCGAGTTCCTGTGCTAAGTTATTTTTGTGTGATTTGTATCTCTTACCACAGTTGTACAACAATCCCTTTAAGAGATGGTATTATACCTAATTTATAAATGTGGAAAACTGAATATCAGAGAGGAAATGATAATAATTTATGTTTTAGATAATGCATGATGGACCTAGAATCTGAGGAGCAGTCTGTCAGACTCAGCCAGCTGAAGCTTGATCCCTTCTGTCTTCAGTTTCAAGTGTGTGCGTGTGTGTGCGCGTGCGCACATGTATGCCTGAGTATGTGTGTGACTGCATATGTCTGAGTCCATCCACATATAGGTGATATTTGTATCTGAAATGTGTGCATGTGAATCCATACATATACGTGAACAGGTGTATCCGAACAAGGGAGAGACAATATTATAATTTCAAGGGATGTGGCTTCTCGTACAAAAAGGAAGCCACATCAAAGGAAGACTAACCTTTGAATAGTCTAAGCATCTCTCAATACAAGTAGAGCAATGCCTATTCTCAGTCTTTTCCAGGGGAGGAATAGGCTCTCATTTCATTTTTTTATAGGAACATCTATCCCTAGCCGGCAGTTTATGAGCAGCTTTCTGTCGTGGGCAGGAGCGCTGGCTCACTATAATTAATTCCTTTCTCACCCCCACACTTGAGAGTGAGAAATGAAAGGGCACTAAAGGGAATGCAGTTACAACCCACAAAGGAGCTACATAAAATGTTACCTTTTGGCTCAACACACCGCTCCCTTCAGGAGTCCTATTCCTAAGTCCCCATCTCAGCACTGAACACCAAGTTTATTGCTGGCTGAGACCCAATGACAGATTCGTTGGCAGTCACTCTCCAAGATTTGGTAGGGATATTCATTAAAACTTTGCTGAAAGTAAAGATTTTGTGCCAAAGGTTTTCCCTTATACCATATGTGTTATGTATAAGATAAATAAAGGCAAAGAAAAGAGATGAATTATTGGTAGAATTTAAACCTTGGAGTCAGAGAGTGGGGTGTAGTCCCCACATTGTCATGTAACAGTCTAGATAGAGTAGGGTTCAGTCACCTAGATTTTCTGGACTTCAGTTTCTCTATTTGTAGCACAAGCATTGCAATACATGTAAGATTTGGGGGAAGGTTAAGTGAGTAAAGTGTATATACTGCCTAACACTGTGCCTTGTACATAGTTCTCAGTCCTCACAATGATATAAATTAAAAGCAATTAAAACACTTCTCCCATTTATCTTCCCATGTACAGTTTACAAGGCACATTCACATGATGTTGTTTTATCCTCAGAGCAATCTGTTAAGACAGGCATGCATTCTTTTTTCATTTGAACATGTTTCATAAGTGATGGATGGCTGGGTTGGCTGATGCTCTTTCCAGTGCAGTAGACGCCACTAGGAGAAGAGAACAGTGGCTCTTCTAGCTCTGGATCATGCTGGATGACTCTGTGAGGAAAACCTTCAAAACACAAACTCTGCTCCTTTCCTGTAGTAGGACACATGGTCTTAAGGAACAAGGGCCTTACAAGGACCAGAATCCTCACCCTGACCTTTCAGTCTGTGGTAAGCACCTTGTGCAAAACCTCAATCTTGTTTCATTTAATACATTTCATAATGTTAGTTCTATTGACTTCTGTGTTTCTTTTTTTCTTCTTTTTTTAAATAAGGCAGTGTTTTCTGTGTGTAATGTATTATTTGAGGTTCTATCTTCCTCTGTGAATCAGGAAAATAAATTATGGAAAGAGTTGGTACAAATCCAAGGCTTCAGTTTGAGTTTTCCTCCCAGGGGAAATGCCCTGGGGTTATCTCAAGTGGCCACAGAAGAGTACATGTAGAAGGCTTACTCATGTAAGTACATGTAGAAGGGAGGATTCTATGGTAAAATGCAGATATCCTTCCCTGGTTCTCCTAGCAGTCTTTGGTAATTTGGAGAAATAAGGAAAAAGAAACAGGTTGAGGGATCCATTCCTTTATAAAAGGTGAGAGAAACAGAGACAGAACTGGGTGGCAAGGAGAATATGAAAAACTTTCTTAGCTTTATACTTTTGAGCCTTCTACCCTTGCCAATTTGGAAAACAAAGCACGTACATAGTGTCATTATTATTGTTTTAATCAGCATAATGCATCCATCTACCCATATTTTAAAAAACAATTTTATATTTATTTACTTATTTATTTATTTTTTTGAGAGAGAAGAAGACAGTGCGATCAGGGTAGAGGCAGAAAGATGGAGACACAGAATCCAAAGCAGGCTCCAGGCTCCAGGCTCCAAGCTGTCAGCACAGAGACTGATGCGAGGCTTGAACACACGAACTGTGAGATCATGACCTAAGTTGAAGTCGGACACTTAATTGACTGAGCTCCCCAGGCACCCCCATCTACCCATCTTTAGTTTATTAAAACCCAAAATTGTTATCAATGCACTTAGGTGAACGGTACCATTCTTTAGTTCTGGGAACTGACCTCTTTCAAATCATGGAATGTCTCCATGTGCTCTCATGGATCCAGGGTGGAAGACACTATTGGAAGTCTGTGCCTCTGACACTCATCCATTTATTTTTATTTGTTTATTTTTTTTATTTTTTTTTTAAATAAACCTTTTCTTTCAACGTTTATTTATTTTTGGGACAGAGAGAGACAGAGCATGAACGGGGGAGGGGCAGAGAGAGAGGGAGACACAGAATCTGAAACAGGCTCCAGGCTCTGAGCCATCAGCCCAGAGCCTGACGCTGACGCAGGGCTCGAACTCACGGACCGCGAGATCGTGACCTGGCTGAAGTCGGACGCTTAACCGACTGCGCCACCCAGGCGCCCCTATTTGTTTATTTTTAAATTCATCTGCAAGCACTTACTTGCTAGGCGTTTACTTTGTGAATGGAGGAGCTATCCTAAACTCATTATTAATGGGTTCCAAGATAGTCAGGTGAAGTCTGTGTTTCTGGAGAAATGGAGAGAATCAGCACAAGTAGTGTAGATGGATCATCCCCAACCACTGAAAAGAAACTAGAATGTTCCCCGGGACTAGGTGGTATGTATGGACACCCAACACTCACCACCTGCTTTACCAGAAGATGGTTCTACCTTGACATGGTCTGGCTGGAATGCGACTTTTGAATGTTGAAGAATATTCAAAAGTATACATCATGATCAGATGGTGGTGAGGGAGACAGGTGCCATTGAAATCTTGGGTGAAAAGAAGCCTATGCCCTCTGAACCTCAAAGGAACTGGGCAATCTGATCCCACACTTTGGAAATGAAGAATCTGAGATTCAGAGAGAAAAGGTAACTTCACCTCAGCTTCCCATTGGGCAGCAGGGGCATTAGAACTCAGCTTCTCATCCCATGTTTGATGTTTTTGGTTTGGTTTTGTTTTCCATAAATCATACTGCCATGAAGCATTAATACAAATAATCACAAAGTCTTAATTATATCATTATATGTTACTTATGGGTTTTTTGGGGGAAAACAAAAATTAGTTCCAAGAAAAAGGACCATTTAAGTTGAGATGTGATGGGTAAGTAGAAGGTTGGTTAGGTGACAAGTGCCAGGGTAGCACTGAATCATTTTGAAGGTGTTGGTTCTCTAGGCAGAAGGATTTTAGTTTAATTCTACAACAAATTTGTGCGTTGCATCCCATCAAAAGTAAAAGGCAAGAAAAATATTAACAAAACCAATCACTGGGATTTTTTTCATAGATGTCTGTGATGGGCTGCCAATGAGGACCTGATGTCCTTAGTCGAACAGCCTGTGAGGAACTCAATCCTGACAACAACCATGTGATGAGCTTGGAAGGGGCCCTTCTCCAGGTGAATCTTGAGATGACTGTAGCCCAGTCCACAGCTGGATCACAACCTTATGAGACAGGGTCCTTGAGCTGGAGGGTCCCAGATAAGCCATACCCAGATTATGGTTCCAAAGAAACTTTGAGAAAATTACTGTTGTATTAAGTTGCTCGGTTTTGGGGTAATCTGTGACTTAGCAGTAGATAATTAATAATTATTCCTTGCTGGGATCAAGACATGTTCAGTCTCATTTTCATATGTCTTCTCCTTGAAGTCTTTGTCTAGACCCTTGAAAAAGAGGGTCATAAAATTTCTTCTCATAATTTTTCTTAGTGAAGATAGACATCAAACAAACCATTAACCACACAGCTAGAGAACTTTGTCTTTTTCATAGTCATAAAAGTCTGAATCTGAGGTTAATTGACATGGAAACATCCAGTTATTCAGAAACTCTGCCTTAATAGTGATACTATTAAGGGCCTCATGTTAAAAAAAGGCCCGTGGGGCTTCTCAGGCCTATGGTACACTGCACCTTAGGCTATCATAAGGTCAGAAGCTACTTTCTGGAAGGGAGTGGGGGCTGGGGTCATATTAATCTTCTCAACACAGTCTTTTGTAGCTATAGATGGCCTGCTTCGATGGCATGTGTTCTTCCCAGTGAGTTGGTTTCCCTGGCTTCTTTTAGGCCAAGGATCTCCAAAGAAAAGGAGAGGTAATTTGTGATCTCCTGTAAGCCTATGGAAGTTTTTACACTAATAACTAGGGAGACCGTCCCCTGAGGGATTTGGGAGCAATCCCTTGCCCTCTGCCTCCCACTTCTCTAAGGGGAAATATTACTGCCAAGTTTATTCTGAGAACAGCTTAAAAAACACATACCGAACAGCATGTCCTGGCAAAAATAAAAGCAAGAATGAGGATAGGCTATTTCTAGATAAAAATTTAAAAAAATATATATGCAGAGACGAAAAATTAAGCTCATGCAAATTTGTGACTTCTCCCACAGTTGTAGGGACCTACATACCAAGAATTTGGTTTTCTTTCTGTTTGCTTTCATATTTTAATTGTGCAATGTTTCAAACTTATCCAGAAGAGAATAATATGATGAGATCCTGAGTGTCTTAATTCATTCTCAATAATGATCAGCTCAATTATATGTAATCTAGATTCTACTTGACTCCCACCCCCAATGTACACACTGGGTGTGGACTGTGGATTATTCCTTATGCATTTCCAAGACAGTGTACCTCTTCTTTCTGTGTGTGTGTGTGTGTGTGTGTGTGTGTGTGTGTGTGTGTGTCCCCTTCTTCCAGTGCTATTCCAGTGCTATTTCTTCTCTTCTAGTACCATGGTCTGGGATGAATGCATAGGTACTGAGGTAATGTGATTTTGCCTAGATTTCTGTTTGCTAAACATTGTTTATTGAATCCTCTAATAATGCTTTGAAGACAGTACTATTACTAATTCCATTTTACAGATGCAGAGAATGGTCTGGTGAGATGACATCACTTGTTCAAGGCCACGGAGATGGCCAGTCTAGGACATGAAGGAAAATCTATCAGAAAATTGATCAATGCATTTTAACAAATAGTTATACTCTTTCCTAACAGAGGTTTGTTTTCCTCTTTCCTAAAATAGGTTGGATTGTTTTCCATGCAAGAGGAAGCCCTCTTTTTTTAAAAAATGAGCCCTCATTTTTTATCCATTGCTGAAGTAGGACAGTGAGAGACTCAAAGGCCTGGCAGGGATTATGCTGAGAGGGCGTTGTGACCACTAGCCACAGGTCAGCTCAGGACATCCATCTGGGGTGCTGGGGAATAAAAATAGGGGAGGAGAACAGTTTATTTCAGCTCCGATTAGAATCAGAGCAAAGGAATCAATGTTTACCAAATGAAACTTGTCTAGAATAGCACTTATTTCCTAAGTCCCATAGGTATTACAAATTGAAACAGGAAATGAGAAGCTATTAAAATAAATGATCCAGCAGTGTTCTTTAAACAACTATCAGCACTTTGATAAAAAAGAAACCGGTACCACCCTCTTCTATATTTTCTAAGTTCAAACTCCTAGAACTTACTTGATAGGTCAGCACTAAATTTGGGTGATGACTGCTAAGTCCTAGACACTAGTAGTTAATAGAAGCAGAAGTTAAAAACAATTTCTGTACACGTGGATGTTTTGCTTATAGGTAATTGGTTGCTAGAGGTAGAGGAAAGTTGAAAACATGGCTATGAGAAAAAAACATAAGAGGCAAGTATTGCATTTTATTTAATTTAATGTGCTGGACAGAAATGACCGAGCCCATTTCCTCATGAGCTTTAAAGAAAGTGTTGTACCTCTGTTAATATTGTTTCTTTCCTCACATTCCATGGAAGTATCTGTGAAAAGTGCAAGGGGAGAACAATAGATGAAAAGTGAAAATAATAATAATAGTCATCATAGCCATTATAATCATAATAATAGCCTCTTTTCCCAGTATTATTTCTCATTAGTACCTAGAGTTATGATCATTCTGTAGGTTTATAGGACTGAGGGCCTTTTTAAAAGTTTTTAAATGTTTATTTATTTTTGAGAGAGAGGCAGGGGAAGGGGGAGAGGGGCAGAGAGAGAGAGGGGGAGATACAGAATCCAAAGCAGGCTCCAGGCTCTGAGCTGTCAGCACAGAGCCCGATGTGGGGCTCAAACTCAGGAACTGTGAGATTATGACCTGAGCTGAAGTCAGACACTAAACTGACTGAGCCACCCAGGCTCCCCAGGGCTGAGGGCTTTTCAAAACTACTTTAAGGAGGGTAGAGTAAAGGTTACTATAGTAGGTGTTTTAAAAGTATATGAATACATCCTATAATATATACACACACGCAACTGAATATATACCACATTTTCTTTATACATTCACTTATCAATGGATGTTTAGGTTGTTCCTGTATCTTGAGTCCCATGAATAATGCTACAATGAACATTCAAATGCTAATCTCTCTTCAATACTCTGATTTCCATTATTTTGGATAAATTCCCAGAGGTAAGATTGCTTTTTCAAATGGTAGTTCTATTTTTAGTTTTTGAGGAACCTCCATACTGTTTTCTCTAGTGGCTGCACCAGTTTGCATTATTACCTGCATGGTGCAAAGGTTTCAATTTCTCCACATCCTCACCAGCACTTGTCTTTTGGTCTTTTTGATAATAGCCCTCCTGATAGGCATGAGATTATATCTCATTGTGGTTTTGATTTGCATTTTCTGGAAATGAGGCACTACTAATTAGCAGGCATAAAGGTTCACTTACACAAGACGAATAACTTCTAGACATCATCTGTACAACAGTGTACCTATAGTCAACAATGCTGAATTTTACACTTAAAACTCTGGAGGGTAGATCTCGTGTTAAATGTTCATACCACCAGTAAAAAGAAAAGTGTATGAAGAGATCTAAGTCATTTTGTAATTACTTCTATAGATCATGTGTCTTAAGTGGTTCCATGAAAGTGTTCTTGGCCTGAACCATGTGCATCACAGCTTTTATAAATGATGCATCCAGTCTATAGGAAGAGGTAAGCTCCATTTTTCCTCTACATTCTTTCTTCCTGTCTTGATGTTTGCTGCCAGTAGGAAGGGCTGATTGAAATGACTGGTTAGTACAGTGGACAATTCCTCAATATACTAAAGTTAAAATTGTGGTAAATTAAATGAATAAGAAAGTTGAAGACTTTTTGAAGGACTCTGGCTTTAGTTTTTAAAGTTATACATGTATCTTCTGCAATTAAGTTCCCAAATTAAAGTTCCCTTCATACTTTCAAATTTGTATCTTCCTAAGGGTACTTAGCCAAATATTCCTTCAAAGACCTTGTGTAGTTTATCCCCAGGGAGGCTCATTCACAGGGATTTACTCAAGAAGTAACTGTTACGTTTGCAGGATGTTTGACATCCAAGCTTTTGTTCTTGGCTGAGCTGTTAGTAACCTTGGGAGAAGTCCAGCAGAAGTGGCTATGAGCAAGGAGGAGGGCAGGGATTGATTGCTTCTGTGCATTAAAACATTGAGTGGAAGCAAAAAAGCACTGCTTTCTCAGAGCCTTGCAATTATTAATACATGTCAGTACACACATGTACTTTCATAACAGACTGAATACAATTCTCATCACGAATCCTGTGCTTCTGTATTGTCTTTTAACAATGTGGTAGACTTAAGAGTTAGCATGTTGACTGCTAAGTGCAAGTTGTTTACCCAAATGTGGTCACACTGTGGTGAAAAAATAGATACAACAAGAGTCAGGACTTTGGGAAGGCTATTAACAAAATTAAAACCAAACACTTCTCCCAAAACTTTTACCTAACTGATCCAGAACCTCCCATTTGGAGACTTCATTCCAAATAATTATGGATCATTCTCTTATTCTCTATTATTTTGTGAAATCTATTTAGATCTAGATGAGCTAAATTAGTAGAATTCCTCCCACATACAAACAGGTTGATTTGAGAAAATATATCCAGGGTATACCTGGGTGGTAATAGCTGGTATTTCTGAAGCATTTAGTTTTTAAACAGTTATCCTTCAGGGATGCCTGGGTGGCTCACTTGGTTAAGTGACCGACTTCAGCTCAGGTCATGATCTTGCAGTTTGTGAGTTTGAGCCCCGTGCCGGGCTCTGTACCCACAGCTCAGAGCCTGCAGACTGCTTTGAATTCTGTGTCTCCCTCTCTCTCTGCCCCTCCCCTGCTTGTGCTCTTCCTCTCTCTCTCTCTCTCTCTCTCTCTCTCTCTCTCTCTCTCTCTCTCTTTCAAAAATAAATAAACATTAAGAACAGTTTAACAATTATACTTCATATTTTGGGCCTCTTCTATTTGTAAAAGAGTTCCAGTTTGCTACAGCCCAATTTCTATAGATAGGTTTTTGAGAGTATAGTTAGGTTGTGAAACAGAGAAGGCGCATGGCAATGCCCAAAGCAAAATCTTGGATGAAATAGTACACAGGTCATCTCTAACCCTTAAGCTGTCTTGGTGTAGTAGAAAAAAAAAAAAAAAAGGAAAGAAAGGAAGAAAGGTGCTTACCCTTTCCTCAATACAGTTTACTTTCCTTAACAGAATATAGTGATAAGAAATTAATTTGTTTAAAGGAAATTAGATATCTTACTGCTGGTCGTGTGAATGTTTTTCTTAATAACTACACAAAGATCTGATGTTGGCAATGTGCCGATCAGATGCCCTATAGTGTGTTACCATTCTGCACTATGCAATCTGCACAAGCATATGCACCGGCTCCGTGGTTTGATGGTTAGTGCTGAAAGCTAATGAGGAAGGCTTTCCATTTCCATTTCTTAGGTCCTTCCGACTGAGAGTTGGGTGATGCTGACCATTGTGGTGGCAGGGGTGATGCTCTGATACCTTTACCTGGCAGGGGTGGAATGTTTAGAGGTTAAAGGGGCCCCTACAGAGTACCTTGAAATACCACTAAAATGTTAATATTTCAGTCTGTCAGGCTTCATCTTATATTAATTTAATATTAGCAAGTTGAATCAAGCTTTGAGGATTAAATAATTATGAAAGAAAGACTTTAGCTTGAGAAAAATTCAGCCCAATAATTGAGTGTCTTGATGACAATTGGGTCAAGTGCCCCTCTTAAAGCAGCAGAGCATCTATCTGAGTGAGGTTTCTACAGGAGTGGAGGTTGATATCTCCTCCTTCCTTTGAGGTAAGGTCAAATATTAGCATTTGAGTTAACAAGGAGCTCCATTTCCACCAAGGGAAGAAACCAGAAAGCTGAAAGCACCTCCAGATGTCACTAAGGTATCCATATGTACTCGTTTTCTTCTCCTTCTATGCATATTGTAACTCTGCGCTTGAAACCAGCTATGGCCATTACACTTGTTTTGTCCATTGAAATGTAAATGAATGTAACTCTACAGGTTTGGCCTCCCCTTGAGATTGACTTGGAGCAGAGCTCCCAGATAATGGGCCGGTAGGTACTATGAGAGAGAAATAAACCTTTTAAGCCTCTAGAAGTTGAGAGTTCTCAAACGTTAGTGCTCATCAGAATCACCCAAAGGACTTTTTAAACAGATTGTTGGGCCCACCTCTAGAGTTTCTCATTTGGTAGGTTGGTAAGAGATGTGAGGAGCTCTAACAAGCTGCCAGATGATGCCAGTTCTGCTCATCCAAAGTCCACGCTTTGAAAACTGTCTCAGGCTATCTTGACCAGGCAGAGAAGATGCCCTGATTTATTTAAGTTAATATAAAGGATGACCGTGTATTGGTAATTTATTCTATGGTAGACATTGTATTTCTTCCCTGTAACCCTAAAACTATGTTGCATTAATATCACCCATTTTATTGAAAACTCAACACTTTTAGAGCTTACACTATTGCCCACAGTCTTTTACACAGTAACTGGCAGATATGATATCTCAGGCTGCCTGATATTAAATATGAAGCTTATATTAATCTGTTTTTGTATGATTCAGACTATTTTGGAGGTGTTTGATCACCTAAATAACGCTGTCTATCAAACTACTGGGTTTTTGGAACATTTTCTCATGTAGTAAGATTATACTGAGTTACTTCATTTCAATATAATTATATTTTAGGATAATTAGGTTTTTTTGGATGTGATGGAGGCCGCAAAGATGGATAAAGTCCAAAATGTTTTCAAAGAATTTTCAGTCTTTTAGAGTAAGTATCCCCACAGCAAGGCAGATTATAAATGCATTAGGGCGAGAATAAACAGAAGACTCTGGCAGTCCACAGGAGGGAGGGATTCCACGGATGGGAACCTGTAACAGTGACAGGTCTTTAGAGCAATGTGAGAAGGAAACTGTACAATTGCAATACTGAGCTACAAATCACCACTGAGAAGATTGGTTTGATCCATAATTTCTTTAATTAAAAAATATCCTGGGGACACTTTAGTTCTTTAAAGGTTAATTAATAGATGTATTGAGTGCTATGGTGAGGATTAATTGAGGTGGTGCTGGAGGAATACTGAGGAATTGAAAGCATTATGTGGATTTTCTGCTAGGTCATTTTCCTGTGAGACAGCTAAATATGATGGCAGCGACAAGACCAAATCCCAAATAATATTTCTAAGTAAATTGCTTAAATTCTCAATCTAGTTGTTGTTTTTTTTTAATCTAAAAATGTAATAGCTAATAAGTTTAGGAACTGCACACAGGGGCGCCTGGGTGGCGCAGTCGGCTAAGCGTCCGACTTCAGCCAGGTCACGATCTCACGGTCCGTGAGTTCGAGCCCCGCGTCGGGCTCTGGGCTAATGGCTCAGAGCCTGGAGCCTGTTTCCGATTCTGTGTCTCCCTCTCTCTCTGCCCCTCCCCCGTTCATGCTCTGTCTCTCTCTGTCCCAAAAATAAATAAACGTTGAAAAAAAAATTAAAAAAAAAAAAAAGGAAGTGCACACAGATGAAAATGATTTGTGGAGACAATGATGTAAAATATGTTTGTCCCCAGATTAGGTCCAATAGAGTAGCTTAGTAGCTTAGTATAAGTGGGAAGGAATTGGAATTTCTTTTGGAAAGGATCGTCTAGCATCTTGTGCCTTCCATCAAATAACTGGCACTTTTTAAGAAGCTAACATTTGCCAGAAACAAATGGAGCTGTTTTTGTGATGCTTTTCTCACACAAACATGTCACAGTGAAGTCAATGTGTCAGCTGCCTCATAAATTTGATTGGGTTTTGAACTTCACTTTATAGCAATCGCTTGCTTGAGGCATGTCCAAAATGTTTTGAGACTGCCAATAAAGCCACTAGCTGACCGTCTATAGAGACATCACTGTGAAGTGCCCTGATTGTTTTTTCCTCCAGATGTTCTCCACAATATTCCTCCCGTGAATCTCTAACATTTCTGTAATTCCAGGCTGACAAGTGGGGATTGTGGGAAAGTAAGTGGATTTCACTAAGCAGAGTCTAGCCACCAATTCCGGCATCCCTTCTGTGGGCAAGAGAAATGAGGTCAACAGGGATGTGGATTCTGCACTGAGACCGTTTGGATTAAAATACACAACTTCACCTTTCACTAGGGAAGACTGAGCATTATTCCTGTTTGAGGAAATTAAGATCGTGATGGATTTTGGATTTAGACAGACTTTTGTCAAAATCTAAGCTTTACTACTTACTGGCGAAGCATCCTTGGATAAGTCCCTTAGCTTCCCTGAGGTGAGGGCTGTGAGTGTCAGGGAAGCTTTGTGCAAGACATGGATGGGCACGACCTGGAATATGGAAGTGAAGCTAAGATATTGAAACTCCAAGGCTGCATTTGATAACATAAGTTTAAAAGGATCTGACTGATGTGGACATTCTGGTGGGATGGAATTGGACAGGAAATTTGACCACCTCCAGATGAGAAGTGTATTAAATTCTCTGCAGAATTTCCCCTTTTGACATGAATTCACTGGATTTCTCCCAGGCACCAAGGTTTCCATCCTTGTATGTGCTCTCCACTTAACCTATATTATCCAGGGTGAGGCTGAGGGTGACAACCTATCAGAGAGAGAAAAAAAAAAGGGAAGCAAGCAAAGCATTTCTCTTTGTGTGTATACTTTAATTTTTTAAATGTTTTTATTTATTTTTGAGAGAGAGAGAGTATGAGTGGGGGAGGGACAGAGAGAGAGGGAGACACAGAATCCAACGCAGGTTCCAGGCTCTGAGCTGCCACCACAGAGCCCGACCCGGGGCTTGGGCTCACAAACCACAAGATCATGACCGGAGCCAAAGTCAGACGTTTAACTGACTGAGCCACTCAGGCACCCCTGTGTGTATTTTAATATAGACACCTAGACTCAAAAGCTCTGATATACCTGTCTTTTTTGCAGTCAGAACTCTGCTGCTGGGTCTCAAGATTTTGACTTTTCCTCACAGCCAGTGGGTTTGAGTTTAATATTATAGGGAAAAGTTTACCAGGTGTGGTGAAGAGTTTGGTTACTTCCGTGTAAAAGGGAGAAACTTACTGCTTGTAGATAACTCATCAGACTTTAAAGCCATGCCTTTAAAAAAAAAATGTTTCTTTATATTTGAGAGAGAGAGAGAAATAGAGCGCAAGAGGGGAGGGGCAGAAAGAGAGGGAGACGCAGAATCCGAAGCAGGCTCCAGGCTCTGAGCTGTCCGCACAGAGCCTGAACAGGGCTTGGACTCATGCACCACGAGATCATGACCTGAGCGGAAGTCTGACACTTAACCAACTGAGCCACCTAGGTGCCCCTCAAGCCATGCCTTCTAAAGAGTCTTTGGAGTAAAAAAGGGATTTCTGTGGTGGTTGTGTTCCATTCTTAACATTTTTTTAATTTTCATGTCTGAATCTAACTGGTTTATGTGATTGCCCCCGCATGTGTGCCAGCAAATGATTGCATTACTCCTCGTCCCATCACTTGAAATGCGGACTTAGAATATTCAGTAGAGAACATATTTTATTTCCACTAGCACGTCAAGTCATGAGCATGGGAATCAATATTATTGAACCCTAAGGCATAGCCCATCTTTACTTTTCAGACTCTGCCTTAGTTGGGGTTTGACAACTCTAAGACAGTAGACAGTAAGGGCTGGAGGGGGTTGGGGGTGGAAGAAAGGCATGAAATGAAGTGTCAGTCATTTCCTAAGTCCATGGCTTTTCTATTTCTTTTCTTGAAACAGATACGGGCTATAAAAAGGGTCATATTTAAAGTGAGTTAAATGGAAATTTTTTTGAATAATCACAGAACATATTGTCTGTTTCTACTTTTTTCAGAATCTCTAAATTTCTCACATGGTATTTATTTTCCCATATTATAATTCAAGATGTCATATTTTTAAATTTCAGTTTACTCAGTAAAACCTATTGCAGTCTGCCAGAGACTTGTTAACTAAAGAAGAATAAGATTGCCTACTCATCCCAACCTGATCCAGTGGCTTGAACTAAAAAAAAAAAAAGGAAAAACACAAACAATTTTGACAAGCAGCACTGTTAACAATGAGCTGAAGTATCAGTGGATATATTGGGAAATCCTCCGTAGAAAATAGTCCTCCGCAGAAAGCAAGGATTAGCCTTCCAGGCTCATGAGAGAAGATTTATCAATATCACCCAAATTAATTCTAAAGAATGGTAATATATGTTACAAAAAGTGTGTCTTATCATTTGGGGAACATTACGTTAAGCATATTTAACTTTAGGAATTGCCAGAGGCTTTAACATACTACTGCACATTAAGAGAGTCCAATGTATTTGACAATAGGAACATTTTTCTCTTGGGCCTTATTTCAGGACTAATCTTCAGTAGAGGACATTTAGGAAAGCTGATTTAGTTGCCTTATTTTCATATTGATTGTTTCAATGTGATAAGTAGAATAGGGCACACACGAAACCTTTAAAGGGTGGTATTACAAAGGCACATCACATGACTTTATGTTTTGCAGCTTGGTGTTTCTGTCAGAGTTGTAAATGAATCAAGGCATTGAGCCAGAATGAACAGCCTTGCACGGTACTCTTCGATGTTGCCCCCACCTTTACCCCATTAGTCCTTCTACCTAGTATTAGTGCTTCTTCCTGAAAACAGTGTTGCTTTTTTTCTGGGGTGGGGAGTAGGAATGCAGTGTTAAGTGTAATAAGTGTGCTGCCCCTTTTATGGCTTCCCTTGCAGCTAGGGACTCAGTTATGGTCAAAAACATACAATGAGAGCACTGATAGTAAAGGTCAAGCATCATAATAGGAGACAATTCTCAGGTACCAGATCTTTCCATTTCTGCTTGCATCAGATATGTTTAGACTTCTTGTGTCCATCCTGTGAAGGTGAGATGAGAATAATGAGGACGAAGGTAGCAGAGCAGGATGGAGGAAAATGGTTTATTGGTGGCTACTGCCTCAACTGTGAGTGTCTTCACAGTAGATATCACTATCTTAGGAAGCTTAAAAATTTCAATATAATGCATTTATTTGTATTCCCCGATATAAGCAACTTTGCCTTATTTTCTTTATCCAAACTCTTTCTTCATATTGTAAGTGTTTGGGATGCCCAGGTGGCTCAGATGGTTGAGCACCTGACTCTTGATTTTGGCTCAAGTCATGATCCCAGGGCCTTGGGGGGTCAAAGTCTGCACTGGGCTCTACCTTGAGCATGGAGCCTGCTTAAGATTCTGTCTCTCCCCTTCCTCTGCCCCTCTCCCCTGATCACACACTCTCTCTCTTTCTCTCAAGTAAAAACATAAAAAATAAAATAAAACATATTCTAAGTATTCAAAATCAGCAAGGACCTTTCTTTGAATGTTTTGAACTGTGATCAAAAAAGTTAATAACTTTCTAACATATACAGCATTCAAATACCTTCTGGTTTGATTTTTCTTCGCCTGTGTGTGTGTGTGTGTTGTGTGTGTGTGAGTGTGTGTGTGAAGGCTAAGCAGGTCGAAGACTGCTAAGAAATTTGCTTATGTTCTTCAAAGGCACAAACGTTAGACCTGTAATTTTGATAATTAAATATACATATATTATAAATATATAATACATAATATAAACATATATATATAATGGAAAGTGTGTACTGTGTAAATGTAAATATACAGTATACCATACATCTAAATCTAAATCTAAATATATATATATAATGGACAGCGTATACTGTCCATATGTAACTGTAAATATAGTTAATAAATTAGAATCCTCACATCCAGCACATTCACTAATCAATGATCATATGCCATTGGCCTGCCCATGCAAATAGTCACATGAATTCTGTGACCCAAACCAGTGCTGAGTCAATTGGTAGGATTACTAATATCTTTAAAACTTTTTGTGCCTATTGTGGGACAAATTGTTTAATATGGAGATTGTTTTTAACTGAAAGACTACTGATTTGAATATTTATAAAATAAAGGAAAAGCGCCAGCAAAACATAATAATAATAATAATAATAATTTAAAAGACTTTAAAAAAGCAATTGTTATTGGTCAAAGCTTTGAATTTCCTGGACCATTTCAAATAGGATTGTTCAACTAAGTTGCTCAGTCTTTCTGTTGATTGTAGTCTGTTTTTTTTTTTCCTTCCCTCCTTCCTTCCTTCCTTCCTTCCTTCCTTCCTTCCTTCCTTCCATCCTTCCTTCTTTCCTTCCTTCCTTCCATCGTTTCTTCCTGCCTGCCTGCCTGCCTGCTTGCTTGCATTTCATTCTTTTTTCCTGTTTTATTCTGGCTGCTGCTAAGTTTTGTATCCAAGTAGCCATGCAGTTTGGCTAGCAGGGATTCTGGGAGCTGGTTACATGTTCCTGGGGCTAAGAATTTCTATGAAAGACTCAAAATTAGATATAGAGATATAGATATCCAATTAATTGCTTTGTAATCCTATCTCTGATGGGATCAAGAAAAGTTATAAATCTGCATTGGGTATCATCATTGAGAAATATTCTTTGCTAATGTACTTGTTGTAGAATGATATCTTGCTCTTTTAGTTTTCAAATCACTCTAGTGAAAATGACAATGTTTCATGTTTGTTGAAATAGTTGAGAGTCCCACTGAAACTTTGTTCAGGAGGAAGCATCATAAGGACATTTAAAGAAGGGATAAACTGAGGAGCAAGGCTATACATTTAACATTCCAGGTGCTATTTAATCACAGGCTAAACAACTATGTGGTCAGAATGTGTCAGAGACAGTTAACGAGTAATATTTGGAATAAAAGAACTTTCAGTCTCCTTGAATCCTGACTATGTACTTGGGGATAAAAGAATACATAGAAATGAGTTGTATATCAAAGTGCTAGATTCTGAGCAGAGGAATTTTTTTAGGGTCTTCCCCCCTTCCTGATGGCTTCCTTCATTTGTTCACTTCCCTCTACTCTTTACCTTTCCCCCTCAGGAACAAGATGTTGATTATCATTTATCTAATGGCAACTCAGATTAGCACCTTCGAAAACATGCCAAGTTTTAACCTGGAATTCGAGGTATCTTCATCTCAATTGTCTTAAGATCCTTTTTGTTGTCTTTCTTTCTAAAGGAGATTTCTCCTCAATAAATTGAAGCTCATTTCATTTTAAAATGAAGCAGCTGCACGTGGTGTTAAGTACGGGGACTGTTGTGTATGAGATAACAGACTATTGGTCGGATAAAAGCTGTGTCTAATGGGAAGTAGGATCAATTTAGCAAATTGCTGTACTAATTTCTAATGATAGCCTGATTTGAAAGACCACATAATCCTGTGTGAAAATCCTAAAATTTTGGTAATTTGGGGGAAGGTTTCGAGAAACCACAATTAGAAAAAACTTGTTTGTCTTTTGTTTTGGCTGTTCTTACTGTGATGCTGAGATATGATGTTGTTTGAGTATAAGGATAAATACACTTCCCCATATTCCAGAGTCTACCACTCTATATCAGAGGCCAAAATAATGGCAGGGGCTACTCCTAGGGATTCAGTCTAAGGAAGAAGTCTGCATAATATTTGTAACTATTTCCCCCCATGTTATAAATGCTAAGGCCTGGAGAAGAGGAAAGAGTTTTTCTTGGTTCCCATTTGAGAAAAAAGATTAATCCTTCTATTAAGAATTTATTTTGGATCAATGGATAGAAACCTCCTGGGCTATTTTAATGTTGTCAGAGATCACTCAGGTCAACACATTCTCTCTTTCCATCTCTGAAATGTCTCATGAAAAAGGTTAAACATCTGATATCATCCAGAGGTCTGTAGCTGGGGAGTTGGCAGAACTGAATTCTCATCCTAGTTTCATCACTGACTAGTTTGTTACTTGAAAAATTTCTCCAGGTATTGGAGCAGCAGGAACCTCAACTGTAAAAGAACAAAAATAAAACCAACAGTCCCAGGGATAGCTATAAAATTCTGTGGGATGGCCACCAAGTCAAGCAATCTCATGCCTTCCACAATACGGTATTCCCAAACTTGTGGACACTCTATACCTTGTGTTGTATCTAAGTGTCTTAATCATAGTATATAAGAAATGTGAATCATATGCATTTGAGGTAGTTCCCATACAAGCTTCTCCATCATACTCAGTAATGGTCAATCAAGACTTCAGTAGATGTCAGAAATGTTGGCACCTGGTACTTCTGTGGTCGATAAAGTCAAGTCAAAGAGTATAGTGATTAATCATATGGGTTCTAAAGTCTGTTGACCTGTTTTAGAATTCTAGATTCTCTCCTACTAGTCATGTGAACTTAGGCAAGTAATTTAACCTGTCAAGGCTTAATTTTTCTCACCTGTGAAATTGTGGCATCATAAACCAACCTACTGAGGAAAATGAAAATGAAATGGGGCTTTTATGTAAATCATGGTGCTAGTACATTTAGGTGATCCAATAAAGGTTAGCTATTATTTTTACCAACCCAAACCTTTTTAACTGAGTTATATTTAGAAGCTATAAAGTACTGTGTAAAATATGACTGAAATTTCCAGATGGATTGTGGTATTAAGGTATTTCCCCACTTTATTTTCCTTCTATAAGCATCTGTAAGCATCATTAAATTATGCTAATAAACACTGACTTATATCCTCTACTTCTACCTCTATCCTCTTAAATTTTTGTTTTTTTTTAGGAATACTTTATTTCACATAATAGTTCCCTTGTGAGCAATTTAGAGACCTAAGAGAGCTTTCTCACTGATTATTTCACTTCCATTCTGTTAGAGAGAGACCTCCAGGTAACCAATTCAGACCCACTAGGTTGTTAAAACCAGACCTGTCATTTATTTCTTTCTCAAATATTTATTGAGCAGTTACCGTGTTTCATGTAAATGTCTAGTTGTAGTAGTGGATAGTGAGGATATTAAGGAATCCAACTTTCTCTAGTCTCAGTGAATGGAAGTCTGCTACCCTCCTGAATTCGTTGCTGTGAGTGTCAGAATTAAAATTCTCAGGACCTGAGAAAGCTCTCCATGGAGGGTGGTTGGGGGGTGATGAGTTTGGAAAGAGTTAGCAATCAGTCTCTCACTCCAGAGGGTCCTATTACTATAAGTGGGGTCTGTAACCTGAAGAAAAGGGCCCATTTTTTCCCTTAATTTTTAAATTGTTATTTTGTGGCTCATGGATGTCCCTGTCTCTCAGGGTATAAATAGCAAAGATTTTATTCTTCTCATTCCCTGTTCTTGGATTCTCCCTCCCTCTTAACTTTAGGTCTCCACTCTGCACCACTCTGCATTTGCTCTTTCCTGAGACTCTCCATTAAAAGGATGTTGCAAAACATGCAGTTTTTTTTTAAACAAAACATTTTGTTTATGATACTAGTAAATTCTCTTTGGATTTGCCAAATACCCACTGTGGGTCTGAAGGATTTATATGGAAATTAAGGCAGCACTACATCTGCCTAATTAGACAGATGTACTCATAAAAGGAGCCCCGTGTCTGCTGGAACAGGAGGAGGATTGGGCTGGGGAGGAGGGGGCTGGAGCTCTTCCTCAGCTGTGAGGAGCTGTTAGCACACAGGCTCTAGTCTCCTGGGACACTTCCCTGCTCCACAGGCAAAGGGAGGATAAATTCTTTTTCACAACCAATAAAGTACTCAAATTAACCTCCCTCACCACTGTGACATAAGTAATGCCAACTTTAAGGAAAGCAGTTCGCAGATTTCCAGAAGAATGGCAGAGACCTAGCCACTTTACTGGTAGAGAGGTTCTATACCTGTGTTGCACATGAGAATTACCTGGGGACCCTTACAACTTCTTATGACTGGGGCCACCTAAGACCAATCACTGTCTTTCAGCATCCTCCCAAAATCAACTTGAGGGGGAGGATATAGGTCCCAATGTAAAAGAAGAAAATCAGAATTTAAAATTGTTCCCCTGTGGTGTTCACCATGCCTGTTAGAACAATTTAGCAACATTGATGGGCCAAATCACCATTGCCCGACCTCGTCATTTGTAACTAAAAGTGGCATACAAGTGCTCGGAACTGATAGGGGTTCACAAAACACAGCACAGAGCAGGAACAGAGAGACAAACACTAGCATGTTTAGAAACTTCGGCCACACAGCTACAGATACATATTCAGGCACACAGATTCATTCCTAGAACCTCATGAACGGGTTCCTAGACATGTGCACACTCAGATGCACATAAACACAGAGATCTCATAGGAAAGAGATCCACAGATACAGATTCACACAGACTAAGTATTGAGACACAAATAAACACATGCGTGTTTGGATGCATACAAAAGCCCACATGTATCAAGTTAGCCCCAAATGTACAGCAAGACCATTAGAGATACTCAAAAAGAGAAAGCAGAATTACAGAATTAACTTCATGGTTAATTATATCTCAAGAAAGCTATTGAAAAATTAAGACTAAAAATTGCAGAGATATACTTAGCCAACCAGCAAACAAAGATGTAAGAGGGCACAGACACACTCAAGAAATATCCTGTAAAAGTTTTGGGTCTTTTCTATTTGTGTGCGAGTGTCTACAGGTTTTTGGAGCGGCATTGTGATGTTCTCTGCTGCCTCTGGGTGGAAATACTTTTGCCAGACTCCATTGCAAGTTCCCTGGCCCCTTGCCCAGATAGAGCGTGTGGAAGACAGGATTGAAAGTATAGTCTCCAAGGAGAGAATTATCCATATTTTTCTGGAAAAGGAGATTCTATTGAAAAAGTTCTTCTCATGTGAATCTGAAAATTTGAGGAGCAAGTAAAGCATGTTTAATTCAGGTTTGAAATAAAACATCCTGTAGCAATGATAATTAAGAAGTAATACCGGGGCACCTGTGTGGCTCAGTCAGTTAAGGGTCTGACTTTGGCTCAGGTCATGATCTCACCGTTTTTGAGTTCGAGCCCCAGCTCGGGCTCTGTACTGACAGCTCAGAGCCTGGAGCCTGCTTTGGATTCTGTGTCTCCCTCTCTTTCTGCCCTCCTCCACTTACACTCTGTCTCTCTCAAAAATAAACATTAAAAATATTTTTTTTAAAAAAAGTAATATCTTTGTGGCCTTGTATAGGTACAAGTTGTCGCATACCTACTAACCAGTTAATTATATCACAGAGCTGTTCCCTATGATCTCAGTTGAACTTCAGAGTTATCAAATGAATAAGAATTATGTTTATAAACATTTTACACTCATTGAAATTACTGTCCAAAGAAGCTATGTAACATCCAGCCACGGAGTTGAAGGTTTTGAAGTCAAATTCACATCTGATAGACTTGTGAGTCAGTGCTCTTGACAATGTGTGCTAAGTCCTCTGCAGATGCTGGGCTTGGGGTTGATCTTATGGCTCATCTTACTTTGCATATGGGAAAACTTACATTTGCATGTGGGAAAATACTTTACACCTAGCTCCCAGGGACACATACAGACTTGAAGCGAATATTCTGATTCCTGTTCTAGGACTGATTTCACCAGATAAATGAACCTTTAAAGTAGTCCATGGGCTGTATATGAGCCGGACTAGGTGAAGAAACTAAAGCTTAGGAACCAAGATTAAATTAAAAGCCCACTGGCCATAGCTAGAACATCTTCCAAAGGAGAATGGGTTTCCGTGGAAGACAAAGGGGGTTCTGTCTACTTCTCTGTACTCCTCTGTTGCTTTTCTGAGGAATATGAAACTATTCTCCCTAGCATTTGGGCCAGTGACCAAAAAGTTCTTGGAGGTGATTGCATTCTATCCACAAGAGTGGAGGTACAACTTGGCCCTCAGGAAGAGATCTTGTCCATTTGTCATTTTCTCAGGGTGTGGGTCTGGCTGGGATGAAACATGTTCAGTAAGTGGAAAAGCATCCTAATCACATTGTAGCATTTCCTCTAAATTCTCTCCCCAGAATCTGATTATGATTATGAAATTCTTTAGTATTTAATTCCATGGGTAAGTGATTAGGGGGAAAAAAAATTAAGACTCCTTAAAGAAGGTGATCATGCCAAAAAAGGTGGAGAAGCACATTAGATTGTATATTATGAATCCACATATTATTCATTGAAACATTTCAAATTGTTGTCAACCTCAAAACTTAGATTTTATGTAAAAATCTCAATTCATTATGTCTTTTTAAAATGGAAATCAGAAGATCTGACAACTCTGGCAATGATTTCCATGGCAATAATTGACCAAACTTGTGTACCAGTTTCACCCATGAGTAAGTCATAGCTCTGTTGTACATCACAATCTCTATACTCCCACTAATTATGTTCATTCTGACCCATTTCACTTATCTGAGTTACCTGTCTGGACATTGCAGGTATGTATTTAAATTCCCAGTATTCAGATAAAAATCATCACAATTTCAGAGACAGATGTTTTAGCAGTCCAGGGAGAGAGAAGTCAGTAAAAGATTGAGAGCTCAGAGATGGCTTCATAAGGAAAGCGGGAATTAAGCTGTCTTACAACAAATCAAGATTTATTGAGGCAATAAAGGAGGGTACTTTCATGAAGGGTGTATAATAAGGGGAACAAAGTTAAGATAGTGCAAAATTAAATTCTGGTGGACAAAAGACCAACTGCACAAAGTAAAACTTTTAAACATTTTGAATAAAAGGTGAAACATATTTACAATCTTAGGTTTGCAACGATTTTCCTTTTTAAGCAACATAAAAAAGGACAAACCATAAAGGAAAAAAAATAGATAAGTTTGAATCCATTCAATAAAGAACATCTGTTCATCTAAAGACATCATAAACAAGGTAAAAAGACAAGGAACAGATTTTGAGAAGATATTTGCAATGCATAAAACTGACAAAAGCTAAGTATCCAGAATTTATAGAAAGCCTCTACAAATCAAAATGAGAAAAAGATAACCCAACGGAAAAATGGGCAAAATATATGGAAATGTCATTCACAAAAGATAAAAGACAAATGGCCAATAAGTACATGAGAATGTGCTCAGTCTGACATGTTATCAAGGAAAGGCAGATTAAAATAATAGAAAGCTATTATTCTGTACCCCTGATGCTTACATAAATCTAAAGTCAAATAATGTCAAAGGGCTAGACACAGATATGACAGATTTCAAAATCCATACAGTGAGAGCTGGTACATTCTTTCGGGGGGCAAATGACAATATTAAATAAATTGTGTTATATACATACTTTTAAAAATATATATATTTATTTTTGGGAGAGCGCAAGCCAGGGAGGGACAGAGAGAGGAAGACAGAGGATCTGAAGCTGGCTCTGCGCTGACAGGCTGACAGCAATGAGCTCAATGTGGGGCTCAAACTCATGAACTGCGGGATCATGACCTGAGCCAAAGTTGGGATCTCAACCAACTGAGCCACCCAGATGCCACAGTAACTTTCATATGTTCCTTGAAGAAATTTTCACTCGTGGAAAAGATGATGTATGCTTGACTGTTCATTAAATTCTTGTATGTGATTGGGAAAAAAGTTAAAACATCTTAAATGATCCTCAACAGAAAAAATGGGATAAGTAAATTATTATATAGTCAAAAAATTATAAGCTATAAGATAGTGGAAATAATTGCACTAATACACCTGTCAGCTTAGCTAAATCTCCAAAACCTTCAAATAATCAAAATAGAGAGAAATGCACTCAACCAAATATAAAAGCAAGGAAAACAAGAGTGAGTAACATGATTTGTTTAAAAAAAAAAAAAACCTGTCAGGATAGAAATGGGTTTGTTCCCTGGGGAAAAAGAACCATTGTAGGTTCAGGTGGAAGATGGTAGTTTCTAGTTTCAAAACTTATGTCTGAAAATAAGTCTTTTGCAAAGCAGCCAGTCATGAGAGACGGAAAAACCAGTTGATGTTTTCTTCAGCATAGACATCTCATCAAGGAAAATAGTTGGGCTCACATAGACCGTTCCCTATATTAGATAAACTTCTCTTCTTTGTTCACTTGCTTACAATGACCTTACTGCTCTCATGACCCTCTGTCCATTCCTAGCCTCTGCTTCTTGAATACATACAAACCAGCCAAAAACAGAGCTCTGAAAATTATACTCTCCTTCTCAGAAATGCCTGATCCTCATTATCTAATCAGAGGGAGCATAGACTTTAGTCAAAGTCCAGATCCTGTATTCTCTGAGGTTTTTTTTTTTTCTTCTTTTAGAATAGTTTTGTTTTATAGCAAAATTGAGCAGAAAGTATAGAGAGTTCCCATGTCCCCCTACCCCCACAAAAGCACAGCTTACCCCACTATTAACATCCCATACCAGAGTGGTAAATTTGTTATAAATGATGAACCTACACTGATACCTCATTATCACCCAAAGTCCATAATTTGTATTAGGGTTAAATCTTGGTGTTATACATTCTTATGGGTTTTAATACATGTATATCACATGTACTCACCATTATAGCATCCTACAGAGTAGTTTCTCTGTCCCCCAAATCTTCTGTGCTTCATCCCTTTTTCTCTACAACTGCTGAGAACCACAGATCTTTTTACTGTCCTCCATAGCTTTGCCTTTTCCAAAATGTCATACAGCTGGAATTATATAGTGTGTAGCCTTTTCAGATTGTCTTCTTTTGCTTAGTAACATGTATTTATGTTTCCTCCATATATTTTCAGGTTGATAGCTCATTTCTATTAGCATTGAGTAGTATTCCATTGTGTGGATATACTATACTTTATTTACCCATTCACCCATTGAAGGGCATCTTGGTGGCTTCCAAGTTTTGGTAATTATGAATAAAGCTGCTATAAACATCCATGTGCAGGTTTTCGTGTGGACATAATCTTTCGTCTCCTTTTGGTAAATACCAAAGAGTATGATTGCTGAATTATCATATATGATATCTGAACTATAAGAGTATGTTTAGGTTTGGGAGACACTTCCAAACTGTCTTCCAAAGTAGTCGGATCATTTTGTATTCCCACTGGCAATGAATGAGAGTTCCTGCTGCTCTATATCCTTGTCAGCATTTGGCGATGTCAGTGTTCTGGATTTTGGCCATCCTTCTAGGTTTGTAGTGGTATCTTACAGTTGTTTTCATTTGAATTTCCCTAATGCCATACAATGTGGAACATTTTTTCATATGCTTATTTGCCTTCTGTAATCTTCTTTGATGAGATATCTGTTAAGACCTTTTGCCTGTTTTTAAATCAGTTTGTTTTTTTATTGTTGAGTTTAAAGGGTTTTTTGTATCTTGGATACCAGTCCTTTATCATATATGTCTTTCGCAAATATTTTCTCCCGTTCTCATTCTCTGACATTGTCTTTTATAGAGCATGTTTCATTTTAATGAAGTCCATCTTACCAATTATTTTTTTTTAATAGTCATGCTTCTGATATAGCACAGCCTCTGATTTTTGACTCCAGCTTTACTTTCTATCCTTCCTCAGTTCTTCATCTGTTGTGTCAATAGGTCTTTACCATGAACTTTATTGTGATCACAGGGAATTGAGAAGGAGCAAGAGAAACAATAGGGTTATTTTTAGGTAGCGCATACACCCAAGTAGAGGCAGGCCATAAACACACTGACAAATAAGAGAATTTCAGAGACTATCAGTGCTATGAAATATGTAAAACAAAAATATGGTACAGTTTCACTGGGGACACTAGGCAAGGTGATCAGTCTATGCCACTGGGTAGATGAAACCCAAGCTGACACCAGTAAGATAGGAAACAGTCATGTAAACATCTGTGGGAGGGAAGGGTCAGACTCCTCTCCCGTGCTTGGGGCCCAAGTACCCTCCCTACCCTGAAGGCGTCTCTTCCTCTTGTCTAGCCTGGTTTTTTTTCCTACCTGGAACACCTCCACTGATACCTGCTTGTGACAGTCCTACTGCACTTCACATGGCGCCTCCTCTGTGACATCTTACCTGACTCACCTCATTCAGTGCTATTGATCCTGCCTCTGCCAATCCCTTAAGTAGTAAGGTCAGCCTGTTCTCTCTGCTAGTCTGGGCTATTTTGATTACCAGTGATTGAACCACTGAAATAGGCATAAAGGGGAACAAAAGAGAAAAGAGGGCATATATTGGGTTAGAAAGCATGCCATTAAAAAATGATGACAGGTTAGAGCTTCTTAACCCACCTTCTAATTTTAGTACATGGTTTTTGGAAGCAGAGGTTTGTTCTCTCTGGCACAATCTATCACTGTGTCTTACACATATTAGGTGCTTATAAAACATAGGTTGAATAAATCTTTGTATGCTGTTTATAATTGTTATTATTGGCTAATACTTATTGGGCACTTATGTGCCAAGCCCTATGCTAAGAATTGCTTATTCATGGTCTTACTTCCTATATATAGCCTGTGAGCTAGGCAATATGATTATTTATGCTTTACCGATAATGTTTTCAGTAAAAATGTTTAGCTACCACAATAACAAGACAAGATATTATTCTTCGACCATTTCTTTGGATGAGAACAGTTTGGTGAAGCACTTTTCTTTTAAAAACTTTCAACTCACCTGCCATTTCCTGTTGATAAAATGAAACAAATTGGTAGTGGCCAGGGCTGACATATTGGGTTACATCAGTTGGACCTAAAACTATTTCTCAGGACATTGCAGCCCATAGGTTATATGCAAGATCATTTTATTAGCCCTTATTTTTTAATACATTACTTGATCTTTTTTTTTTCCAAGTTCCTGCTTCCAGTCTTTAAAAAAATGTGGAGCATACTCTTCTTCTATTTGCCTTTATGCTTGGCCTTGTCGTCTGTTTGCCCAGTGGAGTATGGGACTAGGTAACAGGCTCCATTTCTAACTCTAGGCCTTACAAGCCCTGGTGTGTTTCCACTTACCATCTTTCATTTCTGGCATCTCTCAGGAGAGTTTTCTCTGAGTTTCCTCCCTCTTCAGTCTGGGCCCCAGAATGAACTCATGTCTGTCAGGACTGCCCCAGCTGACTATGCACTATAGACTGTAGCATGAAGTAGGGGGGTCAGTGGACTCAACAGCCTGAATATGATCCATACCATGAGAAAAAAGTGTGTATTGTTGTATGTCACTGTTGGTGCCTGTTGCTTATGTAGCAATAAAATTTAAATATCAAATAATTTTTATGAGGAATAAAAGTAGAAGTAGTTGGGGGAAGTGATCACCACAGGAATCTGTACTTTATTTAACCTAAGGCACAGTGTCATTCTATCTCTCTCTTTCTTTCTCTCTCTCTCTCTTTCTCTCTCTCTCTCTCTCTCTCTCTCTCTCTCCTGTCTTTTTCCTTTCTCTAGCCTTTTCCTTCTGCCTAAATCAGGTTTAATAAGATTGTTTACCTAAGTTAGCATGGGGAAGTATTTTTGCAATAAAGAATATCACATTATGCTGAACTAAGCCCCAGAAGGAACAACAAAGGTGGCAAGGCAAAAAGAGCTAAGAGAAAGCCAATGTGGATCAAGATGGTTTTATGTGTTTTCTGGGAGTAGATGACATGCAGGTACAGATTACATTCATTCATCCCCACACTGGCTAGCTCTGTCCGCTTCTCCCAAGTTTAGAGTGTCAGCTTCACAAAGTATTTTTGGCAAAGAAAGAGGCATTTTGAAGCATTTGTCTCTGTAATACCTACGCTATGGCATGATCTTACCAGATGTTGGTCAAACAAATGAATGAATGAACAAGTAAACCAAATAATCAATGAATCGATGAATAATAATCAATAGAAAAGATTATCAATGATAACAACAATGATCCCAACAGCAATATAATTTATTAGACACTTAAAATGTGACCAGATTAGAGCTCATCCTTTCCTTCCTTTTCCCATTAAATCTTTAAAATGTCCTATTGATATAGATGAGATCCATGTCACAAATGAGAAGATTGAGGGTGGAGCAATTAGCTCAGAATGATACAGGTGGTAGTAACATCCTTCTAGATATGTCTCCTGAGACAAGGGAAACAAAAGCAAAAACAAACTCTTAGAACTACATGAAAATAAAGAGCTTCAGCACAGTGAAAGAAATAACCAACCAAACTAAAAGACAACCTACCGAATGGGAGAAGATATTTGCAAATGACATATCCGATAAAGGGTTAGTATCCAAAACATATAAAGAACTTATACAACTCAACACACACACAAAACAAATAATCCAATTAAAAAATGTGTAAAAGACATGAACAGACATTTCTCCAAAGAAGACGTACAGATGGCCAACAGACCATGAAAAGATGCTCAACATCACTCATCATCAGGGAAATGCAAATAAAACCTTCATGAGATATCACTTCACTCTATCAGAATGGCTAAAATAAAACACAAGAAACAACAAGTATTGACAAGGATGTGGAGAAAAAGGAACACTTTTGCACTGTTGTTGGGAATGCAATCTAGTTCAGCCACTGAGGAGAACAGTACAGAAGTTCCTCAAAAAATTAAAAAACCCTACTATCCAGTGATTGCACTAGTGGGTATCTTCCCAAAGAATATGAAAACACTATTTCAAAGGGTTATATTCTCTCTCTTATGTTTATTGCAGCATTATTTCCAATAGCCAAACTATGGAAGGAGCCCAAGTGTCCATGGATAGATGAACTGATAAATAAAATGCTATTATATAAGTTTATATATATATATATATATATATATATACACACACACACATATATATGTGTATATATATATATATATATATATATAATATTATAAAAAAGAATGAAATCTTTCTACTTGAACAACATGGATGGATCTAAAGAGAATAATGCTAAGTGAAATAAACCAGTCAGAAAAAGATGGATATCATATGATTTCATATGTGGAATTTAAGGGGGAAAAAATGAACAAAGGAAAAAAAATAGACAAACCAAAAAATAGGCTCTTAACTATAAAGAATAAACAGTTACCAGGGGAGGATAGGAGGACGGGATTGGTGAAAAAAGGGAAGGGGATTAAGAATACACTTGTCTTGGGGCGCCTTGGGTGGCTCAGTCGGTTGAGCGTCCAACTTCGTCTCAGGTCACGATCTCGCGGTCCATGAGTTCGAGCCCTGCATCAGGCTCTGGGCTGATGGCTCGGAGCCTGGAGCCTGCTTCCGATTCTGTGTCTCCCTCTCTCTCTGCTCCTCCCCCGTTCATGCTCTGTGTCTCTCTTTCTCACAAATAAATAAACGTTAAAAAAATTTAAAAAAAAGAATAAACTTGTCTTGGGGAGCACTGAGTCATATATGCAACTGTTGAATCATTATATTGTACACCTGAAACTAATATAACACTGTATGTTAAGTATACTGGAATTAAAATCTTAAAAACAATGAAATTGGTAGTAAAGGCTAAAAGTGAGATGCAACTCCTACTTCTCAGGCTTTACAGAAACTCACTCACTGAATTACTTTTATTGTTGTGGCTTATATCTGTTCTACAGATGAGACAACATGGACTTAAAGACATATGTGAGCCTTGTTTTAGCCACCCGGAAGGACCAGCAGCGGGCAGTGTGGAGATGAGAACTGAGATTTGCTGTATGGAAATCGCAAAATTAAGAGAAACAGATGTGACTCCAAGGCCAAGGGTCCTACAATTGGAAAGAACACCAATATCACACTATGAAATCAGGCTTTGAGGCCCACAGAAGGCTCAGCCATTGTGCTGCCATGAGGACCCTCCCTTCTGAAGGTGAAGATCTGATTGTATTCTACTGCTTACATAAACTGCCTCTCTAAGGGATTGTCACTGTCAGTACACGCTGTGATACCTTGTGAAGATGAGATTTGATTTCTTCTCAACAAATAGTCTTTCTTCCTCTCTTCACTGCCAGATATGCTGAAAATTACACTGCTTAGACTTTCTTCCCTTAGACCAGGATTTCTCAGCCTCATCAACTTTATCACCGTTAACATGTGCACTCAAATAATTCTTCTTTTTATTTGTGGAGGGGGTCTGCCTTGTGAATTGTAGGATATTTAACAGGCTCCCTGGACTCTACTCAGTAGTCTCAAAAATTCCCGTGCATCACCCCCCATTTATGGATTGTGAAAGTCAAAACTGTCTAGCTTAGTTCAATTAAGAATTCCTGTGAAGATTCTAGGATGCCCATTAAGTTGGCTCATCAGTCAATTACCCCTTTTTGTGCGTGAGTTTCAGATTCCTTCTTAATAATATGTATTAATGGAATGGTGATTGGAGGGAAAGAAATAAGGAAAAACTCATGAATGTGAAGATGAGGTTTCAGGCATGAAGACATTGACTGCTAAGACTTGGAGTGACAAACACTAATTTCCTCTTTCTTACATTTTGCCTCTCTTCTTTACATTCTAACATTTCCTGTTGATTCACATATATGTGTCTGTTATCTAATTTAGCAAAAATAATACATTTTTTAAGTGTTTATTTATTTTTGAGAGAGAACAAGAGTGAGCAAGCAGGGGAGGGGCAGAGAGACAGGAAGAGAGAAAATCCCAAGCAAGCTTCATGCTGACAGTGCGAAGGCTGACACGGGACTTGATCTCATGAACTGTATAAGATCATGACCTAAGCCAAGATCAAGAGTTGGACACTCAACTGACTGAGCCTAATTTAGCTGCCCCTAATTTAGCAAAAAGAGTATTAAGAAGCACTCCTTTATGCTCTTTGGGGGTGAATATCAAAATAAAACACAGTTCTGGACATGAAGCTCACAGTTTTGTGACACTTTTGCAGCCCAGATCTTTGCTTGCTGATGTGGCCTTGCTTCATCCTACACCAGACTGACACCAAGAAACAAAAAGCATCTCTTCAAGAGTCTTTAAGTACTCAATTCTCAGGAGCTCACAATTTAGGTGAAAGGCTAACAACACTCAGCCTAAAAGTGAACTGTCAGCAATTTCTTTTCCTTAAAAGATGGGGTATTCAACTAATGAACCTGTGTTAAGGACTTAATTGCAAGGTGCTAATAGATTTGGAAAGCACAGTTTTCCATTTGTTTAATTTAAAAATGGAGGTTAAGTACTGATTTCTTTGTGCTACCTCAGGCTGTAAACACCATGCTCATTCATGTATGTGAAACAACAAAATTCACTGGGTCTCAGAAAATCAAGGGTCAGTAGCCTGCTCTCAAGGGTTCGGTCTCCCTGGGGCAATTTCCTTCACCCTTTAAGCCCTTCAATCATTTGTGTCCACCCAAGAGTAGGATAAGTGGTTGGCCCCTCTTTCACTGCCAGTTATTTTTCAGGGCAGACTTTTTCACATTTCACTGGTTCTGTGGGAGAAAAATGCCATGTTGACCACAGAGGTAGCATTCTTTGTCCATATCGCATTTCATTAATGTGTCCATTCACAACTGGAGAATTTCCCCAGGTGCTTAGGAAAAGGGTGGGTGAATTGCTATTGACAGTATTTTCCCTTAGATAAGAGAGTTACTTGTCATGAATATTCTAAGAAGCTCTAACAAATAGAAGAACTTTTTTTAGAAGGCACATATCATGCCTTATGTGCCCTATTCTTCATATTCTTTCTATTTATCCTCAATTTCTCTTATACATTTTCACATGCTCTCTTTGGTGTAGAGTCATGAGGTTTGTTTACCAGGCATTATCTCCTGTTTAGAGAAGAGAAAACTGGAGCACAGAAGGGTTAAGTGATTTGCCCTGCTTTAGTGAAGCATGCTTCCTCTTTATCCCCAAAATGATGACCGGGAGGAGTGTGTTATTTTTCTAGGGATGCCCTAACAGTTCCACTAACTGGGGGCCTTAAAAAATAGAAATCTATTGCCTTACAGTTCTGGTGGCTAAAGACTGAAATCAAGGTGTCGGTAGGGTTGGCTCCATCTGAGGGCTGTGAGGGAGAGCCTGTTCCAGATCTCCATCTTTGAACATGGAGACGGCCCTCATGTTCACATGACATTCTTTGTTATGTAAGTCCGTCTCCATATCTTCTGTTTTGCAAGAACATCAGTCACACTGGATTATAGCCACCCTAAGACATCATTTTAACATTACCTCAGTAAAGGTTCTATCTCTGGAATAAGGTCACATCTGGAGGTACTAAGGATTAAGACTTCCACACAGGCATTTTGTGGGAAACAATTCAACCCATAACAGGGAAATTCATGTAAACGGTTCTGAATAAACCTTTCCTCACTTGCCCCGGAATAAAGAAGAAGTTTCCCTCCACTATTATGAGCTATGTGTCCCTCCCAGATGTAGCCCTTGACCCTGGCTTCAGCCTAATCTCTTGCCACTGCACAGCAGGAAATCTAACTCTCCTGAACTACTCAGTAAAAATAACTCATATTTATCAAGCACTTAAGACTCTGTGTTAAGTGCCTCATATATGTGTATAATGTAAATATGTTATACTGATCCTCAGTACCACCATATTATAGATTTATTTATTCATTCGTTCATTCATTCATTCAAGCATTCATTCAATCAGGTATGTTTTTGAGCTCTATTACATTGAAGCTTTCTTTGTTCAAGATTCAGGGGGTATAGCTTCCAATAAAATGAAAAACTCCCTAGCCTCACAAACTTACATTCTAGTAAGGGAAACAGATAATAATAAATTAAAACATCATATAATACGGATGACCCTTGAACAACATGGGTTTGTTTGAACTGTGATGGTCCACTTAGAAATGGATTTTTTAAATAAATACAGTACAGTAGTGTAAATGTATTTTCTCTTCCTTATGATTTTCTTAGTAACATTTTCATGTCTCTTTTCTAGTTTATTGTAAGAATATAATATATAATACAAACAATAGACAAAATATGTGTTAATTGACTTTATATTATTGGTAAGGCTTCTAGTTAACAGTAGGCTATTAGTAGTTAGTTTGGGGGTAGCCAAAAGTTATAGGTGGATTTTTGACTGTGTGGGAGATTGACGCCCCTAACATCCCTGTTGTTCAAGGGTCAACTATGTATTAAACGATATGGACTGCAGTAGAGAAAGTTTGGACGTGGATGAAAGTGCTCCAGGAACAAAATGCAATTTTTAAAAATTATATAACAATTTTATATTTATGAAAAGGTTAAAAGAATACTCTGCGTCCAGATTCTGCAAATGTTATTCTGAAATAATTCAAATGTATAAAGAAGTTGCAAGATGGATACAAACATGCCATGTGTCCCCCATTCACTATTATTCATTTCCCAACATTTGTTCACAGTTTCTCCCTTCTCTCTCTCTCTCTTTCTTTTCTCTTCTTCTGTCTGTCTTTCTCCACTTCCATATTTCACACACATGATACTATAACATCCTTCTTGCTTGATTATACTACTGATAACCCTTATATAACATACATTTACTTCTTCAACAAATTAGTCTTGAGAGTTTTTACTAGGTTAATATTAATCTTTTCTCAACAAGAAATTGGCTATGTTTTTACCTTACACATCAACATAAAAGTTCAACTAATTTTCAAATTATTGAGCACTGAACTCGGCTATTACAAATTAGATGCTAATTAATTCTCCTTTACTTGCTCATTTATTTGTAATATTTTTCCCCCTGTCAGGGCCCAGAAAAATGTGAAAATTCCATTAATTATTTTTACTAACCCATTGATGGATTGTAGAACAAAGTAGTAATTTTGAAAATTATAGTTATCCAACACCTACATTTTTAGAAAGATGCAACATTCTGAAGGATATTAACTAGATAGCAATTAAAAATTTCAAGAAGAATGCTTCACAGCAAGATCTGTGATAATTTTAATAAATTTCTGAAATGAGATAAACAGTTTCTCTCAAGGACACCTCTAACCTTGAGATTCCATGAAATTACAACTGGTGAAATGGTGGGAAGGAATATATCATTCAATATGTTTTGATATAATGATTAGAAGATATCTAAAAATGTTTGAACACATTTAGGGAAATTAAAACTTATCAAATATATAATACTTGTATTTCATAGTTTTGACAACCATGATCCAAAGTTATTTTATTCCCATTTTATAGATGAGACAGCTGAGGACTGGAGTTACTCAAAATTTATACTCCTCTAATGGGAGCATTCCAGGTGAGGGACACATGTGAAAATGGGAAGCTAAAGGAATGTGGGCAGCTGGAAGAACTAAAGGGAGGACAACGTGCCTGGACTATAAGTGTCGTGGGAGAGTGGTCTGAGCTGAGGCCAGGGAGATAGGAAGGATGGCACATGCAGTGTTATTTGGGAAATGACACGCACCTAGGACTTCAGCCACCATGTTTCAAGATCATTCTTGTCACAGTGTGAAGAATGGCTTGGAGGGGACAAGTGGGAGACAAGATGCAAAGCAATTGCAGAAGTCCAGGGAGGAGGATGGTGATGATGTTGATGATGATGATGGTTATGCTGCTGCTGATGGTGATGATGATGATGGTGTTGATGATGATGATGGTGATAATGATGGCATGGCCTACAGAAGAAGCGAGCTGAATTTGCTAGAGAGTTCATAGGAAAATGGTAGGAATCACTGATGTCAGGAAAGGTTGATGATGAGGGAAAGAAAGGTAAGGACGATGGCCTCCTTTTCGGATCTGCTCAACTGTCTAGAAGGCAGAAGGGAGCACTGAGGAAAGAGAAATTAGAGAATTTTCTGAAGTGTTTCTATGGCATGGAGAGTTGAACTGAGACATGTAAAAAATGTATTTGAATATACAGATATGGAATTCAGAAATGTCAAGATTGGGGACATGAGTTTGAAAGCAAAAGTAAGGAATATTTTTAAAATTTATTTCAGTGTTTTTCAAAGTGCTCTTTAGACTACTTATGTCCGAAGGCCCTGCATCTCTATTTCTTAAGTCAGTGGTTTTCAGGCTTTCATATGCATCAAAATCAACAAAGTACAGGATACTGAGGAAGATGAAAGCTCTAGGTTCGATCAGCTTTGGTTTAAATTAGCTTAGACACTTTCTAGAATAAATGTGGGCAACCTAGCCTCTGTGCCTCAGTTTTTTTCTCTATAAAATGGAAATAATAATACCTCATTGGGTTTCTTGAAGATTAAATTTAAAAAATAAGAAAATAATTGAGTCAACCAAATAAATTGGATTATAAATAAAACGTTTAGGACACTTATGGGCATTTAATAAACCGCCAAAAAATGTTAGGCTAGGCATTATTATTTTCCAGATAATTTATTAAAATACAGATTCATGGGCCTCCAACTCAGGATTTTCATGTAAATTTCAAGTTACAGGATGCTGTGGGCATTTTCATGTGGATTTGGCTCTGTTTTGGACTAGAGATAGAGGACAAATTAGAATTCAGTGATTCTAGACATAATAATCCTGGACCCTGCCACATTTATTAAATCACATGTTTTTTGTTGTTATTGTTTTTCAGAGGCCAATTAATCTGCATTTTTAAATAAAGTCACCAAATCTTTTTTTAAATTTTTTTTAACGTTTATTTATTTTTGAGAGAGAGAGAGGCAGAGTGTGAGCAGGTGAGAGCCAGAGAGAGAGGGAGACACAGAATCGGAAGCAGGCTCCAGGCTCTGAGCCATCAGCCCAGAGCCCGACGCGGGGCTCGAACTCACGGACCGCGAGATCGTGACCTGGCTGAAGTCGGACGCTTAACCGACTGCGCCACCCACGCGCCCCTAAAGTCACCAAATCTTAATGATGCTGATCTATATCTATGCTTGAAAGGGATAATACTAGACAAAATCTTGTGATACTCATTGTGTCACCATTTCAGTCAGTCGACACCATTGTGTCAATATCCACCATTGTGCAGTTCCATTTCATAGCGGCCATTAGTTTGCAGCAAAGTGGTTTGCCAGCCTGCTAGAACACTGCATGCCCAGTATGAATTTTTGACTATTACTGACCAATAGAACATAAATAGAAGTGATGTTTGTCACTTCTGAGACAATACTTCTAAAACACAGTCATGTCTTTCCCACATTCTGTTTCCCCCTCTGCTCACCAATGCAGAAAACAAGCTCTAGGTGATGCTCTAGCAATAAGATGAAAGAAATCTAGGATTGAATTGATAACAGTAGGTTAGTCTGTTGTTACATGAATGGGAAAAAAGATAGCACAAACGAGGGAAACAGCTTCTAATAGATTAGGGAAATGTTGGAAATTACTGCCTATAGCAGTTGGTACCACACTATTTACTCCTCTTAAACACGAGACTTCTTCTCCAAGTCAGTGTTTATCAGTAGCTGCTGGAAGAACAGTATCATTCGAGTATTAGAATTAATGTGTCAGATTCTTATGATGCAAAGAATAAAAATGTTTGGTTCTTGGAACATAATTCTGTGTCTGCACAGTCCCAATGTTTCAGTGTGTTTACTGGTTGCTTTTTGTTGTTGATTTATAGTTATTGCAAAAAAAAGTGTGCATTTGCAGGAAAGTTTTACATTTTCCTTAGTAAAATTTTAATGTATAATCCTGAACATTGGTAGCTTTGTTTAGTATCACTATTCTTTCTTCTTAGCTCAGGAAACATCTTGGTGGTTTTGTTCCCCCTGAAAGTCGGAGATGGGTCTCTATTATGCATCTCTTCAGGGAACCAAGCATGTGTTTTTTTGTTTTTTTTTTAATAAAATAAAAGAATGTTGTTTGTATCCGGATCATTACTTAAAGTCATAAAAAACAAAAACATTGCCAAACAGTGTAAACATCGATACTCATGAATTATTATTCGTTAAAAATGGTGGCTAAATTTACATATAGATTAAACTTAGAATTTATGAAATGTGATTTTCTTTGAGTCTGATGGCTTAATGTCGCTGGTGTTTTATGGGTAAGGTCCTTGCACAGAAAGCTGCGTGTTGTTCCATGTGACTCAGGACATGGAAGACCTCGTCACTGGCAGACCTCACGGCATTAAATCGCAAACCGAACTTGAGAGGGCAGAGAAAGGATGTGCTGGAGAGTGACTGAGGGCTGGAAATTAAAACTACATGGAGCCAACACATGTCCCTGATAAACTCCCAATGCAGCTTCCTCCTCTTGAAAGGGGGTTTACAGAGAGCAGGTTTCATCATTGAGGGCATATATTTGATACAGCTTTTGTTCAGTGCCAACTCTCTCTACGGAGAGGATGTCGATCTCCTTTCCTGGACGTTTATCAACTGCACACAAGCACATTGACACCCAACCCTAGGCTGGCCGGGCCCTTACTCTCACATTGCCTGACTGTGGGTGGAAATGAAACCAGATCCTCATGCTTCACCTTGACTTTTAGTGCTTTGTACACTAATGACTTTTACTTGCAACTTTGGTGACAGAACGTAACTTCTTTGGCAGATCCCACGACGTTAAACTGCAAATTTACTTTGAGATGCAGCAAAAGGATGTGGCAGAAAGCGACCAAGGACTGGAAATTAGAATGACGTGGAGTTAATACCTGTGACCTGAGAGACTCATAATGATCTTTCTTGCTTTCTAATGAGGGTTTACAAACAGCAGGTTTAATTATGGAGGCTGTATGTTTGATGTCAGTCTTTGATCAATACTGATTCAGCTTGTTCTCTGCACGAAGATGACCCTCCTCTCCTTTCCCGGCAGTCTGTTGCATGTACACACACACACGTGCACACGCACACACATACACACACATACACGCCCATCTCCCCGTGGCTCTGGCTAAAAGAGAAATTAGATCCTTATGTTTTCACCTTGATTCTTTACATCCCAATAGCTTTCTCATTGTGACTTTGGTAACAAAACCAAACTTTTGTTTCTTTATGTTATTTTTTTCCCCAACAGCATGTGATTTAACACAGTTTCTTAATGATAATTGGCCTCTCAATAAATAGCCATTGTGAACAGGACCCACACGTGTTGTGTTCTTCCTACCTCTCCCACTCCTCTTTGACATCGGCCCAGTCCATTGTCCTCTCCAAACTGTACTCTTCGTCAACTGTTAAAAGAACGTTTATAATAGATTGTAATATGTACCTTCCCAAGTCAGGGTATCATAATGTCTCTTTCTAAGTCTGTCTGTAATGTAAAATGTTCTCCAAATGCACAAATATTAAGAAATCGATCAGCAAGTTTTGAGTACTATGTGATTTCTCAAAATATGGTTCCCAGCCCAGCAGACTCACCTCCCTGCTTGTTAAATACTGAGATTCCTAGACCTGACTCCAGACTTATAGAAAACGAAGGCCTAGAGCTGGGTCCTGAACAACTGATCCCAAGCAACCCTGGCAATCATCTAAGTGTGAGAACCACTGGTCTAGTATATACCTATTACAGTGGGAGTTTTAAATGGGGTACAAATAAATAAAATTCTCATAATAAATCATTTTCCATTTTGATATATTAAATGAGAATCCCTTCATCTTCTACCTTACCACACCCATATCCAGAGTCATCCTTTGCTGGAACTCAACAGAACGAGATCCAATCCTTCCCCCAAAGCTGGGAGAGTGGTAAAACAGTGCTCTGGTGGGTACATAAGAAAGTGTGCTTTAAAACATTGCCAATTCCTCTTGCAAGTAGAAAGTACAGCTTATGAATAAATAAATTAGAAAATCAAGAAAAACCCAATGAGTTCTATTAGGAGCCTTGAGCCTCTATTCCTCAGATCTAAGGGTAACTATGAAATTGGCAAAGTAAGTCATAGTCCTTGCAACCTGCCTCAGAATTATCGCCAGCTCGACAAAGTAGGTATGAAATGACAGCCTTTCCTTGTGGGAGAGTATTATCTCTTATCAGTTCCAAGCCAAAAGCTACAGTTAAAATACCTTATCCATTATCCTCACTTTTATATGTGTTTTAACACTTGCATGATATGATTCTTTTTTATTCCCAGGGTCCGTGTTGATCAGTGCTGTATTATTGATTTTTGTTTTTCATTAAATTAGAAACAAGCATCACTAAAGTTTATAAATCCCCAAGAGTAGAGAGTGAAGTGTTTTGCAGAGTGAGGACGAGGTATGAAAAATGCCTTCAAATTTCCTGATTTTTCTGATGATTCTATGTCTCTCGATGTACTACAAAGGAATCAAGATTGACTATTATTATTCTCAACTGGATCATGTTGCTCAAAATCATTCCAACTGTATCGTATGATTCTATGTATTTTGACACAGGTATGTTTTTTAAACACACACACACACACACACACACACACACACACACAAACACACTCACTCACTCATTCATCCCAGTTTGTGTGGAAACCAATAAATCATTGTAGGAAAGCAAAACTCAGGAATGACTTCTGATATTTGATTCTACGAAACAAAGGTTTAAATTCTACTTGTATTCAACATCAGCCTCATTCCTATTATTTTATTATTTTCCCTGACAGTCAAAAGTCCAACTTGTATTTGTTGGTTTTACTTAATTTTGCTTCCTTTTGTTTGTGATGGATGGGTCTAATACAAGGAAGAAGTTCTCACCAAAACAAATAATGAATGGATAATTTTATCTTGTTTTGTTTTTCTATATTTATCTCCCTCAATCTTTTCCTGCTTATGTCCCTTTCTCTAAATTCTATGAGCTAATGTTTATTGGACATTTAGTATGTTCCAGGCCTTGTATTCTGTGTGTTATGCACATTTTGCTTCATCCACACAACTATCTAGAAGAGGTGCTTGAATTTAAAAAAGGAAATAAGTGGGGCGCCTGGGTGGCTCGGTCGGTTAAGCGTCCGACTTCGGCTCAGGTCATGATCTTGCGGTCTGTGAGTTCTAGCCCCGCCTCGGGCTCTGTGCTGACCACTCAGAGCCTGGAGCTTGTTTCAGATTCTGTGTCTCCCTCTCTCTCTGCCTCTCCCCTGTTCATGCTCTGTCTCTCTCTGTCTCAAAAATACATAAATGTTAAAAAAAATTTAAAAAAAAAGAAATAAGTTACTCAAGGTCATAAAGCTAGTAAATGAGAGTCAGTTCACTTACTCATTGGTTCGTTCATTCACTAATTCCACTGATATTTATAGCTCACTTATGTACCACAGTCCTTGGTCTTGGGATGCAGCAATTAAATAAAGGACATAGCCTCTACATCATGGAGCCTTTATTCTTGGGGGCAGAAGGACACACACACACACACACACACACAAGCGCATATATATGGACTATAAATGCTATGGAGAAAAATTAAACAAAATAAGGACTGGAGGCTGATGAGGGTAACATGTTAGTTTGCATATAGTGATCAAAGATGGCATTTATGAGAATGTGACATTTCCATTAAGAGAACTGAATAATGTGAAGGAGAGGATCATGTGGGTATTTGGGAGGTTTGACAATCTTAATATGGCCTATAAATCCCTGTGGGATCAGTTTCTTGCCTTTCCTTCAATCTCATTGTCCCCCATTCTGTACATTCCTGGATTTCTCTTTTTTCCTAATTGACTATGAACTCAATTAACTTGGAACTTTCATCCATGCCATTCCTTTTTTCCCTCCTGGAATCTCCTCCACTTGGGTTCTGTCTGGCTGTTTTGTGCTCCTTTGTCATGGGATGTGGGTCCTGATCACATGCTATTCAAAAGTTGAACTTTATCTGTTCTTACTTCCTCTTAAAGTGCAAGACCCATGAAGGAAGTAGGTATATATCCAAAAGAATTGAAAACAAGAATTTAAATAGATATTTATATAGCAGTGATCATAGTAGCACTATTTATAATAGCCAAAGAGTGGAAACAACCTAAGTGTCCATCAAAAGATGAATGCATAAACAAAATGCAGTATACACATTCTATGGAATATTATTCACATGTGAAAAGGAATAAAATTCTGATGCATGCCACAACATGGATGAACCTTGAAAACATTATGATAAGTGAAGTCAGCCAGACACAAAAGTGCAAATATTGTGTGATTCCACCTACACGAGGTACCTAAAAAAGATAAAATGATAGAAACAGAAAGTATAACTGAGATCACTAGGGGCTGAGGGGAAGGAATGGGCAGTTATTGTTTATTGGATACAGAATATCTGTTTGGGATGGTAAAAATATTCTGGAAAGAGAGAGATGGTTACACAACATTGTGAATGCACTTAATGCTACTAAGTTGTACAATTAAATACAGTTAAAATGGTAAATTTTGGTATGTATATAAAATGTGGTTACAATTTTTTAAAAGTTTTTATTTACTTACTTTAAAAGAGACAGAGTGGGGGTGGGCAGAAAGAGAGGGAGAGAGAGAATCCAAAGCAGGCTCCACACTGCCAGCACAGAACCCGACGTGGGGCTCAAACCCACTAACAGTGAAATCATGACCTGAGCTGAAGTCAAGAGTTGGATGCTTAACCAACTGAGCTATGCAGGCACCTCAGTTATGAAAATTTTTAAAAAGGCCCATAAAGGAAAGCTCTTTTATTATTTTACCTTTTACTCCAGTACCTGACATGCCCAGGAGGTACTCAACACACATTTCTGGAATGAATGAGCCAATATTAGGTCCAGTTCTCTGTCCAGAGCCCACTCATGCTCTTAATCTCTGTACAGTGACTTTCTAAGTGTGTTATGCATGCATCCTCCAGGTGATTTCAGGTAGAACTTAAAATTATTTTACATGGTACAGAGCCATAACCCCATGTACACCACATTATGTCACAGGGAGAAAAAAATGTACATACTTTATGATTCTTTTTTTTTTCCTGTGACCTTTATCAAGGAGCAAGCTTCATTTTTGGTGCTATAGCTCCATACTTGTTAATCTTTCACGATCTTTCCTCCCTCCTCCCTTTTTTGATAACAGGAAACATTCCTTTGTCAACAAGAAACATCAGGCATAGAGCCTTTTCTTGTCTTTTTCTCTTTTCTTTTCTTCTCTTTTTTTCTTTGAGAGAGAGAGAGAGAGAGAGAGTGTATGCATGCTCTGGTGAGCAAGGGAGGGGCAGAGAGAGAGAGAGAGAGAGAGAGAGAGAGAGAGAGAGAGAGAGAATTTTAAGCAGGCTCCATGCCCAGTGCAGAATCTGACACAGGGCTCCACCTCACAACACTGAGATCATGTGCTGAGCCGAAATCAAGAGTCAGATGCTCAACCAACAGAGCCATGCAGGCACCCCTTAGAGCCTTTTTATGGGTAGCAACACTTAGCTAGAATGTCATCATGTAATCTTTACTGTTGTTATTCTGACTTTTTTTTTAAGATTTTATTTTTAAGTAATCTCTTACTACGCCCAATGTGGAACTCAAACTCATGACCCTGAGATCCAGAGTCATAAGCTCTACCAACCGAGCCAAACAGGCACCCCTATTCTGACTTTTTAAATCTATATGTAATAATACTGGCTTTTCATAGTGGTTCTACTAAAATGTTTACATAAAAATATTTAATTAATTTAAAGAAAATTAATTAATTTAAAGAAAATTTAATGAATTTAAAGAAAATTAATATTTAATTAACGGATTATTACAACAACAATAACAATAACAACAAACCAGAATGGTATTATAAAAATGGCTGAGGTGATCAAAACACTTGCCCCTATCTCTGAGGACTCGGTACATCCCTGAGCTTGGGTATGCTTTTCTCATTGTCATTGGTGTCTGCCTCTCTCACTCTCTGTCCCTGTCCTCTCCCCACTGTGTGTTCCATGACTGCCCCTCTTTCTGATGCTCCTGTCTGCTACTCCATCCCCCACCTCCCTACATTGGTGCACCTTAGACTGTGTCTTTGGTTAGTTATGTCACCCACACTATACCCGGGGGTAGGACAGAGTGCTGACAGTCTGAGAGTGACTTTCTATGTGAATAATTGGTGTTTGTTTCCTGTGGGTCCCTGATGAACAGTTAACAGCTGCTTGCTTTATTTACCACCTCCAGCTTTACCCCTGAAAACTCCTAAACATTCTCCCATCCTTCTATAATTTCCAGAGTTGATTCCCAGTGAATGCTCACAGTGGTCACAAAATGACAAAGGGCTAACAAACTGTACCATAGAGGAATATTGCTTTATTTTTTTAAGTTTACTTATTTATTTTAAGAGAAAAAGAGAGACAGAGACAGAGACAGAGAGTGGGGAGGGGCAGCAAAAGGGAGACAGAGGCTCCAGTCCCAAGCAGTCTCCACTCTGTCAGTATAGAGCCCAATGCGGGGCTTAAACCTACGAACTGTGCGATCACGGCCTGAGCCGAAATCAAGAGTTGGATGCTTAGCCAACTGAGCCACTGAAGCACCCCGAGGAATACTACTTTTAATTGAAGTGCATTTATTGGTTCTCTCTCTCTCTCTCTCTCTCTCTCTCTCTCTCTCTCTCACACACACACACACACACACACACACACACACACCACAATCACCACCACCACACTGCCCTTCTTATGATTTGGAATTTAGATCAAACCACGGGTCTAGATATCAGATGAAGAGAGATGGGCTGTTATATTCTGCTGGGTGATTAACTGAGTCCTCCACTGGAAAGGAGTTTCAGGGCACTTCTCTTGGGGTGGGGACCCTGTCAATGAGTCATGAGGGGTGTGTGTGTTTGTGCACACACACCACATTAGTAATGAAAAGACGCTGATTGTGTTCTTCCTTTTTTTAACCTACAAAATCGAATTTCCAGAACAACTCCACCACCTCCTTCCATTCCTGTATCCAGCAACAGGGTGACAAAGTGGACTGCAGGGGAACAAGAGCTTTTCCACACTCTGTTCTACTCCTAAGTCACTTTTCTTCCAAAGCCATCAGGACAAAATTATTTTGAAAAGTATAAACTGCATGTTTGCAAAGCCAGGACTAGGCTTATGCAAAGATGCACAGGAAGGAGGTGAGGTTAGAGACATGGCATAAAAAGCCGGAGCTCCAAATTTTTCCCCAAAGGGCTCATTTCCAATGAAAGACAGATAGACAGCTGGGCACCTAGGTGGCTCAGTCAGTTGAGCCTCCCACTTCGGCTCAGGTCATGATCTCATGGTCCATGAGTTCGAGCCCCACGTCGGGTTCTGTGCTGACAGCCCAGAGCCTGGAGCCTGTTTCAGATTCTGTGTCTCCTCTCCCTGCACCTCCCCTGTTCACACTCTGTCTCTCTCTCTCTCAAAAATAAATAAACATTAATTTTTTTAAAAAGACAGACAGAAAGGCACACACACACACACACACACAGAATAACTAAAGCACAGATGCCTTCTGAATTAATCTTCAAGGAGAAACTGTTCAAGCATCACTGCAGACAGCTCGATGCAACAGACTTTACATTTCACAGAAATCAAGACGATCAGCAAAGCCCTGGAGAGAACAGATGCCCCCACCTCCTCCAGCCAGTGTGCTCCCATAACTAATGGGAGAGGCGTCCAGGCTGCTAGGCTTGCCCCTGCTATTTATCTGCACAAGCTGCGTACCAGTCAGCAACCTTACTTCTTTCCCCCGGCCCCACATTACTGAGACAAATATATTCCTGGGTTCCACTGTTTCCTAAATTTCAACCTTGCTACAGGGCACCTTGCAGTGGACTCATGTGAGTCTGTAAGTGAGCTTACGGTCCACCAATCCCAGTATTCTCTTTCTGTCACAGATGATCAGTAGAATGGCATATTCATCCCCCTTGCAGTGTTAGGCCTGCTTCCCACTGATGGCTAATATCTCATAACCTGCATGACTCAGTGGCTCACGTACATATTATTTAAAACAATCTTGGCCCAGTTTGCATTTTCCACCTATTTTAAGTCTTAGGTCAGTGTCTCTGTGGCTTTCTCTTCTTACCACTTGCCTTAAAATTGTTTAGCTCTAGTGAGCAGTCCCTGTGAACATCCCTGTTATCAGATGAGAGGGAACGGGAAGAGCCCTGATCTCTGAGTCAGAGACCTGGGTTTTCCCCTAATCAATGTACCTCTGACTTCTGAATTGTCTTGGAAGCTTCCTTAACTTTTGTGAGTCTTTTTTTTTTTTTTTTTACTTCACACATGGAGCCATGAGCCTTGACTTTCCCATGTTGTTATTAACATAATAAAGTCCCAGTTAGAAAATACATGTGACAATTTATATTATTAATTAGTGAACTTAGTTTGCACTCTGTACAAAATAATTTTTAAATTTTATAGCCATCTATTATAGTATGTTTGTTAATTACATTTTTCAAAGTAATACTTGGCAGAGTAAAATTTAATCTATGGATTAATGAAGAAAAGCAATAGTTTCTCACCCCACCGCTTATTGACTGTGCCCCCTTCCTGAGAAGTTTTATTTTAATAATTTCTGGCTTTTAATAATTTGTTTTTAAGTGTTTGGGTTCTTAGCTCGTAGGTTTTAAGCAGTATTCTTAAAACTGCGTCAGTTTGTTAAATTTAGATCTAATTGTCCTTATTTTCTGCATTTCTCCATTTCATTTTCTGAGAACACTTCTAAATATTTCCCTAACCCAAACTTGTGTCCCAAAGAGAAACTGAGTAAAAGGACAAGGAGAAAGTTTCCCCATTCCTTCTCCTACATCCCAAGGCACGACAGCATTATTGTCCCCACCCAGAAAGAGCATTGACATGAGATCAAAGGTCAGCATGGAGCAGTCACAGATGGGGACATCAATGGGGACACAAGGTCCCTGTGTGACAGCTCTTAATGCGTTATTTACTTATTCAGTGGTCACATAACATAAGAGAAATCACTCAGGATCCTCTTCCTCTGAACAATAGCATGCCAAGAACACAGAAAATAGCTTGGTGCCCTTCTCAGACAAAATTGGATGGTCTTTTAGCTGCAAAGAGAGTTGCTTTGACAATAACACGTCTTTTCTTTTTTGCCAGCCTCTGTCTGTACTTTTAATGGCAGCACAATTGGAGTTGGATTCCTGCAACTGTCAAAATGAATGAGATGGAGCATGAATCCCATTGCTTTTTCTTGCTACATTCGGGGTTTGTTTTCTAAAGTAATTATTCACAAGATGTAGCGCTTCACTTTGTGTCTCCACAGCAGTGGATGAAGACTCACTACAAATCAATACCCTGTTCTTATCGAGAATTACATAGGAAAAGAGCCTTGAAGATGATTGGAGGTGTTTGAGAGAAGGAGAGATTTTTTTTTACAAGGGAAAGTGAAAAGGACCACTTAGCTTGTGGTGGAGCAGGTTCAGGAGAAATGGTCCCGAGTAATATAAATGAAGGGCCAATACCAAGAAAGCCAATAGAATATCCCTGCTTGCTGCAGAGTAATAAATATAAAGAAAAATACATTTAATGTGGGTTCAAGCAAAACCTTTTGTTGGGTACAACACTTAATCTGTAAGTGTCTTGCTCCATAGCACTAGTTCTAAAAGTCACCTTCACTACAATAAATAATATAATACTGATATGTAAGAAGAAAAATAATAGCGATTGATAGATAAATTAATGCTAAATTTCCTCTTCTATTACCAAGTTATAAAACTACTATAGTGATAAAGACCCACTTTCTGTCTGATTTTAGAAATATATCAGTAAACGACGGCACATAGCGTGTCCTGAAGGGGGTACATACTGTGAAATACTAATACCATCTTCCATTTGGATTGTGTTTTTCGGGTTTTAATACACTTTTAAATTTCCTACCCAGTTTGAATCTCAAGAAACTCTGTGAAGTAATATTATTTTCTAAAGAAAGAGGAGCTTGAGGCTCATGGGGTATGCATAACTCATCCAAAATCAGATGTGAGGTCAGCAGCTTAGCCTGGACGCGAACCTGCTTCTCTTTAACTTAGTTTTCTAATATTCAACTAGAAGGGGAACAAACAATCTCTCTTTAAATCTCAATTCCAGTATGGAAACCAATTTGACGATAAATTTCATATTAAAAAATAAAAATAAAAATAAATCTGAATTCCATACTATGGCAACTAATGGTAAATCTTTGAAAGAAAAGTTTATTGGTTACACCTAATTAAGAAATGTAGCATTTCTCTTGCTTTTCTGTTTAACTGATCACATCCATGTAAGATACCTTCCCCCGAGAAGTCTTTTATAATACTTCTTAGTCCATTCAAATACTCCATATATACTTCACTCCTAGAATCAATGAGAAGGACCTGGTTGTCCTGGCTTAATCATACAGTATATTGATAACAGCTCTTCCAATGGTATTAACATAATCAGGACTCAAACCTTGCTTTCCCACCTATACATGATTGATCTTCCATCATTTACTTAATTTCTCTAAATTTTATCTGTAAATAGTTAATTAAATATACTTCCCTGTTGTGGTTAACCTATTTTTAAAAAAAATTTTTTTGGGGGCGCCTGGGTGGCGCAGTCGGTTAAGCGTCCGACTTCAGCCAGGTCACGATCTCGCGGTCCGTGAGTTCGAGCCCCGTGTCGGGCTCTGGGCTGATGGCTCAGGGCCTGGAGCCTGTTTCCGATTCTGTGTCTCCCTCTCTCTCTGCCCCTCCCCCGTTCATGCTCTGTCTCTCTCTGTCCCAAAAATAAATAAACGTTGAAAAAAAAATAAAAAAAAAATTTTTTTTTAACATTTATTTATTTTTGAGACAGAGAGAGAAAGCATGAACAGGGGAGGGTCAGAGAAAGAGGGAGACACAGAATTTGAAACAGGCTCCAGGCTCTGAGCTGTCAGCACAGAGCCTGATGTGGGGCTCGAACCCACAGACTGTGAGATCATGACCTGAGCCGAAGTCGGACGCTCAACCGACTGAGCCACCCAGGCGCCCCAACCGATTTTTTTTAATCTGCTTCCTTCACCAATCAGATTTACTATAGTAGACCTACTAATGAGAAAAGATCACAACCCTGGGCCTTAGGGTTTGGCATGTGACCTAGACAAGACAACCAGGAACTCCAGCCCCATGGTTGCAGTAATTGATAGGAAGGTGGATATGTTATTCAAGGATGATCTGCCAACGTCTTCCTTAGGCCTTACCTGGTGATGTAAGGTGCTTGTTGTAGCTGCCTTTGTCCATCTGCCTTATTACAGGGAGGAAACCTGTCTATGGAGTAGACAGAGTAAAGTTAAAGCACAAAAAGTCAGTGGGAGGAGAAAGAGTGTGCCTAATCCACCCATTTCAGCAGAATCTTTACCAGTAAACCCCTTTCATTTTATTATTTTTAATATTAATATTACATTTTATTTTTGCTTAATCAACGCTGAGTTTTTAGACTTTGTTTATTGGTAATTTGAAAAGTTGTGATTAAGGGCAATATGATAGAGTTACTGTGAGTAATGAGGTGATAAATGAAAAGTGCTTAGCACAAAATCTTACAAATAGGCAAACTCACTTTACACTTGCATCTGGTATTATTTTACTGAGGCTTAAAGAAACTACATCATCAGCCCAAGATCAAGCAGCTAGAATGTGGCAAATGAGGTTTTAACTGAGGTCTGCTTGAATCCAAAGTCTAAGTTCCAAGGCACCGGTTTGCTGCTCTATTGATTTTTCTGTCATCTGGTGGCAGTATTGTTGGGCACATAGTTGAGTGATCTTGTTCCTTCCCCAGTTGTCTCATCATTTTTCTTACTATTCTTAGGAAGCCCAATGCTGGTGCAGCACCATCCACTACAGAGGAATAGGCTTTCTAACCCCCAAAGAGCAACCTTCTTGTTTCAGATGGAAAAAAAGTTTCTAAGTCCAGAGAGATCCATGGAGAGTGGCTAAAACCCTGAAGATGTCTTGGCCTTGTTCTCCATTCTGTAGAACATACCCACACTTCCCAGTCCCTGTGTTTATCATCACACTCAAGGCAAAAGGATTCATCTGACACCAAGATCCTTCCATGCACATTGTTTGCCAATCCAGCTAAGTAACCTCTTAATGGGCTGCAGAGCTGCCTTTCTGATAGAATTCTCTCCGAGGCTGTTCACTGTGTGTTTGGGACAGTTTGGTGGCCTGCCAAGTTCCTTGATAAAAGGTATGTCTTTCTGCTTTTCAGTCTTGAGGGGAACATAATTGATTGTTTTTTCTTAGCAGCCCTCCCTCCACTTCCCTCCCCTCAACTCTTTGCTAAGAAATAGGATAGAGGTTGTTTCCTTTTGTATTGAAAGTTCACACTTCAGTGCCAAGAATGAAATGTTTTTGCAAAATGTCTTGTGAAGCTTAGGAGGGATATGTGAGTGTATGTGAGTATAAGAAGGTGTTACGCAGTGTGTGTGTGTGTGTGTGTGTGTGTGTGTGCATGCAAGTGTGCACTCCCTATGGCACCTAAAAATTCATAAACTTAGAAGTCCATGAGTGAACCCCCAATTAATGCCATCGATATAATGGACAGACTTTAGGGAGGCCCCATGCACCCTGCATGTTGGTGTTTATACCTTGTATTATCTCTTTCCCTTGATTGCAGCAGAACCCTGTTCCTTGCTTCTTACCAATAGACCATGGCAGAAGGGATGGGAGTTCACTTCCGTGATCACATACATTATATAAAACTCTCTTGAGGGGTGCCTGGGTGGCTCAGTCGGTTGAGCGTCCGACTTCGCTCAGGTCACGATCTCATGGTCCATGAGTTCGAGCCCCGCATCAGGCTCTGTGCTGACAGCTCAGAGCCTGGAGCCTGCTTCAGATTCTGTGTCTCCCTCTCTCTGGCCCTCCCCCCACTCATGCTCTGTCTCTGTCTCAAAAATAAATAAATGTTAAAAAATATTAAAAAAAACCTCTCTTGCTAGCTGACTCACTCTTACTTTCCTGTTGGCCTTGAAGAAGCAAGGTGCCTTGTTGTGGGAACAGCAGACAGTGTTCAGGTGCTGAGGGTGGCCTCCAGGTGACAGCCGAAAACCAGAGCTGTCAGTCACAACCACCAGGAAGTAAAATCTTCCCCAAACCTGAGTGGTTTTGAAAGTGAATTCTTCTTCTGCCAACAATCCAGTTGAGAACAGGCTGGCCAATTCCTTGTTTGGAGTCTGGGGAGACCCTGAAGATGATGAACTAGTAAAACTGTCTGAATTCTTGGCCCACCGAATCTGTGAGACGATAATCCTGGGTTGTTTTAAGCCATTAAGTTTTTGGTAACTGGTTATGCAGCAACATATAACTGACACAATACACACCAAATAAGGAATATATTATTAAAATTTATATAATTTGAATAAAAGAAGGAGTCTGCAGTCAGATCTTCCTCATTTGAAATATTGACCTCAGCTTTTTACTGTGTTCTTCAGAAATTTATTTGCTGTCTCTGAGCTTAAATGAGACTTCCTAAACTATTTTAAAAATGGCTATAGTTGTTAACCCACAGGATGTTTATAAACTTGATGTGAATTAATTCATGCCATAAGCTTTCAAAAATTATAGTCTGCTCTTCACCCTCTGGGTAATCTCTGCCACAGTTAACCTCACTTCCCATAGTATCTTACTCATACCTTTATTTCAGCCTCAGAACTAGACTGTGAGAGCAGCCAAACAAGAAGATTCCTGTCTTGTTGACCTTAAAAATCTCTAGCAAAACCATAACCAGGCTGCCTAGCAAATAGGCTTAATAAGTAATTGTCAGATACATGAATTCATGAATCTATATCAGGGGTTCTGAGCATATCAACATGGTATTTGTTAACTTGACAAAGTTATGAATTATGTTTGTGTTTACTCACTCATCCCCAAGGCTAATTGATGTGACAAGTTTAAATTAAGATAAATTTAAAAAAATTCACTATTGATTAAAAGCTGAGTTTTGCAAATAGAGTTTACTGAATTGCCCACCACTAGATGACTCATTCATGGCCACTGACTGAGCATCAGTGTTGTGTCATAAATAGAACATGGCAATTATCTTAAAAATCTAGCTTTAAAGATCTAAGAGAGATCTAAGATAGAGCAAGCATCAACCAGGAAGGCTTTTCCTAACTACTTTTTTACCTGAAGCTTGAAATTTAGGCTATATGATCAATCACAAAATATGGCCGCAGATTTTTCCCACCCTACTATGTACCCCAGTCTTCAACGTGGCATTGTGAATCCTTTCATTAAGGTGTAGCCTCTCTTTACTCAACCTTGAAACTATACCAGCCTTATGACTTGTACTGCTGAATACACTTTGCCAGAAGTCACAGTAGGAGGGACCCAAAGCTAAGTCTTCAAAGGATTTGTGGCTTCCATCTGCAAATGCTTGGATACCCTCCTGAGTAAAACAAAGAAACAGGCTAGCTCAGAGGGAAGGAGAGGCCATGTGGAGAACTGAGATTCCTAGCTAACTGCATGCAAGCACCACGAGTCAGCTAGATTACACGAACATTCCACTGATGGCCATGTAAGTTACACCTGGCAAAACCAGCATAGGAATCGTTTAGTCAACCCACAGAATTATAAACAATAATAAATAATTATTTCTTATATAAATAATATGTATGTGTATATAAATAAGTATTTGTTATTTATATAAATAATAAATCATTGTAATTTAAGCCGTTGACTTTCAGGGAGCTTCGTTACACAGCAAAAACTAACTGGACCCTCTCCCCTAAATTTGCACACGTGCACATATGACATTGAGATTCATTGCTAGTTATTTAGTGACTCTGACAGGTATATTTTCTATCTATAGATATATTTAAGTCAAGAAAACAAGCGAACAAGCACAAAGGGTTAAGAACCATAAACACATTTCCTGAAGCTGTTCTCCTTGTATGTAGAATGAACGGCATGGTGTTGTTTTCAGGATGAAATGGGTAGGTTCTGAAATATAGTAAGGGCATTACTGGTTTCATCTGTGTCCAAATGTTCATGTCAACTCTAGTCTGAATGTCACGTTGTTGTTACCCATTTGGTCTTTTCTCCATGCCTTCATTTTGGGAACTATTCCTCCAAGATTTGGTATGATAAAGGAGGGGTACAGTTTACTAAAAGGCCTTGCTTCCCAATCAGGACAAATTGAGGTCTCCTTTAGGAGATAGGTTTAGATTCTGGGAGGGGTAAGACCCTTGTCCTGAGATCACAAGCTATAAGAAGCATGTGAACCTGAAAAGTTTCCCACCAAGAAGAGAGAAGCTGCCAGAAAATGAAGGTGTCCCAGAGTTAAGTAGGGGGGAGAGAGAGAGAGGTAATATAATCAGATGTATTTATGTATTTCTTAAAAACATAATTTGAACCCCTAGATCCAGGTATTTCTTATATATACAATTTTATTATTTTCAGTAACATGATCAAATGAATTCATTTTTTCCCTTCAATAAGCTTGAAATTAGGTTTCCATCACTCCAAGTAAAAAGCCCCATGGTTAATATACTAAGATAGACTTTTCTGGTGGATTTGCATTGCATTTAAATCCTTGTCTCATAATGAGATGCAAATGCTATTTTATATGAAAGCCTTTTAAATATCAAACTAGCAAGGATGTTTATTTGGTGGTACAGCAAGAATTCTGATGGGGCTTCTAAAATCACATCCATGGAGATACCAGCCTCATCCCTTATGTGCTGTTATTTAAAGTAAAATTGCTAAGGACAAGGTAGAAGGGCTCGAATACAGTAAAAAGGCTGACTCTCCCTTAAGTAAGAGAGAGCTCCTCCTGCCTGGCTGCCTTGACTTGGGACATTGGTTTTGTTCTGCCCTCTGACGCCAGCTCTCCTCAGCCTGTAACTTGCTGTCTGCAAATCTTGAGATTGTCCATTTCCATAAACATGTGAACCAATTCTTTACAATAAATGAGTCAATCTTTTTTTTCTCTCTCTCTTCCTCCATCCCTTCCCCTCTCTCACCCTGTTTGAGATAAATGAAGCTGTTACATGATCCACAGAAGAGGATTAATATCCTCCCACCATTATACCTCAGTGTAGTGTCTCTGCCTCATGTGGAAGAAGGCACACCTATTGCACATTCCTTCATATTTTAGAGAAGAAGAAAACACGCTTTGGGGTGGTGATGGCTGGATAAAATAGACATCCTTAAAATCATATAAATCCTAGTAGTCTGAGCATCTTCCATGTCAGATTTGAGAATTGCAAAGCCATGGGAAATTCTCTCCGATTATAAGTCAGTATGGTTTCTAATATGACTTTGTTGTGGCTTCTATCTTAAGGTTTCCCAGACGAACCCTAGTAACCTTCAATTCCTTGAGAGAGGAAGGATTGTCTTTTTAACTGGAGTTTTCTGCCAGGTATGGGAGAAAGGAGTTAGATAATTTGGGAAGGCTTCATATTTTGCTCATAAGACAGACAATTAGTAAGCAGAGTAGGAGGAGGACCTTGGCAAAGGTGAATACCTGAAGACCTGCTACAATGGAGGGGAACCTGGTCAGCTGTAGAAGAAAATGAAACAAGAATATTGCTGTGCTCATGGACATGCTCCCTGCCCCCCTGCAGCAGACCTTTTACGACTTCTGGATCTGTGACCCAAAGGTAACACACATTAACAAAACAAGCTTTATTCCAACATATTCAGCTTAAGGAGAGATTCTGAACATCAGCCTCCCCTCCACATGAACGTTACTATGACCTCCAAGAGAAGTTGGCACATTTAATGGCAGAGCAAAACAGAACACGTTCCCCTATGTTGGTTGCTGAGGTCCTTGGAAATGCCTGGATTCTGATTCCCATAAATTAATTATTCAATTATTTATTGGATTTAAAAAGATACCCCAGTACCCTTACCTATTTGCCCTAGGATGGTTTCTTTTGTGACAAAACAAAACAAAGCAAAACAAAACTTTAACATGCGTTTTTTAATATACAACTTTTGATAGCAACTGGAGATTTAAGCTCAGGTCTCTCTGTCTCCAAGATTTGAACATTTTTCTTCTCAAATCCAAAACAGTGTTAATGATGATACTTTCTCAGTTAAGAATAACACTCTGTAGATACTTGGTTTAAAGAATACTATTGACAATTTTGTAATTTATCCTTTATTCACATTTTGTAGGTTTAAATCAGTATGCCTATTTTCTCTGTATTTCGTTTTACTCGAAATGTGAAATACATTGCAATTGCTTCAGAACTTTTTGTTCTTACCTTCTCCACTCTCTAATTATCAGTAGGCACATTACTAAGTTCAAAAGAATTTCTTTAGAGTTTATTTTCTTTTCCTGAGGTTTTCTGGACGGTGAAAGTATCCAAAGGGGTAAGCGGGTAAATGTCATGGTCCCTCCCTTCCGCATCCTTCAGATCAGAGCCTGCTCTCCCAACTAATTAGTTACTCAGTGTGCAGGGATTCCGCAAAAGTGACTGATAACACTGTTTCCCCCCCCATTTTCAAAGATCATTTTACTCTTGCAATTAAAGTCTGTGATCCTAGCTTACCAGCAAACATCTGCTGTTCATTGATAGTGACGTCAGGCACTCCTAACTCTGCTGGGAAAGCGTCTGTGCAGCGGCCTCCCAGAGGATGTTTATTCTAAAATGACATGCTACAAGTACAGGCCTAATAGTGTAGGTTTGCTGAAACCAGAAAACCAATTTACCCTTTCCACGTTTCTGAATGGACTCCCCTTATGACTCCACGTGTTCACGGTCCAAGTATATTTGTTTTTTGTATTTGAGAAAATACATAGTAATGTGCCTAGTGAGCGGCTTGAGAGTAAATATGCTTATCAGCATTTCTCCTAAAGCCAGTGGGCATGTAATTCCTAATCTGAATAATTTATTTTGAGGGATGATTATGACAAGGTAGGGGCAGCTATCACATGACCTTTGGCGGTGCTCTGTGGAGAAGTGATACCTTTTAATGAATCCATAAATGTTGCCCCATTCAATTAGTAGCTCCTTGAATTATTGATCAAACACTTAAACTTACTGGAGTATCTTGATGTCACAATCATGTAGGAGAAGCCAAATTAGAGTGGTGTAATCAAAAGGGCACTGGATAGGATAATTAACTAGCCGCATGAGCTTCGATGAGCCACTTGACCACACTGAGCCTCACTTTTTTCATTGGTAATGGAATACCTGCCCCACCCTGCCTCTAGATAATTGTGATGTTCAAATGAGACAAACAATATGAAAATAGATGATGAGCAAGAGTGTATAAATTGTATGTTTGATATTACTCAGTGTCTCTTTTATTTCCTCATAAGAATTTGATGAGATAGGATTATTTTGTGAGTTTAGAGCAAATTATATATTTGTGGTAGGTATACCTACTATATTTCTGTAATAAGTTTATATCTGTAAGTATGCAGATATAATTGTATATCAATTTTATGGAGAGATTTACTCATCCAGCTTACTCCCAGTAAATTCCCACCCAAGAGCAACATACTTTCTGAAACTGTACATGCTTTCTAATGTGAGCCATATAAATTCCCCCAAGATTTCCTGGAAGGAGCACCACTATTTCAGGGGTGTTGGTCTTGAGTCCCGCACTGGCTTGTCATTTCAGTGGTAGAAACTGTTATGCTTTCCTTCTGCATCGTGAAGCAAATGAATAGAAACTTTTATATATAGGCATAACACATATTTGGATTGCTTTATTGTCAGAAGGGAAACAGAGAGAATCTAAAAGTAGCTTTAGTTTTGTTGAATGTATTTAACACTACCACACTTGCAGTCACAGACAGAGATCAGGTTTATATGGGATACAAAGAGCATTGCTCATTTGCTTCTAGACCACACGCTTTTTTTTTTCCTTTTTTTGCAAGCAGCTTGTGGAGCCAAACAACTTAGATATCTCATTTAAAGGATAGACATGTTTGAACCGAGGCATCCCATTTATTTCAAGGCTCTAAGAATAAAGCTGTGCCTGGACATTTTGGTGTACCTCGGTCTGATTTTTGAAAAGATCCATGAAGAAGCTCAGAACTAGAAAATGGAGTTCATTGGAGTGCTGAAGAGTTTGACTGCATGAATCCCGTGAACAGAATAGAAAAATCCCACAGGAGTGGCCTGGAACATGTGAACAGTGTGAGGAATCACAGGTCATTCGTGTGCAGGGTCAAAGCAGCAGTGATGACTGAGTCTGAGGAGAGCAGAAGTTCAGAGTTCAACCACTGGAACCCACATCCATGATCAGCTTCATGGGGAAATCATCAAACCTTAATTAAGATTCACTGAAATAAAGAGTGGGGCACCGGTTAAACATCCGACTTCGGCTCAGGTCATGATCTCACGGTATGTAGGTTCAAGCCTCGTGTCGAGCTCTATGCTGACAGCTCGGAGCCTAGAGCTTGCTTCAGATTCTGTGTCTCCCTCTCTCTCTGCTCCTCCCCCACTTGTGTTCTCTCTCTCTCTCAAAAATAAATAAATAAGTATTAAAAAAAAGATTCACTGAAATAGGGTAGTAGGAGAAAAGATGAATTATTCAGATATTTTCTTCCCTAACCTGTGATATAAAAAGAGGTGCAGGGTGGGAAATAATGGGCCTGAACTTGGGGAACTGGATTCAGCTGAGTCAGGGAAAATGAAGGGCGAAGAAGGGCATTGTGGCTGGGCCCAGCACACTTTGCACCGAAAGAGCTTCCCCAGAGAGATGAGTGCCAGCACGATTTAGAGCGGATGGGCGTTTTAGTGAACACAAGAGGCAGAGATAGAATTCAGACAACTGAGCACCTATATGCTAGACAAAGGAACAGACAAAATACTGATGTGCAGAGTGAGGGGCAGACCAGAATCATGGTTCCCTGTCAGTCCTTGGCTCAGAGATAAGCTGTAGATATGCAGGACCATGCGCTACGACGCCTCGCAGGGAGGTGCTTCTGTGTGTCGAGGACTTGAGAAACTCCCCAGAGGTTGGGCAATGTTGGAAGACATTGAATTGCAGCCAATCCAAAGTGAAGAGACCTCGCCAAGCACTTCAGGCATTTAGTTGAGACTTCAGAAAAGTCAAATGAGAAGTAAAAGGCAGGCCCAGAATATAAGGGAAGAATTACGACTAATAACAAAAGAAAAAATAAAACCACAAGAGCAAAGGGGAAAAAAAGCCTATCAATGACAACAGGTCTGCCATTAATTAAACTACTTGATTAAACACGTTTTAAAACCCTCTAAAGGAAGACATATGTCACATTCCCTACCATATGTAATACACAATATGTGATATGCAACAAAAATGACTAAACACTGGAAGGAGCAAGAACATATGACCCAAGAATAAAACAAAACGGAACAAAACAAAATAATGCAGCCAGTTAGAAAACTGTTTTCTTTAAACTGTAAAACTTCATTTTACAATTAGAAGACAAGGAATTTAAATCAATTATTGAAATTAAGTTCAAGGATTTAGAGAAAATGTGGTAATAATGAATGAACTGGCAGGGAATCATAGCAAAAAAAAAATGAAAGCTGTAATTCTGTTCTGGAAATTAAAGTCACAGTTTCTCAAAGAAAGAAAACAAAATCATTGGATGGGCCAAACAAGGTATTCAAGACTGTACTTGAAAGAGTCTATTAATATGAAGATTAATAGAAATTATCCAATCTACAAAAAAAGTAAATTTGTTTAAAAAATAAATGGGGGCTTAGAAAATCGTGCTGCAATATTAATCAGTCTAGATATTTGGGTTCCCACTAAGGAGAGAAAGTATAGGTCAGAAAAATTATTTTAAGGAAATAGATAAAATACTCAAATTTAGTGAAAATCGTCAGACTACATATCCAGCCCATGTATCCAAGATCTTGGAGTCAAAGGGATAAAAAAAAGAATAAATACAAAGACAGTTTTCAAGTCTAATTGATGAAAATCAAAGATAAAGAGAAAATCTTAAAAGCAATCATAAAATAGGTACATTACAGAGAGGGAATAACAATGTGAGTGATGGCAGACTTCTTATTAGAAAAAAAATATCTATCTATCATCTATCTATCTATCTATGTATATATATGTATATATATATAGGTAACTTTTATCAAATATTTAAATACCCATCTTACACAAAATGTTTTAAAAATTAGAGGAGGGTGCACCTCCCAATTTGTCTCATGAGGCCAGAAGTGACTATTACCAAACCCTGACAAAAGTAGTTATAGTAAAGAAACTTTCAGACCAATATCACTCATTAACATAATTGTAAAAAATTCTTAATGAAATATTAGCTATAATAAATTCAGGAACATATACATTTTTTAATTTTTTTAATTTTTTATTTATTTTTGAGACAGAGAGAGACAGAGCGTGAGAAGGGGAGGGGCAGAGAGAGAGCGAGACACAGAATCCAAAGCAGGCTCCAGGCTCCGAGCTGTCAGCAGATAGCCCAAGGTGGGGCTCGACCTCACAAACCGCGAGATCATGACCTGAGCCGAAGTTGGATGCTTAACTGACTGAGCCACCCAGGTGCCCCTAAATTCAGGAACATATAAAAAAGATTACATATTATTGCTAAGTAGAGTTTATTCCAGAAATATAAAAATCAATAAGTATAATTCACCATTTCAAAAGAATTTTTAAAAAATTATACAATCATCTCAAAAACATGAAATGAAAAATAAATGCATATGTGATTAGATACATTGATGGATAGATAGATCTTTATTAAAGCTCATATATTAAACATTAAAGGTAGACATTATTTAGTTCTTCTACAAGTATTCACTGTAATATTCCTTCAAATTTTCTATAATTTTAGAGATATTCACAATTAATTGTTGAGAAAGATCACTGCCAGCATTTGGGGATATAGTTTTTTTCTTCTTTAGAATTATTTTCTAAAAATAAATCCCCAGGAATGGGATGACTAAGTTAAAAGATATGAACAATAAATAAAACCTGTAACTTACTAGAATTTTCCCATAACAATTAGTCTTTAATTTTCACATGTGCCTAGTGGACTGAGGATGTCAAACATGATTTCCTTATTTAATGGTTATAGAAACTGAATCTCTGAAAGGAGAGTAACTGATTGCCCAAGGTCCAATAAACAGTAGGTATCTGGGGCAGACCCAGAGCAAAAATCTTATGGACTTGGGAATTTTCTATAAAGTAGGGTAGCAAGAGGAGAGTATATCTTTTCTCTTTACTTTAAAATTGCTATTGATTCCTTTCCATTTTTTATAGCATTTTTATGGCTAATTACAAGGTTTGGGGGGAATATGTCAAAAGAAGAGAGAAAAGAAATTCATTCAGTGACTTTGATATATATCATTGAATTGTAATAAAAATGAAATGTAAAAATAATAAAACTGTTTTTATTGAGTAATAAAGTACTATATTAATTGTTCTTTGAATTATATCATAGAATTCTAACTAAAATCATATGATGTTTTCACTGCAAGATATGATGGAAAAGAAGCCTGGAAAAGTTGTATAATTTCCAAATAAATAGGCACTCTGTAGGTTGCAGAATTAGGCTTTGAAACAGGATAGCTGAGACACCAAAGCACTTAATTTAACCCTATTTTTGTATCTCCCTACAGCCATAAAACAGAACTGATGGATTAAGAATATTCCAGACTTAGTGACACAATCTGAGTCTTGGTTTTAGCTTTTACCCAGTTTTCTCAGCTACCTGAATGATGAAGCTCAGCATTAGAACAAGGATCACATTGTCTTCTAGCTAAGTCTATTGGGTAGGTTAATGACAATTTCCCCATTTTTAAAAATGTTTTATTTATTTTTGAGAGAGCAAAGTGAGAGAGGGTAGGGGGACAGAGGATCTAAAGTGGGATCTGTGCTGGCAGCAGCAAGCCCAATGCAGGGCTTCAACCCACAAACCATTGAGATCATGACCTGAGCTGAAGTCAGACACTCAACCAACTGAGCCACCCGGGAGCTCCAATTTTTCCATTTTTATCAATGAGTCTAGTGCCTTGAGAGTTTGCATAACTCACCCAAGGTCACTAAATGTGTCCCCATCCATGCAGGCAATTGAGCCCTGCTGGTTTCTATGATAAATGAGTTAAGGGCTCTATGCCTTTGACAAGTAAGCAACAGATATAAATGTTCAAACTGTTTCAGGAGACAATTACCATGGAGCTCTACCATGGCTCTACCAGTATTTCTTTTATGTAAAAATATTCCCTCTCTCTCCTTTAATGATAGTGGGGTTTGTAACATTACTGTTCTGTGACATGCCATTTATTACAGTACCAGCTAGTCAGAAGAGAGGGGTTTTTTTTTTAGTGTTTTTTTTAAATCTCTCTTTGAGTTCCAGATGGCTTCCATAATTGGTTTATTAACTTTGCAGATGTTGTAGGAAAATTATAGGATGTAAGCCAATAATGGATCACAGCCGCTAATGAAAGAAAGCTTTCAAATTTATTCTTTACTGTGAGAAAACAACTATATTACATACATCAATGCAGAAGTATAGATCTTGAGTCCAGAGTATTTGAAAACAAGTTGATCACGACGAAAGTGATTGGTAACATACTGATTTATTTAGGTCATTGAAAGAGACAATGGAGTTGTGCATGGATGAAGAACAAAGTAGAAATCCTCTAACTTTGATAACATTAGTAAAATAGAAAATCCACTTACAAATGTAATCTACTTAAAAAAAAAAGTAACTCAGGATGATGCATTTGAAGTCTATTCTTGCTTGGTCTAGAGGAAAGGACTAGGGAAGAGTTTGGGAAAATTCCCCAAGCAAAGAAAGAGATAATAAAAATCACTAAGTGCAAAAAGCATTGATTCTGTGTGCTAAGAAACTTCTTAATTTGTTTGTACACCTGCTCTATCTCTTGATGACTTTAGGTGGTAGGTGGTAACACTAAAGTGTTCTATGCGTATGTATTTCTTCACACCATCTGACTGTGGTCATTACTCCATGAAAGAAAAAACATGCTAGAGAAAATAATTTTAGTAATTTGAATTCCACAGCTAGTGGCATGTCCAAGAAGCAAAATTTATTTTTTCATGTCTCAGTTTTAAGACCCTCGTGTTGGAATTTAGTGCAGATAAGGCAGTGTGTAGTAATTCTTAACCCCCCCTCACTCCCTATGTCTTTCAATGGGTTTTAGAAAATAAAGATAAGAGCACCAAACAATAAAGTCGAAATTTTCTCATAATTCAAGCCCCAGAATGAAAATTGGTGACATTTTCTTGTTTATTCTTCAAACATTTACATGCATGTTTTGCAAAATTAGTTCATACAACAACTGACATTCAACCTCCTTTCTTGTTCAATGGCTAATGACTGTTTTTTTTCCTCTTGCAATTAATTATTCTTCTAAAATTTGACTTTTGTCAGCTACTGTTAGCCATCACTCTTATGTACTGGCAAATAGTTGACCAGTGACCTTTGATTGGAAATTAAGTTTTTTTCAAGATTTTTATAATTTGTAACATTTATAAATATTTTTATGTATTTGTAATTGCACATATAAGACAAATTCTTATATGGAGAACTGTTAGGTCCAAGCATATTAACAATTTTGGTTTGGTTTCTGAAACATTGATAAATGCCTAAGTCCTTTTCTATGGCCAAGAGTAGTAATTAGCAAGTACAACACACACCCACGTATATTTCAGAACTGGGACAGACCAAAGGTGTCATTTGATCATATATTTCTGTGACTACTAGTAGCAATAATCTTTTTCTTTGATCTTTCTTTTTTTGCATTTAGATCCCTTTGTTTAGGAAATACTATATATTTATCCTTCGTAAAGGGCAAAAAATTGTGACTTGTACTGTATACACATACATGGCTAACTCAGGATTCTTTTTTTTTTTCTTATTGAAAAGACAGAGTGCATGAGCGGGGAGTGGGGCAGAGAGAGAGAGAGAGAGAGAGAGAGAGAGAGAGAGAATCTTAAGCAGGCTAAACACTCAGAACCAAGCCCCACGCAGGGCTTGATATAACAACCATGGGAACATGACCTGAGCAGAAATCAAGAGTTGGACGCTTAACCTGATTGCACCATCCAGGTGCCCCACGAGTCATTCTTAATCAATCATGATCCAGTTGGCATACCTCTGAATGGAAGGCTGAGCTAGATTCAGTTTTGACACAAACTATATAAATTGCTTCGTAATTTGGACCAAGTGTTCCTTTTATCTCTATGCCTTATTTTTGCCAATAGGGGGAACAACGATGAAAAGAATGATCTGTACGCTTTGAATTTCATCAAGACACCATTGGAATAAGTGAGATCATAACCCAATATTATCATGATATCAGCTACCTGTGAAAGTAAATTTATACTTTCATGTTTCATTATGCTATTTAAGAGTGACATCAGGATATTTTGTTTTATGTATTAAACTAAGACCATCACAGTCCTTAGCTATGTTATCTATAGCTCCCCTGTTAGTAAGAAGGACACTGGCTTTAGAAGTTATTAAACACGTATGTGCCAGTTAATACACTAAGGATTTTACATGCATCACTTCATTTAATCTTGACATGTTGGATGCTATAATCACCCTTATGTGTTAGGTGAGGAACTGAGGGTAGGAGCATTTTAAATAACTTGCCCAAGAAGACATAGGTAAAGATATTTAAGGTGGGAGTCAATTCTTGGAAATCTAAATAAAACTACAATGTGGTCTCTGTGTTGTGAGTCTTGGAATAAAAGCATGATTTGAATTCATTGTACTATTAACGTCTCAAATGCACAGTAAAATTGGGGCACCTGGGTGGCTCAAGTTAAGAGTCTGACTTCAGCTCAGGTCATGATTTCATGGTTTGTGAGTTCAAGCCCCATGTCGGGCTCTGTGCTGACTGTTCAGAGCCTGGAGCCTGCTTTGGATTCTGTGTCATCCTCTCTCTCTATCCTTCCCCTGTTTGTGCTCTGTCTCTCTCTGGAAAATAAATAAACACTAAAATTTTTTTTAAAAATACATGGTAAAATTAATGGCAGGTTAATCCCTTTCTGACACCCAACAGAAGCCTAGGTCATCATTCTCCATTTTCAGTAACTGAGTTCTCAGAATATACAAAATAATATTAGCTTAGACCAATTATAATGAGCTGAGTAAATCAATGACTGAAAAAAATAAAATAACCAAAAATACATGCTCTGAAAATATATTACAGCGATCAGATATCAACAAGATGATGGACAACCAAGTTACAGCCCCTCCTTCTTCAACAGAGACATGGAATTAAAAACAATGTATAGACCAGAATACCTCCGTGAGAACTCTAGAGATGAGTTGAGAAGCTACAGCACCCAGTCCATTGTAAAACCAAAAAGGGATCCAGTAAAAGAAGAAAAACATGAACCACGTTAACTGGTCTTTAGGGAAATGTCACTCTTCAAAGAAACATAGGGAAAAATCCAGGTGTGAGGAGAGAAAATAAAGTGTGTGTGTGTGTGTGTGTGTGTGTGTGTGTGTATGTGTGTGCGCGCGCGCTGTGGGGTGGGGGCTGGGGTGAGTGACTTAGAGAAAGTGATCAGAGAAGACTGCCATTTAAACTAAGGCATGTATGAAGTACAAAAAGGAGGCAGCAAAGTACAAACAGAAATGATTCCATGTGAAATGGAGCACATGGCCTGGTGTATAGTGTGTCTACAATAAATAAATATTTTTTTCAACCAATAAACCAGGAAATGTTATTAGTGACTCACTTTGTGGCAGAAATATTGACACTCAGTAAAATTTGGAGATAAGAGTATGGGCCTTGAGAATTAAGCTGGGTCAAGTTTCTACCTGGTGGTCTGACTCTTTTTCAAGTAATATATCAGTTCTCTGGTTTAGTTTGAATATGACTGCATAGGTTTTCAGTGATTGTACATATGGTCTTCCCTTCTGAACTCATTTGACAAGCAAAATCCTTGCTAAATCCTTGATATTTATGGTGTTTTTTTTTAATATTAGTCATTTCCTTTTGTATCTGTCTTACCTCCTCTGCTAGGTCATGAACTCATTGATCTCCCCAGTGCTAGCCCAGTGCCAGCATTACATACTCTTCCCTGTGTTGGGAACATCTTTAATAACTTTAATAACTGGAGTTTCTGGAATGAAGAGACTATGTCCAATTTGTTCATGGACTGATTATCTCAGCATCCATCACTTGATATGTTTTCAGTTATAGTCCAGTAATAGCCTAATGCATATTCAAATTATAATCTCACTACAATCTTTCAGACAAGGAGGAAAAGCTCAGAGAGGTCAAGTGATTCATCCAAGCTTGCACTATTAGCATGGATGGCAGTCACAGAAATGAAAGAATGCTGAGGGACCCAACACTCTTGAATTGTACGTGCTATAGTATCTCCTTTTAAACTAAAGTGAAGGGTGTTTGATCAGTAGTAGCAAGAAATAACATTTAGTGTGTACTTACTATGCACCAGGCATTGTGCCAAACCATTCATGTCTTGTCTGTATTCATTTTACAATACTCCTATGAGAATAAGTGCTATTATTACTACTGTTTACAAGAAAGAAGTTCTTGAAAAACTTGACCAAGGACACACAGTTAGAAATGGTAGAACCAAGATTCACACTCAAGCCTATCTGACTCCCAGGTCCATACACCTTGCCATTATCTTATAAGTCTTTTTTTTAGTGAACTTTTATTTCCTAGTTCTAGAGGTAGTGGGTGTAACTGCATTATGTTGTGATAGGAAGCACGGGGACTCTGAGTCTGTACCTCAAGATGGTGATTTCAAAGTGAGCTAAGCGTTGAAGACAGAGATGTTGCATGTGTCAATGGTAGCAACTTGGGATTGTTCTCATTAACTTTTTTTTTTTTTAATTTTTTTTTCAACGTTTATTTATTTTTGGGACAGAGAGAGACAGAGCATGAACGGGGGAGGGGCAGAGAGAGAGGGAGGCACAGAATTGGAAACAGGCTCCAGGCTCTGAGCCATCAGCCCAGAGCCTGATGCGGGGCTCGAACTCACGGACCGCAAGATCGTGACCTGGCTGAAGTCGGACGCTTAACCGACTGCGCCACCCAGGCGCCCGTTCTCATTAACTTTTAATTATATATTTTTGTTTTTTACCACACTCTATGCTTCTTCTCTCGATATATCCCCTAATGTATTTCCCTCCAAAAATGGCTTCCAGAAATGCATTTCCTGTTTTTAATCAATTATCTTAAAGGTTCTCCCCTTACTTTGTATTGTTTTTGTATTTGTCTTCATACAAAAATCATGCTTCCTTTTCTATCTGCTGTTTTTTATCTGTGGGTTTAAAAATGAGTCATCTAAATTTTAACTAGTAATTATTCTGTAATTAGACACTTGGATATTTGACTTTCTTGGCCCATGGGATATCCTAGTCAGAATTCAGAATCAGTTTGTATAATTTGCCTTTTACATTCTCATTTAATGTCCTTGAGTTATTAAAATATACAGTTATGTGATAACACTAGGAGACATTTTTCATAAGGAACCCAGTGTCCTTCAGCAATTAATATGGTGAAGTATTGTAGGAAAGAGGACTCTGATGAAGTTCATATTTACTTACTGATGAACTCTGACCTTGCTAAATTGTATAAATCTGGACAAATTGCTTATTTCTGAATATCAGTTTTATAACCCATCATATTGTTCTGACTCATTTTTAAAAATTTTTAAAAATGTTTTACTTATTCTTGAGAGAGAGAGAGAGAAAGACAGATTGTGAGACGGGGAGGGGCAGAGAGAGAGGAAGTCACAGAATCCAAAGCAGGCTCCAGGTTCTGAGCTGTCAGCACAGAGCCCCATGTGGGGTTCGAACTCACAAGCTATGAGATCATGACCTGAGCTGAAGTCAGAGGTTCAAGCGACTGAGCCATTCAGGCACCCGTGTTCTGACTCATTTTTGAAGTTTTTTTTTGTTAAAGTCAAATGAAAACTATTCTTGTCAAAACACAATCTATATCTGTGAGAGAATGTAGGATGATGATGCCTATTGTTCATGTTGAATATTTATTGAATTCTTCCTGGGTGTCAGGCTGCATAAGATATTCTGTATGCAGTATCTCATTTGGCCTTCCATTTGAGACTTGGAGAAGTTTCGTTTCTCAAGTCACTACGTTTAACTGAGAAAAGCAGATACAAATTTCTGCCTTAAGAGAGCACATTGTCTAAGTAAAGATGATAGCATATGCATTCTCATATTCCTTGATCACTTGGGTTTATCATATCACATGTGAAATGGACAAATTCTTTCCTTCACTGAGTCTCAGTTTCTGTATCTTTAGAACAAAAGGTTGTACTCTGAGGACCTGTTAAGCTAAAGCAATCTATATAAATAAACCACCAAAATACTCTGTGCTTCTTCTTAGTTTCTGCCCCCAACTCAAATCATATTTATACCACCCTTATTAACTCTTGTTTCGCTTTGCTTGACTTCTCTTTTGAATTTTTTTTTAAATTGTGGCTGTGAATGGCTGCTGAGACAGTTGCAAAGAAATCAAGCTTCTACTGTGGTAAGACATGGCCTGGAGGCTTTCAGCAGAGTTCCATCAGCATGCTCACCTAGCCCTTCCCCCCACCCCTCACCTGTGCTGGACAGCTGATGACCTGCCACCTTGCTTGTGAGCTCAAGATGAAAGAGTCAGGAAACCACTAAGGAAATCACATGGGGTCACTTGAAATTATTACTGACACCTGTTTAATGGTCATCAGGAAATGAATTGACCCACACATCTGGGGGCCAGAAGAAATGGATCTATGGGGTTGAGGCTTCATGCAACATACTATAACCAGACGTTTCACAGATAATTTTTTGAACCACTTGAAAAGAATTTTAGGGGGTATTAGAACTAGAATGGAAATGTCTTCTTATACGATATTTCTGCAAAAAATATATGCCAAAAAATAGTTTAAGTACCTCATGCCACTCTAAATTTTCTAATAATGCCCTTCTATTGTCACATAATTCATCCATATCCATTAAACATGCATATATATATAAAATAATATATATATGCATGTGTGTATAAATATATAGGCAGCATGTGTGTATGTATATAGATGCGTGTATACATACATAGGTAGTGTGTGCACATGTATATAGATGTGCGTGTGTACATACATACGCAATATGTGTGTATGTGTGTGTATATATATATACATTTATAGGCACTGTGTGTGTGTGTGTGTGTGCTGTCCATTATGTATTAGGCTTCCTGCCAGTTCTGAGAATATAAAAACTATGATTAAAAGATGATCTTTCCCCCCAAAAAGCTCTACATGATTTTTAGATATACTGGTTTATAGGATTTTAATATTATCCATTTAATGGAATTGTTGACCTGGATATGTAGAATGCCAGGAAATCTATAAATTTCAGGACTGCGTATAGAGAAGAAATGAGAGTATAGTCTTGAGCTATGTTTTCGGTAAATATTTTGGGTTTTGGAATCCAATCTCAAAATGCATGTTGGGGAAGGGGTTCCCCCACACCACCAAGTAATTCTTTGTACACCAACTGGGTGTTCTATAATTCAGCTTGATCCTGACACTATTTACCTGAAGATATATTCTGCAGAGGCCGCTTTTAGGCAAAAGTCTTGAGCAATGGAAACCTGAGTAAGATAAAAGGGCCCATGGTGACTTTTGGGCTGAGTACAAAGGTTCATTAAGCAACCACCTCAAAATAACCATAAGCCCTAGCTGACCACTAGGCTACAACTTACAACCAAGCACAGGTACCAGAAAAGGAAAATTCCATACCTTCCCATACCTTTTCAACTTCCCCATCTTAATTATAGCCCCCCCACCACTGCCTCCTCACCGACAATCTCTCCTTTGCTATCCTGCATGTTACTTCCTTACAATGTATTCAATAAACTTCAATCTCCTTTGTTCTTTCATTGCTTGCACCACCAGCCTCTATCCTATCTGGTCACCCCACAGATTCCACAGGTTATGGTTCGGGCTACAAGCATCCCCCCACCTGCCAAACACACACTTCAGATTGTAATCACAAGCCCAGGTTGTTTCCAGTGCTTCTGGCCAATTGGCTATAGATCAGAGGTTTCCATGATCCTCTCCTTGGGTTTAATTAATTTGCTAGAGCAGCTCATGGAACTCAAAAAGCATTAAAAAATATTTTTTATGTTTATTTATTTTTGAGACAGAGAGAAGCAGAGCATGAGTAGCGGAGGGGCAGAGAGAGAGGGAAACACAGGATCGGAAGCAGGCTCCAGGTTCTGAGCTGTCAGCACAGAGCCCCATGCGGGGCTCGAACCCACAAATGGTGAGATCATGACTTGAGCCTAGGTCGGACGTTTAACCGACTGAGCCACCCAGGTGCCCCTCAAAAAACATTTTATTTACTAGATTACCAATGTATTATAAAAGGACTTAACTCAGGAACAGCCAGATGGAAGAGATGCCTAGGGCAAGGTATGGGGATGGGGCAGGGAGCTTTCATGCTCTCCCCAAGGATTCCATTCTCCCCGTTTCTCAGTGTGTTTACCAACTCAGAAGCTCTAAGAACTGGATCCTTTTGTTTTTTTATGGAGGCTTCATTACCTAAGCATGATTGATTAACTTATTGGCCATTGTCAATGGATTCAACCTCCAGCCCCTCTCCCCTCTGCAAGGTCAAAGGATGGAAGTGTAAATTCCAAGCCTCTAATCACAGGGTGATTTCCCCTGGCAACCAGCCTTCACCCTTAGAAGACCTTGATTGAGGCATTCCCAAAGTCATTTCGTTAACATAACGAAAGGCACTTTACCACTCCTATCACTTATGGAAATTCCTGGGACTTTAGGAGCTTTGTACCATAAAAGGAACAAAGGCCAAACATATATTTCTTATTATAAATCACAGTATCATCGGAATCAATATATTTTGAACTATTTAATAAGTGACTGGTTTGGAAAGAAAAATGAATAATGTTCATATCTATAGGTTGAATTGTGGAAGAGAAGGAAAGAGATTACCGCTTACTTTGTATTTTAATAGACCTTGTTAAATAAACTTTAGTGTTTCAGGATAAATTATAAGTAGAGAAGATAATTGCACATATAGTCTTGCATAGACATGGCTTGCATAGACATAGACATGGCTTGCAACATAGACATGGCTTGCAACATCTTCAATGCATAGACATGGCTTGCAACAACTTCAATGAATCCATTTATTTTGTTATTCAAATAGGACATAGACTCCCAATGTTGATTTTGCTTTGATTTTGAAGAAACTGACTTCTTTTTAGTGAAGGATTATCTTTTGAATGGCAAATAAGTAATTAGCTGACAAAAGATGAAGGCCTCACTCAAGAAATCTACAAGAATTTGAAATTGTTCAAATTCCTTCACACTTCCTTGAAGGCTGTAATGGTTAATTTCATGTGCTAACTTCACTAGCCTAAGGGGATGCCCAGATAGATAATAAAACATTATTTCTAGGTCTGTGTTTGAGGATGTCTCAGCAAGAGATTAGCATTTGAATCAAAGTAAAGAAGGCCCTTGCCAATGTCAGTGGGCATCTTTCAATCTATTGAAGGCCTGAATACAACAAAAAGTTGGAGGAAGAGCAAAGTCTCTCTTAGCTAAAACTGAGACATTCATCTTCTCCTGCCCTCCCTCCAACGTGGGCACTCTTGGTTGTCACACTTATGGACTCAGACAGTGGTTCTACTTTCATACCCTGTGGTAGAGCCCCTCCCTAAGGAATGTGATGTAAACGTCAAGACAAGGGGAGGCAACCTGGCTATGTGCCTGTGCACAACAGTCCTCAGGACTCTGTAACACAGACCGCCCATTGAGACTGTATGTTACCATATATGGGAGACAAAGGATCAAAAATTGTACCCCACCCCCACCTCCACTGTGCTTGGCTCTTGGCCTTTTGGGTCTTAGGGCACTGAGCCCATGCTGGCATGAATAAAGCTGCTTCCTGCAGAGAACAGCCTCAATGTCCAGACTCTCTGTGTGTGACACACTACTACACCTCCATTCTCAGGCTTTTGGACTCTAACAGAGGTATGCTACTAGCTTCCCTGGTTCTCTAGGTTACAGACGGCAGATTGTAGGATTTCTGAGTCTCCATAATCAGATGAACCAATTCCTAAAACAAACCTCTTTATTATCTATCTATCTATCTATCTATCCTCTATCTCCTATTGGTTTGTTTTTCTGGAGAATTCTGAGTAATGCGAGCATATAGTAACAAATAAACAGAATCACCAAAAGCCCTCCCTCACCCAGAACACTCACTATTTATTATACCAGTTGCCCCAACATTTCTACTGATTGAGATCTTTTTTTTTAAAGTTTATTTATTTACTTTGAGAGAGAAAGGGTGAGAGAATTCCAAGTAGGCTCCACGCTGTCAGCACAGAGCCTGAAGTGGGGCTTCAACTCACCAACTATGAGATCCTGACCTGAGCCGAAATCAAGAGCCTGATGCTTACCTGATAGAGCCAACCAGGTGCCCAAGATTTTTTTTCTCTCTCAAGTGTCTTGGAAATAAATTACACAGTTTTGCAATTATCTTACTAATGACCAACTACCTCTGCCCTTCTTCACAATAATAAAGAGTCCAACAAGACTTGGTCACTCTAATACATCCCAGGAAGAGCTTTAGCTAATAAAGGAGACTGCATCATAAGAGAAAATGTCTCCATTCCTGTTCACTATAATTAGATTCATCTAGTCCCAGAGACATTTTCATGTACTCTGAAGCCTAATATGGCATTTGCCTTAATGCTATAGAATGAGGAGTAAGTGGAGCTGATAGTCAAAAATAAAATAAAAATAAAGCTCAATTGCATATTTAAGTGGATCCTCATGACCCAGAAAGATGTGATGCATTTTTAAAAGGCCATACATAAAAGTTGTGTGTCCATAAAGAGTAAGGTGGGTTAAAAAATGCTAATAACATACTACACCCCTGCTTTTCAGCTTGGGAACTGAGGCTGCCTCTCCAAGTCACTGAAGTTATCCATTTCTTTCTTAGAGCAGGGTCCCAGTTACAGGATTCAGTTACTAATTTGACAAGGGAGCAGTGATAATGAAAAGTGGCTTTCTTAAGAGGAGAGCAGAGTGGTTTAAAAGCCAGAGCTTTGAGATAAGGCAGATTTGGGGATGAATCCTAGTTATAGAAATAAGTAGCAGGGTGACCACGACCTTGTTGCTTAATACTCTGAAGCTCAATTTGTTCATTCTTGTAATAAGTCTAATAATTCTTCTTTGATAGGATTTCTGTGAAGAGTTAGTGGTAGAAATTCTGCATAAAGGGCTAAACAGTACCTGATACCTAATAGCAATTGGCAAATACAAGCTCCCCTTTCAGACTGGTGTTGAGGCCCTTAGGCTATCCTCTTTCTTCCATTTTATTTCTAGGATTGCCTGAGTCCAGCCAACCCGCAAATTTAATTATTTCTCTGTTGTGTATAACTCCAAGGTACTCACATCACTTTTGAAAGAAGCCTATGTTTACACTGTCTACCAGGACAGTATTTCTTCATTCTTGTTCATTCAACACTTCCTTTGAGTTCACTGGAGAAAAGTTTACTCAGTCAGTGGTTTAAACTTTTTCCCCCAAGAAACTATTCAAACATGTTTTGTGTGTGCAGGTAAACAGGGCAGTATTTCTATATTTCCCCCAGCTCTCTAGCTTTCTATTCTTATGTTTCTATTAGGGAAAATACTGCCGGCCCCCTGTTTACTTGTTCTTTGTTTGGGTTTAATGCAAGCCTATATCTGTGATCTTTCCTATAACCACAACAGCCCTGAACAGTTTTCTGAAGACTTTGTTGCCTGATTTCAATCTGTGCTGAATTCAGAAACCAGAAGCTCCCTCACCTCACCTTGGGTGGGAAATGTGTTTCTCATCTGCTCATTAGAACACAGACTTCTCTCTGTGAATCACAATGGATGGAAAGAAAATGTCTGAAGGTTTGATGAGGAAAAAACAATGGAATAAAGAGTCAGGGGTGACTCCTGAGGAAAGAATGACAGCTTGGGAAAAGGAAGATAAAGGGAGAAGGGAAAGAGAAGACTATAAATATGAAGGTGCTAAAAAGTTAAGAGGTATTTCTGCTGTCCAGTCTGACATACAAGGAGCTTAGAAGTTGTCATTCCTGTTGTTACAGGAAAAAAAAAATCTGAACAAATTAAAAGTTAACAACTCTTCTTAGATTCTTAGATTCGTCAGAAAATTGAGGTCACAAGGCAAAATACTGCCCTGAAAATTGGAGACACAGATAGGCAGGTAGAGAGAATCACAGCTTACTAGAGCAGAATTCTAGGACCAGAAGCCCACCACTTGGGCCAATAATGGTGTACAAATAGGGACAAACTTGAGAGTTAAAAACTCTAGGCTTAGGGGGACTTCACACTTTCCTGAGATTTACCTGCAAGAGTCCCATCAGATTCTCAGGGTGAAAATAAAGATAAATAAATAAATAAATAAATAAACAAACTTTCCTCTGCTGCAGGTCTAGGGAGGGGAAAATTAGCCATTTTGAAATATGCCCAGGGTGTTCTGTTTGTCTTAACAAGTCTATGTCTTAAGGGAAAATATTTCACTAGATCCTGACCTTCTTGTGTTTTACCAAAGACTAACTGACCTCAGGGAAGGAAAATGCCCAAACTCCAGCCCCCTCTAGTCTTCTGTCACATTTAAGTGTGTGCAGGTATGGGTGGTAGCTGAGAAGCACTTGTAGGTGAGAACCAGGGTTACAGGCTCCCAGAATGACTGAGACCTAATCATAAGACTATAGAATGCTTCCCTTCCTCCCACATCTTACCACCATATCAACAGTCTTCATATATTTGGGAATTCCAACAGAAAGAACTACACATTTCAGAAAAAGTTTAAGAATTCTCTAGGGAGGGGCGCCTGGGTGGCGCAGTCGGTTAAGCGTCCGACTTCAGCCAGGTCACGATCTCGCGCTCCGTGAGTTCGAGCCCCGCGTCAGGCTCTGGGCTGATGGCTCAGAGCCTGGAGCCTGTTTCCGATTCTGTGTCTCCCTCTCTCTCTGCCCCTCCCCCGTTCATGCTCTGTCTCTCTCTGTCCCAAAAATAAATAAACGTTGAAAAAAAAATTAAAAAAAAAAAAGAATTCTCTAGGGAAACACAAAGACACAAGGGAGACAAAGACGAGAGCAACAGAGAAACTTCAGCCTCTGAAATCCACGCCTGTGGTGAACAGGAAACATGGCTTGACTCTTAGATAAATATAAGATGTCACAGTAAAAGCCTATTTATGTCAGGCCTTTTTACCCAGTACATCATGCACAGCTTCCAACCAAAACTTATAAGACATACTCAAAGACAAACAATACCATATGAAGAGACAGAACAAGCATCAGATTCAGACATAGTTATGGCAGAGATTTTGGAATTAGGGATCAGGAATTCAAATAACTGTCATTAAAAATCTGGAAAAAGCAGACAAACAAAAACAGATGGACAATGTAATCAGAGAGACAGAGGAAACTCTAAGGAAGAATCAAAATGAAATACTATAAATGAAAGCACCCTAACAAAACTGATAATGCCTTTGATGGATTCATCAATAGACTAGACATGGCCAAGGAAAGAGCCAGTGAGCTTAAAGATATGTCAATAGAAACTTCCAAACCTGAAATGAAAACAGAAAACAAGAATGAGAAAGATGGGACTCTGTGATAATTACAACAGGTGTAATGTATGTGCAATGGGAATACCAGGAGAAGAAAAAGAACAGAGGGGGATGGAGAAAAGTAACTAACCCAGCAGTGTATGAAGCACGGTAGAGAATTGTGATTAGAAGTCCTAACACTGAAGCCAGAGAAACAGGTTGACATCCTAGTACTGCCACTTCTTCTTGACATATTGTCTTTTGTCAGTTTTCTTAACTCTGAGGAATCTTTGTTTCTTCATATAAAACATTGGAAAAAATAATAGCTACTAAACTATAGGCTTACATTGAGAGATAAAGGAGATACTGCTACATGTAATAACTTGGCATAATATTTGAAATCTAGAAAATGCTTAATAGAATTCAGCTAATATCAATGTTTTGAGGGTGTATCCTAACATAGATATTAGGTGAAGACCTATTTATACATTCATATATTTGATCCAGATGTTATAGGTTTATTACACCCATAATATAGATAAGAGACTTAATATGCAGAGAATTGAACTTAGCCAAGTGTGTGTGTGTGTGTGTGTGTATGTATATGTGTGTGTGTGTATATATATATATATATATATATATATATATTACCATTTCTGCAGTCCCAGAAGGAGGGTTTTTTTTCTTTCATTTTTATTATTAAGATGATTCCCTCTCCCTCTCTCTATCCCTTTCTCTCTCCATCCTTTCCCCTGTCTCTTTCTAATTTTTTCTAAAAAGTCCATTAATCTATTAGCTGGTGTTAAAGAGGTTCCACTACTTGTTTTCTCTAATATTAAGAACTGTTAACTAGCTTGGAAGCTTTATGAAACCTCCTTGGAAAATCATTTCAGTATCTATTTACTTCTTAAGTTCTTCTTGTCTCTGGCTTGAGTTTACCTTTGTTCCACAACTCTATTGCTTCTAAATAATTTTCTTTTAATTTGTATCTATTTTATAGTAATTTGTTTCATTACAGTGTTTGTCTTCTTGCCTTCTCCTGTCTTCCCAAGGTTGGAGGTTAATGCTGTACCTTCCTCCTGAAGGCTTCTGCTATGCAGGTCTGTGTCATCATGGAACTTTTTCCAAAGGTTTGGGACAGACCACTCTGTCGGCCTCAGAACAACAGGTTGAACTATACGAGATAGTTAGGTGGCTATCCTGGCTTATGCTGCCACAGCAGTAGGAAATTTTATTTATTTATTTATTTGTTTTAAATTTACATCAAAGTTAGTTGGCATATAGTGCAACAATGATCTCAGGAGTAGAATCCGATGATTCATCTCCTATATATAACACTCAGTGCTCATACCAACAAATGTCTTCCTTATTGCCCCTCGCCCATTTAGCCCACATTCTCCCCCACCCACACCCCCTTCAGTTTGTTTGCTATATTTAAGAGTCTCTTATGTTTTGTCCACCTTCCTACTTTTGTATTTCTTTTGCTTCCCTTCCCATATGTTCATCTGTTTTGTATATTAAATACCTCATATGAGTGAAGTTATATGATATTTGTCTTTCTCGGACTGGCTAATTTCACTTAGCATAATATAGTCTAGTTCCATCCACATTGTTGCAAATGTCAAAATTTCATTCTTTTTCATTGCCCAGTAATACCCCATTATATATATATATATATATATATATATATACACACCATATCTTCTTTATCCACTCATCTGTCAATGCACATTTGACCTCTTTCCATACTTTGGCTATTTTTAATAGCATTGCTATAAACATTGCATGCATGTGCCCTTTCAAAACAGCACAACTGTATTCTTTGGATAAATACCTAGTAGTGCAATTGCTGGATCATATGGTAAGTTATATTCTTAATTTTTGAGAAGGCTCCATACTATTTTCCAGAATGGGTGCACCAGTATGTGCTCCCACTGGCAATGCAAAAAGGTTTGTCTTTCTCTACATCCTCACCAATATCTGTCATTGAGTTGTTATTTTTCACCATTCTGACTGGTGTGAGGTTGTATCACATTGTGGTTTTGATTTCTATTTCCCTGATGATGAGTGTTGTTGAGCATCTTTTCATGTGTCTGTTAGCCATCTGGATGTCTTCTTTGGAAAAGTGTCTATTCACATCTTTTGCCCATTTCTCCACTGGATTGTTTGTTTTTTGTGTGTTGATTTTGAGAAGATCTTTATAGATTTTGGATACTCACCTTTTATCTGATATGTCATTTGCAAATATCTTCTCTCATTCTGTCAATTGCCTTGTAGTTTTGGTGTTTATTTCCTTTGCCATGAGAAGCTTTTTATCTTGATGAGGTTCCAATAGTTCATTTTTGCTTTTGTTTCCCTTGCCTCTGGAGACATGTTGTGTCAGAGGTTGCCGCAGCCAGGGTCCAAGAGGTTTTTGCCCTCTTTCTCCTCGAGGATTTTAATGGCTTCCTGTCTTACATTTAGGTCTTCCATGCGTTTTGAGTTTATTTTTGTGTATGGTGTAAGAAAGTGGTCCAGGTTAATTCTTCTGCATGTTGCTGTCCAATTTTCCCAACACCATTTGCTGAAGAGACTGTCTTTATTCAATTGGATATTCTTTCTGCTTTGTCCAGGATTAGTTGGCCGTAAGTTTGTGGGCCTATTTCTGGGTTCTCTATCTGTTCCATTGATCTAAGTATCTGTTTACAGTGCCAATACCATACTGTCTTGATGATTACCACTTTTTAATACATCCTAAAGTCCGGGAGTGTGATGCGTCCAGCTTAGGTTTTCTTTTTCAGGATTACTTTGGCTATTCAGGGTCTTTTCTGATTCCATACAAATTTTAAGATTGTTTGTTCTAGCTCTGTAAAGAATTATGATGTTATTTTTATAGGGATTGCATTGAATATGTAGATTTCATTGGGTAGTTTTGACATTTTAACAATATTTGTTCTTCCTATCTAGGAGTATGGAATATTTGTCCATTTTTTTGTGTGTTTTATTCAATTTCTTTCATAAGCTTTCTATAGTTTTCAGTGTATAGATTTTTCACCTCTTTGGTTTGGTTTATTCCTAGGTATTTTATGGGTTTTTGTGGAATTATAAATAAGACCAATTCCTTGATTTCTCTTTCTGTTGTTTCATTATAGGTGTATAGCAATGCAACCGATTTCTGTGCATTGATTTTATATATTGCGACTTTCTGAATTCATGTATTAATTCTAGTAGTTCTTTGGTGGAATCTCTTGGGTTTGCCATATAGATTATCATGTCATCTGCAAAGAGTGAAAAGTTTGACTTCCGTGCTAATTTGGATGCCTTTTATTCCTTTGTATTGTCTGATTGCTGAGACTAGTACTTCCAATACTATGTTGAATAACAGTGGTGAGAGTGGACATCCCTGTATTTTTCCTGACCTTAGGGGCAAAGCTCTCAGTTTTTCCCCACTGAGGATGATATTAGCAGTGGATCTTTCATATAAGGCTTTTGTGATCTTGAGATATGATCCTTCTATACCTACTTTCTTGAGGGTTTTCATCAAGAAAGTATGCCGTTTTATCAAGAAAGGATGCCATTTTATCAAGAAAGGATTTTGTCACATGCTTTCTCTGCCTCTATTACAAGATCATGTGGTTGTTGTCCTTTCTTTTATTGATGTGATAATCACATTGATTGATTTGTGGATATTGAACCAGCCCTGCATCCCAGGTATAAATCCCACTTGATTGTGGTGAATAATTGTTTTAATGTATTGCTGGATCCAGTTGGCTAATATCTTGTTGAGGGTTTTTACATCCAGGGAAATTGGATGTTCATCAGGGAAACTGGTCTGTAGTTCTCCTTTTTAGTGGAGTCTTTGTCTGCTTTTGGAATCAAGGTAATGCTGGCCTCATAGAATGAGTTTGGAAGTTTTCCTTCCATTTCTATTTTTTGGAACAACTTCAAAATAATAGGTATTAACTCTTCCTTAGAATTCCCCTGGAAAGTTGTCCAGCCCTGAACTCTTGTTTTTTGGGAGATTTTTATTACTAATTCAATTTCTTTACTGGTTATGGGTCTGTTCAAATTTTCTATTTCTTTCCGTTTCAGCTTTGGTAGTTTATATGTTTCTAGGAATTTTTCCACTTCTTCCAGATTGCCCAATTTATTGGCATTTAATTGCTTATAATGTTCTCTCATTATTGTTTGTGCTTCTGTAGTGTTGGCTGTGATCTCTCCTCTTTCATTCTTGACTTTATTTATTTGGGTCCTTTCCTTTTTCTTTTTATCAAATTGGTTAAGGGTTTATCAATTTTGTTAATTCTTTCAAAGAACTAGCTCCTGGTTTCACTCATCTGTTCTACTTTTGTTGTTGGTGGTGGTTGGTTGGTTAGTTGGTTTCGATAACATTGATTTCTGGTCTAATCTTTATTATTTCCCATCTTCTGCTGGTTTTGGGTTTTATTTGCTGTTCTTTTTCCAGCTCTTATAAGTGTAAGGTTAGGTTGTGTATCTGAGACATTTCTTCCTTTTTTAGGAAGGCCTGGATTGCTATATACTTCCGCTATATTACTGCTTTTGCGGCGCCCCGTAGGTTTTGGGCTGTGATGTTACCATTTTCATTGGCCTCCATGTAATCTCATGGCTTGGGCCCCCTTCAACCCTCTGGGGGAAGATCTCACTGAGCAATGCCTGGGTGCCAGGCTTGCCCCTGGGAATGCTCATGTGACTCTGCCGCTGCAGAGGACCAGATTGTGCATCTGTGTGTCAGCCTGCCCCAGAAAAACTGTGCGTGATCGTGTAGCAGCAGTGGTTCAGGGAACTACGGCAAATCACAACACACAACTATTGCCAGGCTTCACCTAGCATCCTTGTTCTAACACCAGCAAATGTTGCTGTTCTCTATGGGGCACTGGGACTTTTTCCTGGGGGGAGGCCACAAGGTCTTTACCAAATGTCCTCCCACCAGAGGAACCCAGCTCTCCCTGTGTGGCCCGAGGCCCCTTTGACTTCACTGTCTGCCCCTGGGGATTCACCTTTCCCACCAGAGCACCACCAGGTATCCAGCTGTGGAATTTCTGACTCTGGACTCTCCTGTTTATAGAGCGTGAATGGTATTAAAATCCTAGTCTTTCTCCCTTTCTTGTTCAGACCTTTGTGGATGCTTTCAGTCTTTCTCTTTCTCTCCAGCTGTGTTCAGGGGGAGTGCTTTTCTGTACTCTCCCCTCTATCTCTGCCCTCTCTCCGCAAACCAAAACATCTCCCTACCCTCCATGGCTTCTCTCTCTTCCAATTCACCTCTCCATGCTGTGTACATGCCAAGTTCTGTGGCTCAAGTTATGCATATTGTTGTGATAATCATAAGATAAATTTTCTAGGTGTGCAAAATGGTTTGTTGCTAATTTAGCTGCATTTCAGGGATGAGAGAAGCAGAGAACTTCTGTGCTGCTCCGCCACCTTTGTCCCTCCCCCTCTAGATCGCCAGTAGGAATATTTTACCTGCATATAAGAGATTCCTTCACTTACTAAATAAGGTCTGCTGCTGCTCTCCACTTTGGAGGAAGACATTATATGGGGAAACTATATTTGAGAACAGAAAGATGGATCAAATTATCTTTGTAAAAATTTTCATTCTAGATTGCATTAAATAAGCTTTTCAAAATATTTTATTAAAATATGATATTTTAAAAAATATGTCATGTAATTCCTACTCCTGTTTCTATCTCATTTCTATCTTTCTTATAAGAACCTTATTTATGTGGACATTTGTTGTCCCTGTTCTCCAAGTTGCCCGTGGGTGGGTGTGAATGAAAATATTGACACTGATATGGAAGTCACTTTTTTTTCATTTTCATTTTATTTTTTATTTTTTAAAATTTACATCCAATTTAGCATGTAGTGCAATAATGATTTCAGGAGTAGATTCCTTAGTGCCCCTTACCCATTTAGCCCATCCCCCCTCCCACAACCCCTCCAGTAACCCTCAGTTTCCTCTCCATATTTATGAGTCTCTTCTGTTTTGTCCCCCTCCCTGTTTTTATAATATTTTTGTTTCCCTTCCCTTATGTTCATTTGTTTTGTCTCTTAAAGTCCTCATATGAGTGAAGTCATATGACTTTTGTCTTTCTCTGACTAATTTCACTTAGCATAATACCTTCTAGTTCCATCCACATAGTTGCAAATGGCAAGATTTCATTCTTTTTGATTGCCGAGTAATACTCCATTGTGTGTAATACTCACATCTTCTTCATCCATTCATCCATCGATGGACATTTGGGCTCTTTCCATACTTTGGCTATTATGAATAGTGCTGCTATAAACATTGCAGTACATGTGTCCCTTTGAAACAGCACACCTGTATCCCATGGATAAATGCCTAATAGTGCAATTGCTGGGTCATAGGTTGGTTCTAGTTTTCATTTTTTGAGGAACCTCCATACTGTCTTCCAGAGTGTCTGCACCAGCTTGCATTCCCACGGAAGTAACTTTGAGAAGCTGTTTTGTCATAAAGGCATATGTAAGAGTTCATCTGAATTGTAAAGACATAAAAGCTCATAAAATTATGCTATGATTTCTTCTCATTTTTAAAATATTGGAATATTTTCACCTGAATAGATTAATACCAATATAAGGGTCTTGAAAGACCACAAAGGTGCACAACCCTTAAGGGAAATGACAAAGTTGTTGTGAGTGAATCTTCAGGAGCAAGTGAGTTAATGAGATGTAAAGGTAACTCTTAATTTCACTTAAAGTTAGATTTTTGATGGTGGATTGTTTAAAACTGCAGGTCATTGTTTACACTGCAAACGTCCATAAAAAGTTTAGAGTTAGTAAATTCATATTAATCCATTTAATGTGTAATAGAAAAGTTATTTCTTTTCACCAGTTTTGCATTTGCACATTTATCTGCTTTTGAGGCCAATCCAATACAACCTCTGGTTTGACATTACCTTCTTGTGTCCTGCAGTATCTGTTTTAGTTGGATTAGACCCTGATTGTTGCTACAGTTTCCTGAGGGCATTGATATATATGGCATTGCAGAATGATTTCCTTCATAAGACTTCTTTTCCTTTGTCCCTTTTGAGACTGGTATCCTTTCCACTGTGAAATGACCTGGGTTTGCAAGCAGGAAGATAACTATGGTATCTGATTATATCACCACCTGATAACACCTGCTATGCTTAAATAACTTTCCAATTATGTGACCCTATTCAATATTTTGATGAGGGACCTGAATGACATTTTCTCAGTTATCTTATCCACTTCCAAGTAGAAGTTCTAATCTTTGAATGAATAGCAAAATGAATCTTTTCGTAATGCAAACACTAAAGCCCCTAATTTTGAAAAAGAAGATACGGGGCTTTAGAAAGGACAAAAACTCCCAACTTCTAATTATATGTGATAAATCATTAAAAAGGAAACCATTATGTGTGCGCATGTGTGTTTATAATCTCCCAGGCTTTAGTGAATTTGCATCCATAAATTTCTCATTTATAAAATGAAGGTTTGAAGCACCTTCTCATAAGGAGAATGAAATGGAACAATGAAATAGCTTAATGCACCCATCTCTTTGATTCACTCTGTTCCATTCTATCTTGTCTAGTTCAACACCCTTGAACATATAGTGCACATTTGAGAAGCAGCATAGCATAGGGTTTCATCATGTAGACTCTTGAGACAGGTAATCTGTGTGTAAATTCCAAGTCTGCCTCCAAGTGCCCTCTGTGTCTTATCGACTTCAAATGTAAAACATGACTCAAGATAGTATTTGCTTAGAGAATTGTTAAGGTTAAATGAGATAAGATTATATGAAAGTCTTATTTAAACATAAGTGTCAGTTATTGTTAATATTCTGCCATCTAATAATTAATATCATTACCATATTTGGTGGCCATCTATTGATTTGCCTATACAACCCCTCTCCTCCTTCTTTGGTAATAATCGTTTTAATTTAATTGGGAAACCCCTTCTCATTAATGTGATTTCTGAAATTTTTACTCATGGTGTTCTATCCTGCCCAAGCCAAAGAGTAAGCATGAAACCTAAGGCAGGTAGATCTTCTCTCCATGTAATTAAAAACAAACAAAAAACAAAAAAACAAAAGAACACCACATTTTTATTGATATGCTGTTCATATGCAAATCTTTGGACTGACGAATTTGTATACCATATCAACCCATGGAAACACCTGAAAATAAAGATAAAAAAAGTCTTTCCTGTATCACAGATACTTGCTTCTGCCTCTTCCTAGTCACTACCCCTAAAGTAACTAGCATTTTAATTTCTATTCTGATGGAATAGCTTTGTATATGATAATACACAGTAATGAAAAAAAATACTTCATACAATATGGATGAACCTCAGAAATATTGCTGCCAAGAATAACATAAAAGAGTATATATTTTATGATCACACATATAGAAATTTGTAATCTGTTTTGTATAACTAAGAGCCCTGATTGATACATTCTGTTCACAAAGCCTGCTCTGTATTCCTTTGTCCTTCTACTCAAATTCTACTCAACAGTGCAAGTGCAATGTAAATCATATCTCATTTTAAAAATTTCTACAATCTCTTGACATTTGCAAACTAATCACACTATGTTTTCCTAATTTATTAACTCATTTTATTAAAAAAAATTGTTTTTTTATTTTTGAGAGAGAGGGAGAGGCAGAGAGTGGGCAGAAAAGGGGCAGAGAGAGAGGATACACAATCCAAAGTAGGCTTCAGGCTCTGAGCTGTCCTCACAGAGCCCAACGCAGGGATCAAACTCACAAACCACGAGATCGTGACCTGAGCCGAAGGTGGATGCTTAACTAATTGCGCCAACCAGGTTGCCCTTATTCATTGTTATTTTATATTTAATTATTATTGGGCATTGTTTCTACACCCAGAGTCTGAGAGCCAGGAAGAAGGTAGGACGCTTAGAAATTATACAAGAGATAAGATCCTGGGTAGGTAGTTACTCATATTCTATTTGAACACTACCAGTGACTGGGAGTTCACTTCTTCAAGAGGCAGGGTATTCAATGGTTGGGTAATTCTAACCATAAATAAGAAATATTTTAAATAAAGATAAATAGTGTTATTATAATTCATATCTGTTGACCCTAGTTAAGTTCTCTGAGACATTCCAATCCCTACACCCTTTTTCCTCCGAATAAATCTGCAGATATTTGGAAAGTGTTATTATGTCTAAACGGAATCTTCACTTTGAATTATTGCTCCATTAATTATTCCTTAGAGGAGATGGCCCCTATCCTCCTGTCAGCCTGCATATAGACTCTGGATTACATTACATTTACCTTGTCAATGGCTTTCAACTGACAGAACAAATCATGTCACTCAAGATGTGTTCAGGTAATTGTAGGTTAGACTAGAACTCTAACTTGATGTCCATACTATGTTAACATTGTACTTGCTAGGAAATAAAATATAGTAATATGTTGCAGTAAAAGATACTGTTGCTAAAATGTGAGTAAAGGTAACTTTCTATTAAGACATTTTAAATGAACTTCAAATACAATCCCTTAATCATTGAAAATGAGACTGTGGAACAAGAATAATGGTCTTCTTGACCAAAGGTCTTATGGGTTGGATTTATTTTATTTTAATTATATATTAAAAATTAGTTTATGAACTAAGTATGTTTAGTAGAGATTATTTATTTCCCAAAGGGTATGCCATGGTATTCTTCATATTAATTAATGCTATATATTTGTAAATAAAAATTTCACTTACATATAACTTTCAGGAATATATCAACCTTCATTATGTGAAGTAAAATTATCCAATACTCATTATTAATATTTAAAATGAAAGCCAGTGTTTCAATATGATGAAATAATGCATCAACTATTAAAGAGACAAAATTTAATCCAACAAAATCAAATAAAATGCAACATATATTGTGTGTTTGTGTACATATGTGTTTGGAATTTAAGAAAGGTCAATAGAAACCACATTAGTAGAAACACAAGAAGATAAAATAGTTAAGGAAAAAAAGAACATAGATTTAAGAGACATGGAATGATATCATGTAGTCCAACAAAGGAGTAACTGAAATCTTACAAGAAGAAGGAGATGGTGGGGAAGATTAATTATTTGAAGCAATTATGGCTGAGAAGCTTCCATTAAAGAGACACTCCAAGTCACAGATCTAAAAAAAACTACTGATATAACTTCATAAGGATAAATACTGAACAAAATCAAAGCAAACCAAACAAATCAAACAAATACCCTAGACGTATTTTATTAAAATTGCTCAAAATGAAAGACAATGAGAAAATCTTGAAGGCAGTCAGAACAAAAATGCACACGACATACTGAGGGTCAAGGAAAATATTCAAAGTAGAGTTTTCATCAGAAATTCAGTAAATGAGAGGATAATGAAGTGATATCTATAAATTCAGATTTCTATGCCCAGGGAAAATATTTTTCAATAATGAAGTAGAACTAAAGACCTTTTCAGACAAAGACTGGGAGAATTCCATGTCAGCAGAGCTGTATTGCAAAAAAAAAAAAAAAAAAAAAAAAAAAAAATTAAAGAAACCTCAAGGAAACAAGTGTAAAAAACAAGAAAGAAATTCAGAAAGGGCACATTTAATTTTAAATATAAGAATATACTTTTTATGACTGTCCTAATCAAAACTAGTTGCAGTACATTATGTGTTTGCAGAATGTCAATGTAACATGTGTGACAGAAATACAACAAAGATTAGGAGGGAGGGATTGAGATTCTATTATACTATTGTAATGGCCATATATTAAACCTGAAGCTGTATAATACTTGAAAATAGATTCAGATAATTAGTCATATATACTATAAATCCTAGGGAAAGTATTAAAAAATTAAAAGAGGTTTAATATAAGCCAGTAGTTGAGTTATCATAATGTTGCAAAATATATGCAATTAAGTTTTTAAAAGTCAGTAAAAAAGAAAACAAAGATCAGACAAAATAAATAGAAAATATCTAGGAAGACAATAGACTTTTATGAAACAACACGAATTAAATTAATTATCGATGATTTAAAATATTACTTAAAACAGAGGTTGTCAACCAACAAAACTAAAAGGCAACCAACAGAATGGGAAAAGATATTTGCAAATGACATATCGGACAAAGGGCTAGTATCCAAAATCTATAAAGAGCTCACCAAACTCCACACCCAAAAAACAAATAACCCAGTGAAGAAATGGGCAGAAAACATGAAAAGACACTTCTCTAAAGAAGACATCTGGATGGCCAACAGGCACATGAAAAGATGTTCAACATCGCTCCTTATCAGGGAAATACAAATCAAAACCACACTCAGATATCACCTCACGCCAGTCAGAGTGGCTAAAATGAACAAATCAGGAGACTATAGATGCTGGAGAGGATGTGGAGAAACGGGAACCCTCTTGCATTGTTGGTGGGAATGCAAATTGGTACAGCCACTCTGGAAAGCAGTGTGGAGGTGCCTCAGAAAATTAAAAATAGACCTACCCTATGACCCAGCAATAGCACTGCTAGGAATTTATCCAAGGGATACAGGAGTGCTGATGCATAGGGGCACTTGTACCCCAATGTTCATAGCAGCACTCTCAACAATAGCCAAATTATGGAAAGAGCCTAAATGTCCAACTGATGAATGGATAAAGAAATTGTGGTTTATATACACAATGGAATACTACGTGGCAATGAGAAAGAATGAAATATGGCCTTTTGTAGCAACGTGGATGGAACTGGAGAGTGTGATGCTAAGTGAAATAAGCCATACAGAGAAAGACAGATACCATATGGTTTCACTCTTATGTGGATCCTAAGAAACTTAACAGAAACCCATGGGGGAAGGGAAGGAAAAAAAAAAAAAAGAGGTTAGAGTGGGAGAGAGCCAAAACATAAGAGACTGTTAAAAACTGAGAACAAACTGAGGGTTGATGGGGGGTGGGAGGGAGGGGAGGGTGGGTGATGGGTATTGAGGAGGGCACCTTTTGGGATGAGCACTGGGTGTTGTATGGAAACCAATTTGACAATAAATTTCATATATAAAAAAAATAAAAATAAAACAGAGGTTGTTAAACTGGATTCAAAAAGCGAGATCTAGGGGCACCTGGGTGGCTCAGTCGGTTAAGCATCTGACTTCAGCTCAGGTCATGATCTCATGGTTCGTGGGTTCGAGCCCCACATCGGGCTCTGTGCTGACAGCTCAGAGCCTGGAGTCTGTTTCAGATTCTGTCTCTCCCTGTCTCTCTGCCCCTCCCCCACTCGTGCTCTGTCTCCCTCTGTCTCAAAAATAAATAAACATTAAAAAAAAAAGCAAGATCTAACAACCATAAGATACCACCACGCACCTATTAGAATGACTGATAGCTGAATCAGTAACACCATCAAATCCTGGAAAGAGGGTGGACCAAGAACTTTCATTCATTACTGATAGAAAGGCAAAATAGTACAGCCCCTTTAGATGGCAGTTTGGCAATTTCTTAAAAAACAAAACAAATTTTTACCACATGATTCAGAAATCACACTCCTTGGTATGTCCACAAACAAATGAAAATTGCATGCAAAAATTTATAAGCCGTTTTTATAAGTCTGAAATCGTGGAAGTAACTATGCTGTCCTTCAAGAGGTGAATGGATAAACAAACTGTGCTTCATCCATAAAATGGAATATTGTTCAGCCATAAAAAGAACTAACATAACCACAAAAAGAGAAATGGCTATAAAGTCATGAAAACATATGGAGGAAATGGAAATATATATTATTAAGTATAAGAAGTCAATATTAAAGGATTACACACTGTACAATTCTAATTATATGACATTCTTGAAAAGGCAAAACTATAGACAGTAAAAAGACGAGTGGCTCTCTAGGGGTTCATGGGGAGGGAGAGTTGAACAGGTGGAACACCAGGGAGTTTTAGGGCAGTGAAATGATTGTGTGTGATACTATAGTGGTGGATACATGTCATTATGCCTTTGTCAAAACCCACAAAATGTACACAAAGATCGAATCTTTTTGTGCACTATGGATATTATTTAACAATGTATCAGTATTGGCTCATCAACTGTGAAAAGTTGGCTGCATTAAATATAAAATGTTAATAATATGGGAGGTGGGGGAGGGGAGAAGGAAAAAATTCTACAAGAACACTATAATTTTTGTTCAATTTTTCTATAAACCTAAAACTGCTCTGAAAAGTCTATTAATTTATTATTTTTTTTAATTTTTAATGTTTATTTATTTTGGAGAAAGAGAGACAGACAGAACATGAGCTGGGGAGGGGCAGAGAGAGAGAGGGAGACACAGAATCCAAAGCAGGCTCCAGGCTCTGAGCTGTCAGCACAGAGCTCCATGTGGGGCTTGAACCTGTGAACGGTGAGATCATGACCTGAGCTGAAGTCGGATGCCTAAACAACTGAGCCACCCAGGCGCCCCTAAAAACAGTATATTAATTTTAAAAGGCAAGATATAATTATATGTTAGTTACTAGAAACTTAGATTTAATATGAAGGCATAGATAGATTAAAAGTAAAAAGGATGGAAATAGATATGCCATGCCAACTCTAACCAAAGCTGGTGTGTCTATATTAATATCAGGAAAAATTAAGTTAAAAACAAAACATATTATCAGAGATTAAGGAAGGGGGCATCATAAAATAATAAAATGTTGAATTTGGGGTACCTGGGTGGCTCAGTCCACTGAGTGTCTGACTTTGGCTCAGGTCATGATCTCACAGTTCGTGGATTTGAGCCCCATGTCAGGCTCTGTGCTGACAGCTCAGAGCCTGGAGCCTGCTTTGGATTCTGTGTCTCCCTCTCTCTCTCTGCCCCTCCCCAGCTCATGTTCTGTCTGTCTCTCTCTCTCCAAAATAAATAAACATAAACATTTTTTTTTAAATGTTGAATTCAACAAAATGACATAGTAATTCTAAATGGGTGTGAAGTAAAAATGTAACTTCAAAATGCGTGAAACAAAAATAGATAAAACTTGAAAGGAAAAAGAGGCAGACACAACATTAATGTTGAAAGCCTCAACACTCCTCCATGTTCAGTAACCAATAGAACGAATAACTAGAAAAGTTGGTGAGACTATACAAGAACTGAACACTACTATCAATGGATGTGAACACTTCACCCACTGATAGCAAATTACTACTTTTTTCATGTGCACATGGGACGTTAACCAAGATGAGACCATATTCTATGCCAAAGGTCAGCAAATTTCTTCTGTAAAGAGCAAAATAATAAATATGTTAGGCTGTGTGGACCATATAATCTCATTCATCATAACTCATCATTTCTGTGGTCATGTGGAAACACCACCAGCAACACCGAACCAGCTTGCTAACTTTTTAGGAGGTTAAACACGTACTTACCACTCAGCTCAGTTTCACCTGTCTCTACATATTTACCCTTGTGAAATAAAAATGTATGTTCACCCAAGAATCTCTAGTCAAATGTTTACTACAGTTTTATTGATAATCACCCAAACCTGGAAACAACCCAGATGGCTAGGGAATGGGTCCATCCACATAGTGGAAAAGCACTCAGCAGTAAAAAGGAACAAAATCCTGTTATGCTCGACTATGAGGATGTATCTGAAACACACAGGGCTAAAAATAAAGACACTAGTTTTGAAAAGGCCATATCTGATATGCTTCCATTTATATAACATCCGGGAAAAACAACACCCTAGAGACTGATGTCATAGCAATGATTTCCAAGGTCTGGATGTGTGAAAAAGATAACTACAAGGTTCCAGAGGGAACATTTGGTCAGTAATGGAACTGTTTCATATCATTATGGTGATGCTGATTATATTAATTCATATGTTTTTTTTAAACTTATGAGAACTGTATATTGTTTATCAGTAAATGTTACTGTGTATAAATGCTATGCTGCATTCTAGAGAGTCCCTGAAAGATGTGAGTGCTGATACTATGAGTGAGGACATTGTGAAAGGTACCTGCACCCACCTGAAATATATGTTAATTCAATTTCAATTTCAAAGACAAACTCCCTTTGTATTTGTTTCAAGAAATAGAGTTCTTTAGAGAAAAATTAAATTGAATGGCAGAGTTCCCAACATTCTGTACTAGATTCTAGCTTATAAGAAGGAACGACTCAGCTTACAAGATAGTTCCCGAATTTTATTATCCTCAAAGACTCCATAGAATTTTCTGTAAGAAGCTGCTTCTGCTGGGTCTGTCACTTCTTTTGGGGACTGTTACATGACCTTTTTTTTCTTTTTTTTTCTGCATTTGATAATGATATTTCCAATGATCGTTGGAAATCCATTCCATGAAAGCAATGGTACAATATTTAAAAAGAAAACTTGGTCACGTCATTGGAAATGCCTCACTAGCTCCGTGTGTTCCAAAGTAGGAATTCTACAGATGATCTTCAGGTGTCTTAGGGGCTCCTACCAGGAGCGGCATGATGTGAATGGGGGTCCCTCCCTTTCTCTAAATGCATAATTTCAGCAGAGAAACTCCCCTTTTGTTTGGTACATTTAGATTTCCCCCAAGGTTACTCAAATAAAATACTCTACCTTCAGGATGAGTTAAGAATCACAAACTCTCTTGATAAGGGATGCTTTTTAAACAAATAGGTCTGTTGTGGTTTACTTGATTCTTTCCTCTCCAGGGCAACATTTACCCCTCCCCAACCTATGCTTTGTGGGGCACTACTGAACTAGTGGCCATGCTATTTATAATCTGCCTTTGTTCACTTGTAGTCTCAACACCTGGGAACACCCTTCATCCTTTCCTGTTCTTAGCTAACTTTACTCAGACGTTTAGATTGATTTTAAGAGGTATCTGTGTGGAATGCCCTTGGTACCCCAAACTGGATTAGTTGTTCTTTTTCGTAATCCCCCTTTATATATTGATTTGAGCATATTTCCACATTGTGTTGGACTGACCCTTAAAGTGCGTCAGGTCCCAGATTCGGGATCTCTCTTGGTGTCTTCTTTTTCCTCACTGCCTCTTCTCCCTTGGGAATCTCATTCAGTTTCATATCATTTTATATTACCTACATGCTGATATTCACAAAACTATCTCCAGTTTGACATCTCCACCAAAATAAAGACTTGCACTATGCATTTCTCACTTAAACTCTCCAGTTGTATATGTAACAGGTATCCCAATCTCAACTTGTTCAAACTGAATTTCTATACACTCCCACCCCAAACATATTACTGCTTCTGAAATATTCCACTTTTAAAATAATTGTAGTTACACGAGTCCAGTTGTCAGGCCAAAGTCTCTGAACTCATTCCTGAATCTTTTCTCTTTATCAGTATCTGATATATAATATAATGCCTCTACTTTTGTTATGAAAATATACTCCTATAGGTCCAGTTCTATGTCAATGTAATCCTCCGAAGACCAGCCCTCCAGCCAATTACAATGTCAATTGTGACAATGGACAAAATTCAAAAGAAAAAAAGTGACTACCTGAAAACTAAGTAGAGCAAATAAAAATAGGCAGAGTGTTAGAAGGAAGTTTAAAGTGTGAGTAAGTAAGCAGCATGAAGTTAGACCAAATTTGTGAATTTCCCTCACTTGTGGCTTCATTACAAGGGTATGCCCCAATAATGGAACAAAGCAGCGTGGCTGAAACTCCAGTAGCAACCATGCCAAAAGAGCTACAAAGGAAGAGGCTATAAACCAGAGTGTGAGGGGAACTGTAGAGAGGAGAGCCAGAGAATATGATATTAACTCTGTACAGATCCATTTAATTTCAGCCTTATTCCTGAAACCGGCAAGCGCAGGATAGCCCCAAAGCAACAGATCAAGGCCTTTGAGAACTGAAGCAAGATTTGTATCAGTTTTCCCAGGCTGAACCTAACTAACCTGCTTGTCTTTTAGGACAAAAATATCAACACTTTCTAGAGGATTATAATAAAACCCAGAGTTTGTACAAGATACCATTTACAGCATCAGACTTAATTCACCTAGCTTAATGACCTCAAAGGTTCATCCGTGTTGTCACAAATGGCAGGATTTCCTTCCTTTTATGGCTGAATAATACTCCAAAGTGTGTGTGTGTGTGTGTGTGTGAGTGTGTGCATCACTATTTATTGATTCATTCATTGATGGACACTTAGGTTGTTTCCATGTCTTGGCTATAGTAAATAATGCTGCAGTGAACATAAGAATACATGTATCTCTTTGAGATAGTGATTTTATCTTCTTCAAATATACCCCCAGAAGTAGAATTGCTAGATCACCTGGTAATTCTATTTTTAATTTTCCGAGGAACCTCCAAATTGTTTCCCATAGTGGCTGTACGATTGTACATCTCTACTAAGGTATGTAGGGTTTCCTTTTCCCCACATCCTCACCAACATTTGTTATCTTTTATGTTTTTGCTGATAGTCATTCTAACAGGTGTGATGGTATTTCACCGTGATTTTGATTTGCATTTCCCTGATAGTGATGTTGAGCACCTTTTCATATATCTATCTGGTATTGATTTTCTTTGTTTTTTTTCATTCCTAACATTGCTGATTTTCTTCTTCTCTTTTACTTTTTCAGTCTTCCTAGAAGTTTGTTAACTTTTAAAAATCTTTTCAAAAAAGAAGTTTATGTTTCACTGATTTTTCTCTATTTTTCTATTTTCAATTTCATAGATTTCTGATCTTATCCTTATTATTTCTTTCATCCTACTTGTATTGGCTTTATTTTGCTCTTCCAGGTTTTAAGGTGGGAACTTCGATTATTGATTCTACACTTTCCACTTTCTAATGTATGCATTTTAGTATTGTACTTTTCTTGCACAATACTTGTTTTGCTATATCCTACAAATTTTGATATGTTCAGTTTTCATTCAACTTAATGTCTAAAATGTTCTTATTAACCTAGGAAATACTGAGAAGTTTACTATTTAGTTTCGAGATTTTGGAAGATCTTTTTCCGTCTCTGTTACTGATCTCTGGTTTGATTATGGTCAGAGAACATACTTTGTATGGTTTTAGTTCTTCCAAATTCATTGAAGGATGTTTCATAGCCCCAAATACTGTATGTTCTGGTATATTCCATTAGCACTTTAAAAGTATGTATATTCTGCTAATGTTTGGTGAAGTAGCCTATAAATGTCAATTAGATTTTGTTACCTAGTGTTGCTGTGTTCCTCTATATTTTTTTCTCTGATTTTCTACATAGTTGTTCTATCAGTTGCTGAGATGGGATGTGCATGTTTTCAACTATTGGTATGGATTTTTCTATTTTTCCTTTCAGTTATGCCAGTTTCTGATTCACACATTTTCTACTGTGCAAACATATTTAAGATTATGTCTCCTTGGTAGACTGGCTTTTTTTTTTTTTTTTTTTTTTATTTCATTTTTTTTTCTGAAATTTATTGACAAATTGGTTTCCATACAACACCCAGTGCTCATCCCAAAAGGTGCCCTCCTCAATACCCATCACCCACCCTCTCCTCCCTCCCACCCCCCATCAACCCTCAGTTTGTTCTCAGTTTTTAACAGTCTCTTATGCTTTGGCTCTCTCCCATTCTAACCTCTTTTTTTTTTTTTTTCCTTCCCCTCCCCCATGGGTTCCTGTTAAGTTTCTCAGGATCCACATAAGAGTGAGACCATATGGTATCTGTCTTTCTCTGTATGGCTTATTTCACTTAGCATCACACTCTCCAGTTCCATCCACGTTGCTACAAAAGGCCATATTTCATTTTTTCTCATTGCCACGTAATATTCCATTGTGTATATAAACCACAATTTCTTTATCCATTCATCAGTTGATGGACATTTAGGCTCTTTCCATAATTTGGCTATTGTTGAGAGTGCTGCTATGAACATTGGTGTACAAGTGGCCCTATGCATCAGTGCTCCTGTATCCCTTGGATAAATTCCTAGCAGTGCTATTGCTGGGTCATAGGGTAGGTCTATTTTTAATTTTCTGAGGAACCTCCACACTGCTTTCCAGAGCGGCTGCACCAATTTGCATTCCCACCAACAGTGCAAGAGGGTTCCCGTTTCTCCACATCCTCTCCAGCATCTATAGTCTCCTGATTTGTTCATTTTGGCCACTCTGACTGGCGTGAGGTGATACCTGAGTGTGGTTTTGATTTGTATTTCCCTGATAAGGAGCGACGCTGAACATCTTTTCATGTGCCTGTTGGCCATCCGGATGTCTTCTTTAGAGAAGTGTCTATTCATGTTTTCTGCCCATTTCTTCACTGGGTTATTTGTTTTTCGGGTGTGGAGTTTGGTGAGCTCTTTATAGATTTTGGATACTAGCCCTTTGTCCGATATGTCATTTGCGAATATCTTTTCCCATTCCGTTGGTTGCCTTTTAGTTTTGTTGGTTGTTTCCTTTGCTGTGCAGAAGCTTTTTATCTTCATAAGGTCCCAGTAATTCACTTTTGCTTTTAATTCCCTTGCCTTTGGGGATGTGTCGAGTAAGAGATTGCTACGGCTGAGGTCAGAGAGGTCTTTTCCTGCTTTCTCCTCTAAGGTTTTGATGGTTTCCTGTCTCACATTTAGGTCCTTTATCCATTTTGAGTTTATTTTTGTGAATGGTGTGAGAAAGTGGTCTAGTTTCAACCTTCTGCATGTTGCTGTCCAGTTCTCCCAGCACCATTTGTTAAAGAGGCTGTCTTTTTTCCATTGGATGTTCTTTCCTGCTTTGTCAAAGATGAGTTGGCCATACGTTTGTGGGTCTAGTTCTGGGGTTTCTATTCTATTCCATTGGTCTATGTGTCTGTTTTGGTGCCAATACCATGCTGTCTTGATGATGACAGCTTTGTAGTAGAGGCTAAAGTCTGGGATTGTGATGCCTCCTGCTTTGGTCTTCTTCTTCAAAATTCCTTTGGCTATTCGGGGCCTTTTGTGGTTCCATATGAATTTTAGGATTGCTTGTTCTAGTTTCGAGAAGAATGCTGGTGCAATTTTGATTGGGATTGCATTGAATGTGTAGATAGCTTTGGGTAGTATTGACATTTTGACAATATTTATTTTTCCAATCCATGAGCAGGGAATGTCTTTCCATTTCTTTAAATCTTCTTCAATTTCCTTCAGAAGCTTTCTATAGTTTTCAGCATACAGATCCTTTACATCTTTGGTTAGATTTATTCCTAGGTATTTTATGCTTCTTGGTGCAATTGTGAATGGGATCAGTTTCTTTATTTGTCTTTCTGTTGCTTCATTGTTAGTGTATAAGAATGCAACTGATTTCTGTACATTGATTTTGTATCCTGCAACTTTGCTGAATTCCTGTATCAGTTCTAGCAGACTTTTGGTGGAGTCTATCGGATTTTCCATGTATAATATCATGTCATCTGCAAAAAGCGAAAGCTTGACTTCATCTTTGCCAATTTTGATGCCTTTGATTTCCTTTTGTTGTCTGATTGCTGATGCTAGAACTTCCAGCACTATGTTAAACAGCAGCGGTGAGAGTGGGCATCCTTGTCGTGTTCCTGATCTCAGGGAAAAAGCTTTCAGTTTTTCCCCGTTGAGGATGATGTTAGCTGTGGGCTTTTCATAAATGGCTTTTATGATCTTTAAGTATGTTCCTTCTATCCCGACTTTCTCAAGGGTTTTTATTAAGAAAGGGTGCTGGATTTTGTCGAAGGCCTTTTCTGCATCGATTGACAGGATCATATGGTTCTTCTCTCTTTTTTTGTTAATGTGATGTATCACGTTGATTGATTTGCGAATGTTGAACCAGCCCTGCATCCCAGGAATGAATCCCACTTGATCATGGTGAATAATTCTTTTTATATGCCGTTGAATTCGATTTGCTAGTATCTTATTGAGAATTTTTGCATCCATATTCATCAGGGATATTGGCCTGTAGTTCTCTTTTTTTACTGGGTCTCTGTCTGGTTTAGGAATCAAAGTAATACTGGCTTCATAGAATGAGTCTGGAAGTTTTCCTTCCCTTTCTATTTCTTGGAATAGCTTGAGAAGGATAGGTATTATCTCTGCTTTAAACGTCTGGTAGAACTCCCCTGGGAAGCCATCTGGTCCTGGACTCTTATTTGTTGGGAGATTTTTGATAACCGATTCAATTTCTTCGCTGGTTATGGGTCTGTTCAAGCTTTCTATTTCCTCCTGATTGAGTTTTGGAAGCGTGTGGGTGTTCAGGAATTCGTCCATTTCTTCCAGGTTGTCCAATTTGTTGGCATATAAGTTTTCATAGTATTCCCTGATAATTGTTTGTATCTCTGAGGGATTGGTTGTAATAATTCCATTTTCATTCATGATTTTATCTATTTGGGTCATCTCCCTTTTCTTTTTGAGAAGCCTGGCTAGAGGTTTGTCAATTTTGTTTATTTTTTCAAAAAACCAACTCTTGGTTTCGTTGATCTGCTCTACAGTTTTTTTAGTTTCTATATTGTTTATTTCTGCTCTGATCTTTATTATTTCTCTTCTTCTGCTGGGCTTAGGCTGCCTTTGCTGTTCTGCTTCTAGTTCCTTTAGGTGTGCTGTTAGATTTTGTATTTGGGATTTTTCTTGTTTCTTGAGATAGGCCTGGATTGCAATGTATTTTCCTCTCAGGACTGCCTTTGCTGCGTCCCAAAGCGTTTGGATTGTTGTATTTTCATTTTCGTTTGTTTCCATATATTTTTTAATTTCTTCTCTAATTGCCTGGTTGACCCACTCATTCGTTAGTAGGGTGTTCTTTAACCTCCATGCTTTTGGAGGTTTTCCAGACTTTTTCCTGTGGTTGATTTCAAGCTTCATGGCATTGTGGTCTGAAAGTAAGCATGGTATAATTTCAATTCTTGTAAACTTATGAAGGGCTGTTTTGTGACCCAGTATATGATCTATCTTGGAGAATGTTCCATGTGCACTCGAGAAGAAAGTATATTCTGTTGCTTTGGGATGCAGAGTTCTAAATATATCTGTCAAGTCCATTTCATCCAATGTCTCATTCAGGGCCCTTGTTTCTTTATTGACCGTGTGTCTAGATGATCTATCCATTTCTGTAAGTGGTGTATTAAAGTCCCCTGCAATTACCACATTCTTATCAATAAGGTTGCTTATGTTTATGAGTAATTGTTTTATATATTTGGGGGCTCCGGTATTCGGCGCATAGACATTGATAATTGTTAGCTCTTCCTGATGGATAGACCCTGTAACTATTATATAATGTCCTTCTTCATCTCTTGTTACAGCCTTTAATTTAAAGTCTAGTTTGTCTGATATAAGTATGGCTACTCCAGCTTTCTTTTGGCTTCCAGTCGCATGATAAATAGTTCTCCATCCCCTCACTCTCAATCTAAAGGTGTCCTCAGGTCTAAAATGAGTCTCTTGTAGACAGCAAATAGATGGGTCTTGTTTTTTTATCCATTCTGATACCCTATGTCTTTTGGTTGGCGCATTTAATCCATTTACATTCAGTGTTATTATAGAAAGATACGGGTTTAGAGTCATTGTGATGTCTGTATGTTTTATGCTTGTAGTGATGTCTCTGGGACTTTGTCTCACAGGGTCCCCCTTAGGATCTCTTGTAGGGCTGGTTTAGTGGTGACAAATTCCTTCAGTTTTTGTTTGTTTGGGAAGACCTTTATCTCTCCTTCTATTCTAAATGACAGACTTGCTGGATAAAGGATTCTTGGCTGCATATTTTTTCTGTCTAGCACCCTGAAAATCTCTTGCCAATTCTTTCTGGCCTGCCAAGTTTCAAAAGAGAGATCAGTCACGAGTCTTATAGGTCTCCCTTTATATGTGAGGGCACGTTTACCCCTTGCTGCTTTCAGAATTTTCTCTTTATCCTTGTATTTTGCCAGTTTCACTATGATATGTCGTGCAGAAGATCGATTCAAGTTACGTCTGAAGGGAGTTCTCTGTGCCTCTTGGATTTCAATGCCTTTTTCCTTCCCCAGTTCAGGGAAGTTCTCAGCTATGATTTCTTCAAGTACCCCTTCAGCACCTTTCCCTCTCTCTTCCTCCTCTGGGATACCAATTATGCGTATATTATTTCTTTTTAGTGTATCACTTAATTCTCTAATTTTCCCCTCATACTCCTGGATTTTTTTATCTCTCTTTTTCTCAGCTTCCTCTTTTTCCATAACTTTATCTTCTAGTTCACCTATTCTCTCCTCTGCCTCTTCAAGCCGAGCTGTGGTGGTTTCCATTTTGTTATGCATTTCGTTTAAAGCGTTTTTCAGCTCCTCGTGACTGTTCCTTAGTCCCTTGATCTCTGTAGCAAGAGATTCTCTGCTGTCCTGTATACTGTTTTCAAGCCCAGCGATTAATTTTATGACTATTATTCTAAATTCACTTTCTGTTATATTATTTAAATCCTTTTTGATCAGCTCATTAGCTGTTGTTATTTCCTGGAGATTCTTCTGAGGGGAGTTCTTCCGCTTGGTCATTTTGGATAGTCCCTGGCGTGGTGAGGACCTGCAGGGCACTTCCCCTGTGCTGTGGTGTATACCTGGAGTTGGTGGGCGGGGCCGCAGTCAGACCTGATGTCTGCCCCCAGCCCACCGCTGGGGCCACAGTCAGACTGGTGTGTGCCTTCTCTTCCCCTCTCCTAGGGGCGGGATTCACTGTGGGGTGGTGTGGCTCGTCTGGGCTACTTGCACCCTGCCAGGCTTGTGATGCTGGGGATCTGGCGTATTAGCTGGGGTGGGTAGGCAAGGTGCTCGGGGGCAGGAGGGGCAGGCTTAGATCGCTTCTCCTTAGGTGATCCACTTCAGGAGGGGCCCTGTGGCAGCGGGAGGGAGTCAGATCCGCTGCCGGAGGTTTGGCTCCGCAGAAGCGCAGAGTTGGGTGTTTGAGCGGAGCGAGCAAGTTCCCTGGCAGGAACCGGTTCCCTTTGGGATTTCGGCTGGGGGATGGGCGGGGGAAATGGCGCTGGCGAGCGCCTTTGTTCCCCACCAAACTGAGCTCTGTTGTCAGGGGGCTCAGCAGCTCTCCCTCCCTTTGTCCTCCAGCCTTCCCGCTTTCCGAGCAGAGCTGTTAATTTCTGACCTCCCAGACGCTAAGTCGCGCTTGCTGTCGGAACACAGTCCGCCCGGCCCCTCCGCTTTTGCAAGCCCGACTCGGGGGCTCTGCTTGGCCGGCGAGCCGCCCCTCCGCCCCGGCTCCCTCCCGCCAGTCCGTGGAGCGCGCACCGCCTCGCCGCCCTTCCTACCCTCTTCCGTGGGCCTCTCGTCTGCGTTTGGCTCCGGCGACTCTGTTCTGCTAATCCTCTGGCGGTTTTCTGGGTTATTTAGGCAGGTGTAGATGGAATCTAAGTGATCAGCAGGACGTGCGGTGAGCCCAGCGTCCTCCTAAGCCGCCATCTTGCCGCAACTCCCCTCTAGACTGGCTTTTTAAAATATAACGTAATGTTCTTCTCTGACTCGATATATATATATATATACATATATACATATATACACACACATATATATATGTGTACATATATACACATGTATATATGTACACACATATATACATACATATATATATACACACACATATATATATGTACACACATATATACATACATATATATACACATATATATATGTACACACATATATACATACATATATATATATATACACACACACATACCTCTGAAGTCCATTTTATCAGATGTTAATATAGATTCTCCTGCTTTCTTTGACTAAAGTTTCCATTATATATATATTATATATAATGTATATATATATAATATATAATATACAATATATAATATTATATATTATAATATATATAAGGTATATATAATATATATATTATATATATATTCTTTCTTAGATATTCAATATACCTATATTATTACATTTGAATTTAGTTTTTACAGACGCCAAATAGTTGGGTGACATTGTTAAAGACCATTTTTGTTTAGTGTAATTACCAATATGTTAAGACAGACATTTTAGTTTTTATTATATGTTTGTCCTTCTGTCATTGTTTCACTTTTCTTTTCTTGCTTTCTTGCAGGTAACTTATAATTTTATTAGAATTTTATTTTAATTTACCCATAGTGTTTTTGTTTGTATCTGTTGATATATCTCTTGTTTTTGGTGGTTGCTGTAGGTATTACATTATATGCACACAACTTACCAAGTCTACTGATGTCATAATTTCACCAGTTTAGGTGAAGTGTAGAAATTTGTGCCTCCCTTTATGTTTCTCTGCCACTCCCAATCTATAATTGTCTTTTCTGGTTCCTCAGGTTCCCTCTTATTGTCTTCAATTCCACTTTAAATTTTTTTTAATGTTTATTTATTTTTGAGAGAGAGAGAGCACAAGCAGGGGAGGAGCAGAGAGAGAGGGAGACACAGACTCTGAAACAGTCTCTAGGCTCTAAACTGTCAGCACAGAGCCTCACACAGGGCTCAAACTCACAAACCGTGAGATCATGACCTGAGCTGAAGCCAGAGGCTCAACCAACTGAGCCACCCTGTTCAACTCCACTTTTAAAGAATGCTTGTTCCACCAGACAGCACTAAATTGGGATAACAAAAGCACACGTGCACTTCAGGCATTGTCTTGCTGTATCTGGGACCTGTGTGCCAATTTCCCTTCATGCTTAGTTTCTTAAAATACTGCTTTCTTCCCACTTTTTAATAAGAGAGAAAGGGTTTGGTAGAATAGTCATTACCACTATTAGGAAACAGGATTTCAAGTTAAAAATAATGAGACCATGAGATCTGGGTGCCTTACCAGTCTGGACAAAATGTTACAGATATGACTATAGAGAACAACTCCACATTGTGTCAAGGGCTGAATCAGCCCTTTCCCCCTAGTGCTCACTTCCAAGATTCTATTATGATGGAAACAGGCTGAGAATGAACTCCAATTGCATCCAAACTTCAAAAGCTATTTCATAACTGCTTTTCATCTGGCTATTTAAAAGTATAACCTCCAGATAAGATTCTCAATCTATCTCCCTTATAGAAATAGAAATTATTAATAAGAAAAGAGCAGTTATTCCTATATTCCCCTTATCACATGGATTCATGAAATGATGCTTCTCTTGGATGTTTAAGATAGAGGGTGCATGTCATAATTAAAATACACCCCTCCTTTTCTCATTCATGCCAAAAAAAAATTAATCCAGACGTCGCTTATTGATGGCTTACAATCAAATGTGCAAATAATATGCTTAGAGAACATTAAAACAGGTCTAATAGGGTGGCAATTCATTTCCTTTTCAATACATATGAAAAGAAACTTTAATAGTGGCTCCCTTTAATGTATTCACCATAAGGAATGAAAGTCCACGCTAATGTAATTTAAAAACCTAGCCCTGCCTGCAAATTTCAGAGGCAGGATTAAAAAAAAAGCAAAAGCTTATGTAGCAGGGAGCTCTGGCAGTGCTTTTCCCGAATATACTGACTAGATCATCAGCTCCAGCTAAACATTTTCTTCTCTTGACAGTAATCCATGCTTCTTCTCCTTTGTGGAATTTAATAGAAATTGTTACTGTGAAACCAATAAGAGTTTGGTTCTTTTGTTTTTGTGTGCTAGTTACCAACCCACTGAGACTGCAGATGGGTTTGGGGGACTCAGTCTTGAAGCCTTAGTTCTTTGCTTCTGTGAGTGACTATTTCGAACCCAGGGGTCTAGTGATGTGTCAGGCAGAGTACTGGACTATCTGAGGTCCTCAATGCAATGAATCCAGCTATACCTCTTTCTCACCTGAACTTGGCTTTCCAGATTTTGTAGCATCCAAAATGCCCCCAGTACTAAGTAACACAGAGTCCTCTGTCTTTGGGAGGGAACAAAGGGTTAATATTTTATAGCACAATGAGGACAGGGCAAATCGGCAAAGGACTATTTACTGGGTAAGAAAAAAAAAACATAAAATAAATCTTGAAGAAGTCTGCTCTGGAAAAATGTATCTTATATACCTTATACATTTACCCCTGCGTTTTTTTTTTTTTTCCTTTTCTGGTCAAGTCTTACTGCATTGTGGAACATCAATAGTATAGTACAATGGAATAATGAACTTTTATTTATTTCAAAAATATTTTCCTGATTTTTACTGTTCATTTTTAAACAATTGTAAGTAGAAAATGTTTATATTAAGGTATACAACATCAAAATGGTGTTTTGATAGACCTATACATAGTGAAACAATTACTACAGTCAAGCTAATTAATATATACATCTTATGTACTTTTTTCTTTGGTGGGCTAATGAGCTTTTAAAATGAAAAATGCTAAGTTAGGAAATCATCCTACCTTTCATTAAAAAATCATCAAGGTTCAGGCTTCTGCCCTGGTAATTAAAACTTAATAAGAAATATTCATGATAGTTATAATTCCTTCATTACCTTTGCCAATGAGTCTGTGAGTGGCTATTGATATCCAAAGGTTGGCTTCCACTTAATTATTGTGATCTTTCCATTAATGCCACATTTTTTCATCCCCAGAGCTTGAGCCCTATCACTATTCATGCATCATTTCCCCTATATGTGAGATATAGCTCAAGATGATTTACCTTAAATTCCATTTTACCAAGGGCTTAATTTTAATCATTACCTGCTGCGCAAATAAAATAAGAGAAGCAACGAGGCTCTCATTATTGATAAAAGTTGCATGTGTTTTTGATACAAGTTATGTTCAGCCACTCTCCTTGAAGTTTTCTGTAAATTTTGAATGAGCTAGGTAGCATGAGATGGCACAAAATCACAAAGACTGCATAAAGAAGTAATTAACAGCACACTGATATATTTGAATTGCTGTGTCTTGTTTTAAGTTGTTTGCAGTGGTTTTATCATTGCATTTCTGTTATTATGTGCTCATGTACCTAGGTGCATAACCAGGCAACAGTATTCTTGAAGGCAGTTTCTAGGATGTCTCAGTATTTTAAACTCCTTTCAGTGTCCAAAACCTAGTATGAACTCAAACCGAGTTCTTTTCTAAAAGAAAGGTAAGGTGAATGGGAAGATAAAATGGGTTAAGGTAGACAGGCTAGGAAAAAAGATGTCGCAAGAAAAAATGCTCTGGAGCGTTTAAAGGATTAGAAAGGAATTAAACATGTGGATTTACTGGAACTTCCACTTTTAAACGGTTGTAGATTTCTGAATACACGCAATAGGGCATGTAGGGCCACTTACTTTGTAGCTCTGAGTAAATAATGTATTTCAAAGTTAAGTATGCATGCATTTTTTACCTCACTTACTTTACTGGCTTCCAGATGTACCAATATCTGTAGTAGTGCTGGTAAGCATAATAAATGATGTTTACAGGATAAATTGTCCGATGTTAGTTGGTGACAAGAAGGGGAGACTTCCCATTGCATCCAAAAGTGTTGTTACTTTAAGAAAAAAAAAAAGAAGAAGAAACAATGTGTCCTACTTGATGATATATAGTTATTCTAACAATAATAAAATCAAAGTTCTTTTGGGGCCAAGCCCACCTTGCCTGATGGATGAAGGTGATGTTCTAAAGATTTGATTCTTTGTCATTTCTTATTTCGCAAATATTTTATGACACCTGAATTTCATGGCAGGAAGAATTAAGCATCTTGCTTAGACTTCCTGGAACTGGTGACCTGGGAATGAATAAGTCTGTCAGTAAATAAGAATAAAATTAAGGAAAATAAGACCTAGAATTTCATAGTCTCTAAAACTGTAGTATTAACTAAAGTTTCTGGCAAAGGATGGAATTAAATCACCTTGATGATGCACAAGATGATGAGAGAGTTCTGCTGCCTTTGTGGTTCTTTCTAATTGTCTCTGATAACCCTGAGGCAGGCAATTAGTACAGAGAATTGGAGAACATGAAATGCCCCATTAAGTACTAATAAAGTATGGAGATTTGGTTATAGAACACACAGGGTAAGTGGGGGACCTCTTGTCCGTTTTCTCACCTTTTGCCTTGAGCACATCGTTGCATTGCTGCACTGCTGAGGCACGCCAAAACTCCTTACCTGGATTTCAATCTTTGTAAGTAGCTAAGGAAAAGAGTAGGGTAAGAGGAGAAAGGATGTTGTAATTATGGCACAAGAAATTATTTCCATCTTCACCACCATCATCTCTCAAATAGCCATGAAGACTGAGCCAAAAACCCCTTATAGCTAAGTGGCCACTAGTTTCTGGCAGTTCTAAGCCTGGCCACAACTGCTGTCTCTGATCCCTGCTCCATACCGAGTTGGTCAATATTCAAAATTTAATGAGACTTAATGATGTGCCAGGAGTTGTTTTGTGTCTTGACATTAGAGGAGGAAAAAAAAAAACAGTTTAGTGATTAAGAGCTCCAGATTCAGGCAAACTTCTTAACACTTTGAATACGAGAAAGTTGAATACGAGAAAATTAGCATACTTTCTGTACTTTAGACTTCTTATTTAAAAATGTAAGAATAGTATGTAAATTAGCACAATGCAGGGAGAATTAAATAATGAACATAAAGCATTTATAAAAGTGTTACCAGTGTTTACATATTGTCAAATGTATTATTGTTTACCAAGTGTTACCTCTATGTTAAGCACTATAGAAAGTGCTGGGATATAAAAATTTGTGTATCTGGTCTTTATGTGCTTACCTAGGATAGAATCCAGGATAAAAATGCTTCTCTATAGAATGATTTTTTTTTTTCCTGCTGGGTTGTACCTATAGGACCTTCCCTTGGTTACAAGCATCTAAGTCCTAAAAGGCGTTTCTGGTGATATCATTACGGGGTGTCTTGAGCCTACAGATCCTCCTGGCTAACCGGGGGCCTTCAGTATGTCTGTCTTCACACACAGTTTTACCTACTAAGGGAATAAAGGGCTCTCCCACTGACCAGCAGCACCATTGGCCAGACAATGAGAGGACTCCCATACTCATGGTGAGATTCCTTCCCTGTAAGATGTGGTATCTGATTTCAGGCAGCTTAAAGTAGGGCCAGTAGACACATAAATCAGCACAATGAAGAAAGAGGGAAAAGCTACATGAGAAGTGTGTGATATGAAATTATTCAGTGTCCCCTCACAATTCAAGTGTGAATTAGTGTTCAAGGATAGGGTTTTAAAATCCATCTGTTTTCTTAGAAACATGCTCTGCCTTTTATGAGCTATTTGAAGTAGGCGATTTACTGCTCTAAACCTCAGCTTCCTGGTCAGTGCAGTGAAGGTGATCATAGCACCTGTACTTAAGGTTATTGTGTGATGATGTGTAGCCTCTAGTATCTAGTACAGTGCCTGACATATAATAGTCTTTCAATAAATTAAAGCAGTTGGAACAACACAAGGTGAATAGGCTAGGGACTTTCGAGTGTTTATTTTTCCCCTGTACAAAGGGGAGGTTGAATTTATTAAATATAATTTTTAGATACTTGGAGGATGATTCTCATTAAGTATCCAGACTTGAGTAAGGGCTTGCCATTTTGCACATTTCATGAAGCATCTACTTCTGTTAGGGATCACCAGGCTTTTATAACCCAAATCCGTTTTCTATCTTTCCTTTCCTTCATTTTGATTCTCAATAGAAACAAATTCTAAAGATAAGGACTTTTTGGTTTTCAATTACTTCAACTGTTTCTGTCATTCAAAGAGCCATCTTAAAATAAATGAAATAAACATTAATAAAATTATAGATAGACAGGTGACAGCTAGATAGATGCAACTGTGTAATGAGAGGCTATTAAATTCCCCCCACGTTTTTACACCATCTTCATCTACATGATAAAATAGCGAGGGACTAAAATGGAAGAAGTAAAACAGAGAAAAATTGTACCAAAATTGAATTGAGCTCAGGATGGCATAATACTGCACTTATTCAAAAGAAAGCCCTGTTTATGTTGTTTATAAAAAATTATTAAAAAAAGAAGATAAAATTAAAAAAAAATATATATATATATCGTGTTCCTCCACAGAAAATCTCTTCTGGTTAATCAACTGTTAAATTCCCTCAAGCCTTATGAAGTTACTATTTTATGATAAAGAAGCCAGGGGTACACCAGGCTAATTATGTTGTTGGTTTCAGTCCAACAGTGACTTATTCTTGCAAGTTATTAGTGAGTTTATTGGACTTCTAAATCAAAAATTTATTAAAATAAACTGTGTTTTTCCTTGGTTTTGTGAAGCATCAGGGTTACAGATGAGAGTACATAAGGCTACAAAACCTTAAATGAAAGATTATAAGCGTGGGTTTCTAAAGTAAAGCTAGATTTAAAATTAGCAAAGATTGGGGCACCTGGGTGGCTCAGTTGGTTAAGCATTGACTTTGGCTCAGGTCATGATCTCACAGTTTGTGGGTTCCAGCCCCGCATTGGGCTCTGTGCTGACAGCTCAGAACCTGGAGCCTGCTTCGGATTCTGTGTCTCCCTCTCTCTCTGCCTCTGCTTGTGCTCTATCTCTCTCTCAAGAATAAATAAACATAAAAAAAAATAGCAAAGATGTAGCTTCATGCTTGGACTTCTCAGCAAAATAATGGACTTCCTATGGAAAGGTCCCATTTTGATAAGAAATGTTGCCTTGAATTAAGGTGAAAATATGGAGACTGTAGGGAAATCATCTGCTATCAAATGGCCTAGGGAGAGACGGCTTTCTTTTCCTAGTCCTGGCTCCTAAATGGCAGGTAGTTCTAGTACCATTTGCTTGGGAACTATTCTCTTAATTCTCATTGGATTCCCATTTAAAGCTCATCTTTATATCATATGAAATTCCTCACTGGTGATGAGAACCCAGCAGTAGAATCTGAATCGATGAAAATTATCTGTAAAATACATGTGTCATTTCCTCACTCGGAATGACTACCTTTCCCACTAACCAATGCCTATTGTCATTTTAAAATTAAGCTCTATTGCTTACCCTCTGTGAAATTTTTTGGTGTCTATTCTCATTCCCAGTGAATTCATATGGTAGACTCTGTTCCACCAAATTGAGTCCTTGATTTTGTGCTACCTATAGTTCTTGCTTGGAATGTCATGGGTAACAATTTGTCCTCCCACACGAACTGAACATTATTCAATAGCAGAGGCAGTGATGTCACATGACGAGTAAAATTGGCTTCAATTAAAATATCAGGCATCTTTGGAACTTTCTGAGAACACTCTATTTTCTATAAATGGCATCTGAAATAAGTATTGTGACCTAATCTACGGGCCATGGTCACATATATTTGCAACTAAACGTAAGGTATTTGCTTCATTGGTGTCCTTACAGAGTAGCCAGTTAGCTAGCCTTAGATTTAAAATGACGAAGAGAGGAGCTACATAAGGAAACAACAATAAAGACAACAAAGTGCTTGATGATTAGGCAGCAGGGGTTTAAGTGTGCTGGAAAGTGGAGCAGGGGGAACAGTGGGAGGGGAGAACAGGTGAGAATCACATCTGGGTGAAAATCATATATGCCTCCCAATCAATGACAAAGACTGTCGAACATTGACTTCCAAGAAGGGTGCAGAGGTTCCTGGGAGAGAAGCTTTTTGTTGTTGTTCTTGTTGTTGGGAGAGGAGGGATAATTCTAATTACAGCATGGAGTCCCATCAGTCGGTTGTGTTCCTGTCCACACAGTTCATGTCAAAACTGAATGTGAAACAAAGGTTTTCAAGTTGAAAACAACAACAAGTAATGCAAATGGAATAAAACAGAAATCTCTGGAACACTTTCGGGCATCAGCAGAATTTCTTGAGTGCCACCATCACAGAGTATGAGCCACGAGGGAAGAGGAAATATCTCCCTTCCCATAGTAACACACCCTACAGCTGTGGCAGAAACAGAAGACCAGGATGTTCTTGAGAGGAAACAGCAGCACCTGGTGGGCAAGTGATTACTCATCAGGGCATTATAGTCACTTAGGGATTTTATGGAGACCTAGCAGTGGGAGCCAGCGGAAAACTGGCTTTTTTGTGAGCACATTATTCATCAATGTGGGGATCCCAGAGATGTTTTGCTGGGGTAAGGACTTTACAGAGGATCAGAAATCAGAGTCTATGAAAGTTGCTTTACTATTATTACTGTAACCTTACACGCACCACAGTATGTTAAAGCTTAAATCATCTTCGATTTCAGGCCAATCGTTTAAACTTTAGAAAAAGAAACAGGGTAAAGAATACAAAACTCTTCTCAGAAGAATATTTATAACTTTTGAGTATAAAGTAAGAACGAGATCGACTCAAGCTCTTATTATAGAAATTAACAATTCTTACAGATACACCAGAAATCATTCCAAGAGGATAGTAATTTTGCCTTGGACAATTATTTTAAACATTGATATTACTCAGACAATAATTATGGGGTGTGTGATAAATACGGTGGGACTATTGTTTTTGTAAGGAAAGCGTCTTTTGGACAAGGAAAGAGAGTGAAACTAAGACATGTAATCACTCCATGGAAAATATTCTTGCTTCTTACGTGTGAAATTTCAGATACAGAAGTATTTAATTTTCCCATTAAACCCAGAGATTGGGCTCTGAAGATTTTTAGAAGGAACAAATTCTAGAACTTATTCAGAACAATAACTGAAAAGGGCAGAAAAGGGATGTGAATGAACTATCACTGATGCTTCTAAGAAGTGTGCACGGTTTTTCCCTTTTTAAAGGCAACCCTGTCTTTCCACAAGTACCTGTGGCAGAGAACACAGTTGCAAGATCTATAAGCCTGCTCCCACAACCACATTTTCACCATCATTGGTATCATGAACATTTAACTCAGTACTTAGTATTTGCCAAGCACTGTGTCGAATGATCTACTTATTCATTTATTTGATTCTCTAAACAACCCAATGAATTCAGTAGCTTTAATCCCAGTTTTCAGAAGAGAACGTTCAAATAAATAACATGTACAAGTTCATAGATGTAAGAAGTGGCAAAGCTAGGCTGACCACAGAACCTGTCTTATTGATGAATGCTTTATCCTGCCTCCCAACAGCTCCTGGTTATTTAAATCCGAGTATTATTTATGTCTATCTTGGAGGAATAATGGAATTCATCTTTCTTGGTTTATATTTGTCTAGATAAGGGATCCTGCTCTTGCCCCTCAAGGAGAGTCATAGCTAAGCTGTTCACAAACTTGCTTCAAGTGAAAACAAACAAACAAACAGTGGTCAACCAAAACGGTTTCTCTGCATTTCTGAAATGACCAGTTACTTCCATATAACTGCAAAGCTATGATGCCTCCGCTGGGTGGGGGGATAATAACCCCCTTTGATGTCAGAGTGAGTAGCAGTGTCCCATGTGTTTAAAATGGTCTTTTCTATCCTGTTAGTATTTACAAATTTGAACGACAGTCTCCTATCTTCCTCAGTGCTGTCGTAATCTCCCCACTGTCACATCCCCAGCTATCATCATTTTTGAGAATCTAGCAACTATGTAAGTTTGATTAAATGAACTCACAATTTCTACCTCAGGAAGAACTTACTTACTTTGTTTGTTTTGTCACAATCTCAAACTCAGTTTACCATTATGCAACTTCCTTCCCTCTCTGTCTCCCTGCCTCTCTACATTCTTCTTTCTATCCTTTCTTATTCCCTTCCTTCAAAAGGCAAAGTGTGTGCCAAGAACTGGTAGAAACTGGAGTTTTGATGAAGAAAAATCTGTATTCTTTGCATCTGACAATGTAATAGGAGGGAATCAACACAGACGTCCATTACTGCAAATGCAGCAAAGACATTGTGTAATGGGAACTCAGAAGGAGTAAACGCAGTGGTAGCTTGGTAAACCAGATCTCTGAGGGGAAAAAACAATGTGTAGCGTTTACCAATTTCCAAGTTGTGAATATTTTCACCCTGAAAGTCCTCAAACTATCAAAATCACATCACTGATGGTGAAGTTGGAAATAGATATAAATGTTTTGTTCTCATAAGCCTGTAGAAGTCACTTCTATCATGCTTTTAGCTGTAGCTGGTTAAACAGCTCTGAGCCTTAGAGAAAGCTGTCACATTGGAGTTGAGATTTGATTTGTTTCTCACGTCTCCTAAACTCTTAACTCCTTGATCTGTGTCTTTACATTCTTTTATCCCCACCTCACTCCTGTTTATTATAAATACATGTTAATTTCACTAGTTTAATATAGATACATATCTATGACTAGGCTGAACTAGGAAACCTAAGGATAGATACATATGTATAGAGATATGGATATAAATATAGATATATATTCCCAAGAGAAAATATTTACAAGCATCCCTAAACTACTGTATTGGTGCATGAAATGATAAAACTTGTTTGATATCCACTCATGAGTTCCATAGTAATTCACTTTCTTTGGTCTCTCATTACCATTCTTCATCCCCTCCTTCCTCCCTTCTTAACTCCTTGTTTCTTTAATATGTACTTTTTAGTCTGAGAGAGAGAGAGAATGAGAGAGAGGCAGACAGAAAGAGAGAGAGAATCTCAAGCAGGCTCCACACTCAGCACAGAGCCCAAACCTTGGAATCATGACCTGAGCCAAAATCAAGTCGGTGGCTAAACGACTGAGCCACCTGGCACCCCAACTCCCTGGTTCTTATAATTACTGCTGCAAATATGTACCATGACTCTGCAGCCACCGGTTCCACCTCTGAGCCCTTTATTCTCACAAAACAACTCCCATTCCTTCTCTTCTGGGCTCAGGTTCAAACAACACAAAGCCCTCCTTTTTTGGAAGGGGCCACAAAATGCCACTTCTGCATCTTTAACAACCTGGTGAACTTTTTCCATGTGTGCTCCTAGTCTCGTTTATTTCTGACTTCTCTGAAACTTTGTTCCGGGATTTGTCAATATTCTCTCTCTTATATCATCAAAACTCCTGTTTTTTTGTTTGTTTGTTTGTTTGTTTGTTTTTATTAGTTATTTCCCTACCTATAAACAAGCTTGACTTTTTTCTCCTGTGAGAGATTTTCTCCGATTGGATACATCCTCAAGCAATACTTTTAGCTTGTTTCTTTCCCACGGTGTATACTTTTCAGGAGAGTTTCATAGACTATTTTCCTCTCTTTCTCCTTTTAACATTAATCCCTTACTTTCTCACCAGGCTTTATCTGCACTCGTCTGTGATCAACTGATTTCTCGAAGGGCCCAAGGTGCGGCCTAAGGAGGCACTCCCGAGACTTTCCCACCAGGATGAGTGTTGATTGGCTCTTTGCAGCTCCTTTCCTTGACAAGTGCTCTCCGCTGCCATTTTGCCCTCCTACTTCTCTGACTGCATTTCTGTTTTGTTCTGTGGCTTCCTTTCCCATCCCCACTCCATAAACATTTCCTCCTTTAGCTCCTCTTTGCGGCAATTGTATTTACTCTATAATTCTAAGACAGAAGCTCTACAGACTTTTTAATGTTTGACATTAGACATTTAACCGAAGGCATTCTAGTGGGTGTGGGGTAGAAATCATGCATCTCCACTGATGACTAATGATGCTGAATACTTTTTCATGCACGTCTTAATGCCAGTTTTATTTAAGAATATGTAAATATGCCTCTTTGAATTGTCTTTTCAAGTCTTTTGGCCATCTCATATTGTATACTTTGTATTTCTTTACTGAGCACTGGAGGAGTGCTTTTCTACCTTCTGGATGACAGCCTTTTGACAGATGTAGGTCTTTCTTTTCAGTGCCTTGCCTACTCCTTTTCAATGGGGTCTCTTGAGAACGTTGATGTTTTCATGTTGATGCAGTCTAATTTATTTTAACTTATGGCAGTTCTATTTTATCCAGATAAGTAAAGATATTCTCTTGCAGGATTGTAAAGTTAGTTTCCTGTGGTATTCCCTGGGCATTTGGAAATGTAGGATTTATATTCACGTCTATGATGTGTCCCCTATTAATTTTTGAGTGTAATGTCAGGTAGTGGCTGAGGTTTATTCTTCATCCCTAGGAATATTGAATTCTTCTGGCACCGTAAGTTAAAAACTATTTTCCCCTTTGAATTGTTGTGGAGGAGGTCATCTGTAGATGTGACCTCTGGGTGACCTGAAAGCTGGCGCCTGGCAGTCAGAGGCTCCTCGCCTGCCCCCTCGCCTGTCTTTGGAACTTTTGCTCTGCCCATTGTTCCCACGTGGGAGCTGTTTACAAGGATGCAGCCTTAAGAGAGTGAGGTATTGTGGAGACAGCTGGAAGGGAGGCACGGCTGACCCCAGTTAAGGTCTATTTATGAAGTTGTAAGATTCTGGAGAGCATACAGGGACATCTACTCATCTTACTGCCAAGAGAAGCCCGGTAAGTAAGTTCCCTGGTTTTTTCTAATTTTTTTTTTCTTTTTATGTTTTCTTTTATTTTTGAGAGACAGAGAGAGACAGCATGAGTGGGCGAGAGGCAGAGAGAGGGAGACACAGAATTCGAAGCAGGCTCCAGGCTCCGAGCTGTCACCACAGAGCCCGACTCGGGGCTGCAACCCACAAACCATGAAATCGCGACCTGAGCCAGAGTTGGACGCCCAACCGACTGGGCCACCCAGGAGCCCCAAGTTCCCTTGTTTTTTAAGGCTGTCACCTACCAATGTGAAGTGGCCAGCCTTGTTTTCAGTGGCTCCTTACCCTCCAGGTATGGGTTGGGGCAGGGGGCGGGGCCAGTTTGTGAACCGACAGCTGTTTGGCATCTTTTAAAAAGCAGACCTCTGTGCGATCATTCCTTGCGTCCCCCTGGTCTATTTTCTGTCCTTACTAACAAATTATTTTGTTCATGGTGGCATTACATGAATCTTGAAATTAGATCGTGTAAATCCCCCGATTTTGTGCTTCTTTTTCAAGGTTAATTTGGGAGTTCTAGGTTCTTTCATTTTCCATATAAATTTTATAATAAATTTGTCAATATTGATGGGAAAAAAAGCCTGCTGGGATTTGAATGAGATTAAATTTAATCTTGAGATCAAATAGCAGAGAATTGACATCTTAACAATATGGAATCTTTCGTTGCATTAATAGGGATTATCTTTATGTGTATTCCTACCTGCTTTAGTTTCTTCCAGCAATGTTTCATCTTTTCTCCAGTGTAGAATTCCTGCACATCTTTTATTATATTCATCCTAAGTATTTTATGTTGTCTAAGTAATGACAACTCATGTATTTCAATTTAATATCCCAATTATTATTGCTAGTCTACAGAGATAAATTTATACTGATTAATTGCTTTATTTCTTGTGACTTTCGTAAATGCACTTAAGTTGTGGAATTTTTTGGACCTTCCTTAAGGTTTTTCACATAAATAGCTACTGCCTGAAAAATATATTTTACTTGTTTCTTTCCTGTCTGTTTTTTAAACTTTTTTGTTATACATAAACCCTTTGTGTAATGTTTAAAAGGCATGATGAAAGTGAACATCCTTGCTGTGTTCCCAATCAGAAGAACACTTCTAATATTTTATCATTAAATATTATGTTGGCTGTAGGTCATACATATGTGTGCTTTATGAGATTGAGCAAGTTTCTTTTTATTCTGGCTTGCTGAGGTTTCTTTTTTTATCATAAATGTGTGTTGACGTTTTCAAATGCTTTTTCTACATCTACTGAGCTGGTATTTTTATATACACTTTATTCTGCTAATGCAGTAAGCTATATTTATCTAATTACAAATATTAACTTTGCATTCCTGGTATAAATTTTTTTTCAGTTTTGTATAATGTTCATTTGATATGTTACTATTTTGTTGAGAATTCTGCATTTAAATTCATGATGAATATTGGCTTGTAATTTTATTTTCTTATAATGTTGTCTGGTTTTGGCATCAAAGTTATTCTATTATCTGGCCTCATAAAAGTGAGCTGGAAATGGTTCTTATTCTTCTATATTTTTGGAATAATTTATTTAGAATTGGTGTTATTTCTTCTATAAATATTTAATGCCAAATTCTGGTGAAGCTATCTGGGCTGGGCTGGTAATTTTAATTGTGGGGCACTCTTTGAATACAAATGTAGTTTATTTAATAAGTATTAAGCTACTCAGATTGTGTATTTGTGTGTCAGTTTCAAAATTAAACCTTAGAGAATATAACTGAATTTTCTAAAACTTTACAGTTAAGAAAACACAACTTCATTTTAAGACCAAAAAAAAAAAAGGACATTTTGAAAATGACAATTTTATGATGTATTTATCTAGAAAGCCTTTATTATGCCAAATAGAGGTGGACACAGATAATGCCATATTTCCCAAGGGAAGAGGAAATATATAAAATGTAAAACTCCCCAGAGTTCCCACAAGTAATCAGTCACTGACATGATCCCTCCTTTGGACAGACCTCGATATAAATGTCAAGAAGCATCCAGCCTGCCTGGTGAGACTTTAGCTGAGCCTGACAAATAACACCAGGCTAATGTACAAGTAAGCATGTCCATATGGTTGAGATGCAGTCAAATATTAGCATAGTTAAACAACCGAGGAATGGAAAGAAAAACTTGATGCACCTGCTGCTATTTCAAAAAACAAAATCATTTTACCAAATCATTATGCCCTAGTTGTGGCCTTTACCTCCTTTAACATAAAGCAGCTCTCCAGCTACTATATATATCTGACAGCATCTAAATGTTTTTTAACCTTATTTATTCTTTTAAAAGAATCAGATATAATTCAGGTATGATCATTGGAAATAGTTTGGAGAACACAAAAAAGGAGACAACAAACAAATGAAAGCCCTCAAAATCTTACTTTCACAGTTAATGCCAGAATATTTACTTAATAAAAGTATATGTTTATAATTAATAAATAGTATCATACTGCATTCATATTGTATATTTTTATTAGTATGATATAATTTTCCCATTCAAGGTAGACATTTTTGATTTTTTTTTTTGAGAGAGAACGAACATGATGAGGTGGGGGGCACAGGGAGAGGGCAAGAGAGAATCTTAAGCAGGCTCCATGCCTAAAATGGAGCCCCATATGGGGCTCTATCTCACCACCCTGAGATCATCACCTGAGCCAGAATCGAGAGTCAGATGCTCAACCAACTGAGCCACCTAGGCACACCAGAATTTCTTAATAACATAATATTATGACATCTTGTAGCTGCACTAGAATTTTGTGTAAATTTATATATTTGTGTAAATCTATATATTTTCTTTGCAGAAAATCTATATAATTCTTTGCTAGATTTTCTTATTATTTTGATAGATTCCTATAAAATTAAATAATAGGTCAAATGGTATAGAGTTTCTTAAGGCTGTTGGTAGAATATGCCTGGTTTGTTTCCTACAGAGCAATGGGAATATTTAAATTCACAGTATGGATAAATGGAAGTACCATTTACTTGCACGCTTGTAAGTGATCAATTTGTAAAAAACCTTTGCACTCTTGCTAGATAAATATACCACTATTTTAACTCTTTAAATATTCATAAAATTAATTTTTATTAATTTTTTAATTTAGTATAAAATGTATACTAAAATACATTTTTAGTATATTTTATTTATATGTACTTTTTTTGTTAATCACATTATTCCCTTTCCTACTTACCTATTGACATTTTAGTAAATAATACTTGTTGATATGTAAGCTCTTTAGAGAATAATCAATTTTTTTCTATAATATTTTAGTAAATATTCTTCTTGGCTTTAATTGCCATTTAATTTAGTTTATGTGCTTTGATATGAGAATAATTATGGCAGCATTTAAATTTTTCAATTTCTTTCTTCTGGTTTACTTAATTGCATGTATTTTTAGAAAATTCCTGATAGTTATGAAAGCAATGTATCTATATGTTGGTGAGAGTTTTACAGGTTTTTTTTTAATGTTTAAAATTCAGTCCATCTGGTATTTATTTTGATCTACTAAGCCTTACTATAAAGGAATTTATCTTTTCATTCCCATTATTAAGTTCAAGACTTAGTAGCTAATACAGCAGAACTTAATAGGTAATGAAGTTGATCAGTGTATCTTGTTTTCACTCTTTCTTTAAAAATATTAGTTGTGTTTCTCCTATATCTTAGAAGGGCACTCATTTCCAGCTCTTAGTACATGAAAATTAGTGATTGCATATTTCTGTAGTACAAGATAAAGAAAGTACATTTCTACAGGGTAGGCTGGAGAACAAACATAGAAGAGAGAAAGAGAGAAGAGTATTTGAGCTAATGAGGGAACAATAGAAAGTTTATTTTCAGAAGTGATCTTGGAGCTGCTGTTCAGAGCTTTGCCCAAACAAGTACTATATATGATTTGAATCTCATCAATATGAAACTGTCAGCAAATCAAGAATGTGGAAGGCTTTTTAGAACAATGACCTGGAGTTATCAAAGTATTCGATATTACAAGCAATGTAGGATGCTCATGATCTAGTTGAGACTGCAAAGACGAAAAGGATATAACTGGCAAATTAAGCATGTGAATTTTTACTGGGTCTTGAATTTAAAAAAAAATGGGGCACCCAGGTGGCTCAGTCAGTTAAGTATCTGACTCTTGATCTTGATTCGGGTCATGATCTCATAGTTTCGTGAGTTTGGGTCCCACATCAGGCTCTGTGCTGGCAGGGCAGAGCCTGCTTAGGATTCCCTCTCTCTTCTCTCTCTGCCTCTCTCTCACTTGCACTATGTCTCTCTCTCAAAATAAAAAAAAAACATTAAAAAAATTTAAAAAATAAGAAAAAATAAGGTTTTTCAGACAACCAGAAATGGAAAATCGATGGAATATCATAGGATAGAGTTGAATTAACGTTGATTTTTTCATGTATGGTAGTTGTGTTGTGGTCTTGTAGGAGAATATCCTTGACATCAAGAGATAGAGTCTGCGGTATTCTTCTTGAGATGCACATTTGGAGGTGTTGCTATGGATACACCCTATTGTTGAATGGTTTAGTATATGGAGCCTGTGTACAGGGAGAGAATGGAGCAGTCAGTAAGTATGAGCATGGGAATTGTAATTATTCTGTAACCTTTTTTATCAGTTTAAAAAGTTTCTGAACACATGCATACATACACATATAAGGATAATAGCACCAAACTGTTATCACAGGCATGTCATGAGCAAGAATTGTGCTGGTTCATGGAAATAGCTTACTAATATTTAACACATGTTCGTAAATGTTAACAGAGAAACTTCATACAAGAATATTGAGAATAGATTTTCTAATGGATGATGTTGATGACGGTGGTGGCGGTGGTGGTGTTGGTTGAGTTCAAACCTCCATCCGATGCCCGTATCTTTCTAAAGCAATTCTGGCATATGGTTTCCTCACTTATGTTTGAATGTCTCCAGTAAGAGTACCTCATTATTATTTAATTGCTATGCTTGCATAAACCCATTCTTCATGCTGTTTTAAATGCCTTCTCTTTCATGAGGTATTAAAAGCATTCTTCTCAATTGAGATTATATTTTTCTTTTGAATTCTGCAAACTAACTTATTGCTTATATTACTGATCTGGGCATTTAGATGTGCCCTGCTCCCCTGCCTCTGACTACTGTATAATAGTTCGCAGCATTCAGTTCAGTACCCATTTGTAGTATGAATGCAAATACAGTTTTAGAGCCTAAAGAAAAATGCAGCTTAAGAAGAACAATCGATACTATGTCAGGTGTTGCTCTTTAAGATTCTGCCCCATTGTGAAAGTAGAGTTTTCCTAAAAAGTCTGAAATCTAAAGTGAGAAAAAATCATATGACTTTAAAGATCCCTCTGATTGCACTCTACAACCCAGAGTACGAAGAAGGACTGAATATTTCTGTGTACTTTGAATTCTAATATTCCTTGCCTACTTCCTAAGTGCACAGATATTTTCTATAATAAAAATTGGCCCCAGAATAGGATTAATGTAGATGAGATTCCCTCAAACACAATACCAACTATGATCCATTCAATTTAAGTTTCTACTTCCATGGGATTTGCAAGGAAAGAAATTTAATTTTTTCTGAAGACAAATGTATTAATATTTAATAAAAACAAAGTCAGATGACAGTGTTATTAAAAAATAAGAAATGTACATAACATCTTCCTATATTTGAATAAGACAACTGAATTGAGCAGCATTAACTCCTAGACATGAAATGAGATGTGGGTAGGCAGAAAAATTTCAGGCAGAAAAAAATGCTTATCGCACTAAAGTGCTGAATGGATTCATCTTATGGAAACAAATCACAGATTCAGTTTTTAAAAGGTTGTTCTTTCAGATATTGGTGAATATGGATGTGGTTACCAATGGCCTAGGAAATTGGCAAATGTGTTTAGGATGAGTTACCCAACATCACTCAAATAAAGGCTATAAAATACATAGTGGACAATTAATTTTTTTCCATCTCTAATCCTTTGCATTCTGACCTCTCTCATAATTTGTATAGTTTACTCTTAGGTGGTTCCAAGTTGGGCCTGGCCTTGCAGAGTATTCTAAACCTTTGCTATAGTACTCAATTCAGAAATTGGCATGTAAGACAAGTCAGCACATCCAGATTTCTCTCTGAGACTTATGTCAATCAGGTAGTTGTATTAACTACGATAGGCTGTAGCAATAACTTGAACCTGACATTTCAGAAGCTTGGCAAAACAGAGTTACGGGGCAAGAGAAGTCTCATTTGGGTTGGCTTACACTTTTGCTTGTGACTTCACCATACGAAACACGTGGCCTTTTAGGTCACTGCACCAGCAGGGAGGGAGGCTGTAAGACACAGAAAAATACTTTTAAGAGCAAGGCCTGAATGGATATAGACGATTTTCTTCCACAACTCATTGGCTGGAGCTCAATCACATGGTTCTAATAATATGAAAATGAGGCTAGACAATGAGTCTTCCTGTCTACATAGGGGGAAGTGGTGTACGAAAAATATTTCTCTCATTGCTCTTCCCGCAGAGATTAATAGTCTTGTAAAATATGAGCCCGGGTAATTAATGCCCATTTTTCCCACCAAATATGGAGGGAAGAAAGCCTTCAAAAAAAATAAAAGCAGACAAAGAGACATTGTCCTGATTATATCATTTGAATCTTACATACAACTTCATAATTGACTTCTTTTTCTAAGTATTGTTTCTAAGTACAGTTTGGATTTCTCCTTCTTACAACCAAGAGTCGTCACTGATTTAAAGCTTTTAGACTAAGGAGGCTAATGCTTCCTAAAATTAGGTTTATTAATCCATAGGAAATAATTAATTTAAAATTATATCCTTAACACTATAGTGCACCTGGTAAACTTCTACTCATCTGTCAAGTTTTATTCTACTGTCATTTCCTCAATAAAGTGTCTTTGTCACATTCTGTGGTGGATCACAGCTCCATTAATTCACATACTTCTCATGGGCAGCATGGCATGGAAAATAAAATATAGGCGCTGAATAGACTCCCTGGATGCCAACTCTGGCCCTTCAATTGTCAGCTCTGCAGCATTGGCATTGTGTTGAATCCCTTTTTGCCCCAGATTCTACTGGCTATAAAGTAGGTTTAATATAAAGTTATTTTAAGGAAAAAAGGAGTTAATATTTAGAAAGATAAGCAATAGTAGCACACGTCAGGCAAGCCTTAATAAATGGTAGATATTTTACTGCTGTCAGTATTATTTTACTTTTATTAGGCTGTGAACTCCTTAATAACAAAGACAGTGCTTATTAACTGAATGTTTCAACAGTGTTCGAAACATGCTTTGTATTTAGAGAATACTCATGAAACTTTAGTTGAAAGGATCACACTAATAGTAACTACTTAGTAATAATTATAACAACAACTAGCATTATTAAGCCCTTACTATGTGCCAATCATGGCCCAAGTGCTGTGTGCATACCAACTCATATAATTAACAACAACCAAAAAAAGGAGTATATCACCATAGAATATATAAACTCTAATGGTTTAAAAATCTAAGACTTTATTTATCATTTGCAAAAATTTCACTTGGATGTTGCTCATTGATGAGGACTCCTAGGCGCACTTCTAACAGTACTGACTCAGGGCTCCAGGCTTTGAACTTGGTACTCCACGTCTTTAACAAGGGCTTCTAAGATCACTCTGGAAGATTACTTTTACACCTATTCCATCAATCTATTGACCAACACTTGTCACCGGATTGTACCATTATGAAAACAAATGAAAAACCAAGCTTCATTTGTGATTATTAGTAAAATGAAAGCATTTGATTAACAAGACATTTTAAAAATTGATTTGAGGGGGAGACAAGATTAACACTCAAACAAGTGAAAAACAAAGATCGTTATAACTCCACTTAAGAACTTGAATGTACCCTGCAGGATGAGAAAAGGTTGGATTGGTGGGGAAAAAAAGGGGAAGACATTTCAGGTGATGTGTGTGGTGCAACTAAAGGTGTAGAGGAAGACTTAGCAGGTAAACTTCCTGTCAGAAAAACCCAGACCCAGCACATGTAAACCCAGCAATGAACACAGCACACAACCATCACATCCATGCAGCAAATAATATGTGCATCCTTCTTTCTAGAGAACCCTTTGGACATAGGGCTAAGAGTATTTCTTGGTACAGTTTGAAATGGACTCATTGGATCTGGTTGTCAGGTAAACAGTTTTTTTTATATCTGAATCATCTCCTCCTCCTCCTCCTCCTCCTCCTCCTCCTCCTCCTTTTCAAATGACTATATACAAGATGGTCTACTGATCTGGGTAAGGGTGTTATTGTTGGCAACATTTTCTGATAATTTCAACCTGTTGCACCGATTCTGAGTCCTAATTGTTTTCACAAAGTTTAGTGTTGCCCCCTCACCTAGACTATACTTCATTTGAAAATAGAGACATGAGTCATTCCACAGTCCTAAGCACAGTGCAGTAAGCACAATCATTTAAATAATACTTCTTTATCTCTTGATTCACTAGTTATTTTTATAGATTCCTGGCACCACAGTTCTTTTTTAATCTCTGTACATAGGCTTCTAAAGAAAAAGACATAATCTCCAAATCCTATTTATCTATATATCTGTCTTTATGTATTTTTCCCTATTTTTTTCGTCTTTTCTACTGGTAAAGCAACAAAAGGCTAAGTTGTGACATTTCAAGTCATGGACCTGTCTTGGTCCCTATACTCCATCTTGTGAGATATGGGGCACAGCTGACCACGAGCAAATGATTGCTATTTCCTACTTTACCCTGTTCATACAACCATCAGTAACTCACATTTTATTGAATATGTTGTCCCAGAAACATATGTTATTCCTTCACTCTTCTGCCACATTTGGAGGCTGGGTACCATGTTAGCTTGTGTGGGTGTCCAAGCTTGGCTTAAAATTCTAGTGCTTTCTCTCTTCAAGTTCTAAGGCATTTGAGGGAAGTGTAATAGCTTCCTAGGAATGCATCTGCCAAGTAAGGGGATTAACTAAGCAAAGAAATAGAAATGACATATCATGCAAAACCCAATTCAGGTCCAATTGAGGTGTCTCTAAGAAGCATCTTTTAAGAATAAATTTCTAATACATATTACATTTGTATCTTAAAGTAAGTGGTTATGGAGATGAATAGATTGCTCTATGTGATGAAATAATTTGCATAGAATAAGTTTCACTCTTAATCTGAAATATGTTTCCTCTGAGGTCCAAAATAGGTTGGTTCACAGTGTTCTACTCTTCAAAGAATTGTATCTTTAGGCTTCTGGATAAAAAAAATGATATCTATATTTCCTTTAATAAGTCAATAAGGTCTGACTGAGGGCATCAGAATTGAACTTGGGGACCTAGTGTTGAAAATTTATGATCTAGACTGGAGGTGTATTTTATCTTCACTAATGCTGGCAAAAACAACGTCATGAGGAGATGATAACAAGTTGGATAAATGATGCAACGTTGTTCCAAGGAACAAGATTTGACTACCAGCTTAAGTAGATGGGACTAATGAAGAGCCTATAACTGCAGGGGCTCTGGAGCTAGAAGATACCATTGCACTAATTTTCTTCATTGCATAAGGGTTCAGGGTTGCAGCATTAGGCTAATGGATAAATCAGGCAGTGGATAAGAAGAAATAGCAAGAAAAGGGCAGGATTAGAATAAAGACTTTTCAGAAAAGAAAGGAAATGAGTTAGGAGGTTGCTGAAGTTGCCTTTTCCCCCAGTGTGTGCATGGGTTTGTACAGTAGTCCCCCATTATCCATTGAGGACACATTCCAAGACTCCCAGTGGATGCCTAAAACCTCAGATAGTACCAAACCTTATATTTATGTTTTTCCTATGCATATATATCTATGGAAAAGTTTAATTTATAAATTAGTCATAGTAACAGGTTAACAATGATAACTAATAATAAAATAATTTTAACAATACACTATAATAAAAGTTATGTGAGTGTGGTCTCTCTCACACACACAATTCCTCATTGTACTGTGCTTACCCTTCTTGCAATGGCATGAGATGATAAAACGGCCATATGATGAGATGAAGTGAGGTGAATGATGTAGGCATTGTGATGTACCGTTAAGCTAGTATTGACCTTCTGACCATATGTCAGAAAGAGGATCATCTGCTTCTGGACCATCGTTGACTGAGGGTAATTGAGACCCCAGAAAGTCAAACTGTTGGTAACGGGGACTACTGTATTCTCAGCAGGTGTGATTTCCTCCAGCCTTCAACTCACAGCCATTTCCTGGTCCAACCCTTTGTGAATGGAGTAGTAGTGTTCGTTTCATTTATTTGATATATGTAGAAATAACAAGCCGTTACCACCTAGCCAGAAAGAAACATACCAGGGGTGCAAATCCTCCACTTTTGCACATCAGCTGTGTAAAACTCAGAATGCAAGGCTGAGGATCAGTGATGAGGATGTTCACTGATCAAAAGAGCTGTAGTTAGGTAGATAATGTGGCTGTTGATGACTGTGATGGTAGTCAGCATGATAGTGATAATGGGAAGTATCATTAACAGTCAAATTTTCCTCTCCGACTCTGTTTTAAGTCATATGACTTATTTAATCTTCACAATGGCACTTGGAAATAAACACTATTATTATCCCATATTTTATAGAAAGGAAATGAAGCCAAATAAAGTTGGGTTTGTCTCAATTCACAGAGCTTGTAGCTATCAAAGAAAAATTAATAGTGATAAAAGCAAGAACACAGCTCTAAATCGCAACAGCTGAGACTTCTGGAAAGAAAACAGCACCAACAACCCTTGTGAATTTCTGTAGTTTCCACCCCTTCCTCCAACACGGTAGCCCAGATTTTCCCAGTGACTTCTTTTTAGAAGACCGACCATTTCAGACCCATGTCTAACAGAGGGATGGAGTTCTCAGGTATCCCGGTGTCTTAAGGCTATGATGCTATACCCTGACAAATTCTGATGTTTTTTCCTGGTGTTATTTACCATTCTGTATAGAATGTAATTCTAATTACAAAATTAAGGATGTTGGAAGTTAATGAATTCCGTTCTCTTTTTCACTAAATCAGATGTGGATCTAAATCCCAGTATTCATGGATGAGTGACTTAGACACCGTGCCCAACTATCTTGTTACATTTTGACCTATTTGATGGCCCTGCAGTAAAGACCAAACGTAGACATTCAGAGAAGTTAGAAGGTTTATCCTTTGTATGTGGTCGCTGTTCTTCTGAGTCCACAGGAGACAGACTACCAAGAAACATTAGTCTTTAGGTTATTCCCTCCAAAGTTGATTCCAAAATAATCTATAAATCACTGTTTTCAACATATCTCCTTTCCCAGTACTTTTCTTGTTCCTGTAGATTGGCACATTAGAAGTTAGGCTTTATCTTGTAGCTATAAATATAACACCTTGGCATTAATATAGATTACACGCCAGTATGAGATCTGGCAAGAATGGTACTAGCCAATAAATCTGATGAGAAAAGTTAAATTCCTCTCCATGTACCAGCATTGGCAATTATATTTGATTGAAAAATGAGTTGTTCTCACTGGCACTAGAAGTAGCAGATTTCAAGTATTCATATATCAATAAATAGGTAATAACAGATGTTGTATATATCATTAAATAATCATAACAATTATTCTTCTTCAATAGGACTAGAGTACCTTGCGCACTGAAGCTGAGTAAATCACTACCCTGGATGGTTTCCTGTTTTACTCTAAAAAGCAAAGACTATAAATAAGATAAGCCGTTAGCTGTCACACAACTCATATCATTAGTAGCAGGAATATTTATGGAACCCTAAGCAAACCTAATATGATAGAAAAAGGATGAAAGGAAGACTGCAGTGGCATGGATAGAAATGCTAGTGGGAGAAATAGCAAGTAACACAGCAGATGAAATAGAATAATGTCCGATCTGATTTTGAATGAGCATTCTTCCAATCAACAGATGTGGTGATGCCTTGAAGTTTCCTTACACGTGGTTAGATATTTTGGTGGAAAATATGCCCGGAGTTCTAGCACAGACTCAGGAACACAGATTTTAATGTGCAAAGGTCTGTTTATCTCATAATTTGAAGAAAATATTTAGTTAAGTATTAATGGTTATTTGAAATTGTATTCAGATATAGATTTATTCAGCTGTTTATAACAGTGTATAGAAATACCAGTTTTAAGAAGCTAGAAGTGAAGAGCCAGAAATACAGACTCATATTCATTGGAAGTCCAACTTTGTTATGTGTTCCTTTCCTGCCATTTATATCATATATGATGCAATGTCAAATGGACCTCGTGTTTCAAAAGGATTTCTGTAACTATGGAAGTCACTTAGATTTTTGGTTGTATTTAGACTTGCATGTATCTCCTTGAGGACCAATATTCAACCCATTACAATTGCCAACCAGACTCAGGGCAAAAACTCGCCTATATGTTGCTTACAAAAGACCCATCTTATGTATAAGGTGGAAAAGACAAAGGAATTAAAACAAATCATATAAATGGTTAAAGAAAGCTGCCATAGCAAATTTATATCAGAAGACTCAGATTTTAAGGTAAGAATCTTTATTAGAGATAAACAATGATAATTTCACAATGATGAAAAACTCATTCACCAAGAAAATATAATAACTCTAAATGCATATGCACAAAGTGATACAGCCTCTAAATATGTAAAGCAAAACTATGTGTAATTGAATAGAAAAATTGATCTATCCATAATTCTGGTAGAAAACTTGAACATAGCCTTCTCAGTATGTGACAGAAAAGTCAACAAAATTCAATAAAATATGGAAACTCTGAAAACAAACTTGATATACCTAGGCAGACATTGAGCACTGAACTGAACAATTTAAGAATACATACTGTTTTCAAGTGCACGCAAGATTTTTTTAACAAAATAGACTACGTCTTAAGCCACTGCTCAATTCTCAACAAACATCACATAATTGAAATACTAGTGCACTGACAGAGACCTGCCAAAAAATTGTAAATTAAGAGTTATAAGTGAAAGAAGATATGACAAATTAAAACTGGTAGTTTAATGGTCATGAGTAGGACATTGGAACAAAAAAATGGAATATTCAATATTAAAGGAATTCAGATAAATCTGTGAATAGAGGAAATTTATAGTCTTAAACAAATACTTTAAAAATTAAGAAAGCCTGGAAAGTAATTATTTAATGAGTCATCCAAAGAATTTTAGAAAATGACATGAAACAGGTACCCCAAAAGAGTAGAAGGAAAGGAATAACAGTGATAAAGTAGAAACTGACAAATAAAAAGAAAATCAAATATACAATGGGAAGAATAAAAAAAATCCCAAATCGGTTTCTTTTTTCAATGTTTATTTGAGAGAGAGCGCGCGCAAATGGAGGAGAGACAGAGAGATAGGGAGACACAGAATCCGAAAGAGGCTCCAGGCTCTGAGCTGTCAGCACAAAGCTAAACATGGGGCTCGAACCCACAAACTGTGATGTCATGACCTGTGCCAAAACTGGACACACTGACTGAGCCCAGGTGCCCCTCCCATCCACACCATGCTGATTACTTGCACCCACAGATAGCTGTCTTTTGCTTGATGTTGATATGCTTCCAAAAGTCAGAACAGTTTAGAACGTTGGTGTAGGCTGTTGAGTTGGGGGGGTGGGTGGTAAAAATACCCTATTTAGAGCCAATCAGAGTAGACATGATATGTCTTTGAGATTTCCCAGATCTGAAAAAATCAGTTCCAGTGGCAGTCTCTCCTTCTAGTACAGGGGCTTAGGACCATTCTTGTTAGAAGGAAAAAGTAAATAAGGCTTGTCGGAGATCTGTAGGGCTGAATATTCTACATGCATCATCAGAGTGAAGGAGTGAACAGAAGAACTTGTTGACAGAGCAGCTACTGGAATCCTGCCTGTCATGTTTCTAGGTCAAACCTATTAAATTGTTGTCATATACATGGATCTAAATCCCAAGCTTACACTTTTTCTCTGCCAAGATTTTCTTAAGTTTTCCTAGTCCAAAGGAAGCCTAATGATATGACGGTAACCAGGTAGACCATGGGATGAAATTTTGGGGTCATTCTGAATGTAAGGGGCAGCCACTGGAAGAGATTTCCTTTAAAATATCATTGGGCTGTTGTGTGGAGAATGGATTTAGAGAACATGAATATGGAAGCAGGGAGACCAGTCACATAGCTGTATCAGTGGGCTCAGTGAATGTACCCAGCCAACCACCTGCAGATAACTGTAAATAGAATTAGTGTGTCAAAGTCACTCTGACTCCCATGGCCATGTCAGATACAGGGTTACTTCCTCAAGCTGTGTTAATTAAGCCTTCTCTCTCCTAATCATCTTGGAGCATTTATTTTCTCTGTGAAAATGATTTGTGCAACAACACCTCTTTTCTTTTTTCTCAAGCAGAGAAGAATCTGAGAATCAAAAGTTCTAGTGTTTACGGCTAGAGTGATGTTAAAAATCTTCCAGCTATAAAAATAATTACCCAAAATGAAAGGCATGAAAATGCTGGCTGGTTCTTATAAATGTGTTTTAGGTCATGTAAAATCATGTTAAAGGTACAATTAGAGATTATTCACCCCCCTACCTCCCGGGAAGGCTACATGCAATTTTCAGCTGCAGAAATTCCCTTTATCTCTTGAGCTCTAGGCAACCAACCCTGCAGACTGTAATCTGTTCACCTATATTACATGTAAGAATTGTTGCCGAGGTCAATATCTTCAGAGATATCAAATGTAGGAAGAATTGTTTCCTGTGCCTGATATGTGTCTTCTGTTAGGAATATTAGGCTGAAATAGTTTAATAGCAGATATTATAGAACTAATTCTGAATCTCCTTTCTGATGGCTAGAAAATTGATAACTCTCATCCATCAAAAATTATTCTCTAACGTAATTTTTTCTCCAACCCTGCTGTAAAGCTTTTAAGATTATTTTAAGAAGCATCTTTGCAGTTACATTCATCATGGGATGTGAAAGAACTAAGTTTTAATATTTTTTTTGTCTGAACTTCTTGGTCCTTCTTTATTGTAAGCCTCTAGGTTATATCTTATTTGTGAAGTAAACTCTAAAGCAATTTTGAACAACTTCTAAGAACTTTTCTGTTTTTGGAAGGAGAAAGGCCTTTTCCATATTCTTATTTTACAGGCTTCTCATGTATCTACCTGCAAGCACAGTAACTTGGGAGCATGACTTCACCCCGTCATGAATAAATACTGAACATCTATGTACCAGACACTGTGTTAAGTTCTAGGTGTACAACAGCCAACAAAACTGAGGGGATTCTTGCTCACAAGGAGCCTTCAGCCTAGTGTGAATGAAAATTCATTCATCCCAACTCCCTCACTCTGCTGAGCTCCTGATAAGACATAGGGAAGATGCCAGGCTCTGTATTTAAGAGTCTTTATTTTGAAGGTGAAAGTCTGGTATTTCCTCTGTGGCTTTAAACTTGCATATATACATTGCCTGTGGGCCTCGTATCAAGTTTGTGTCTGTGAGACATGGGCATCTAAATGGTTTTTAAAGTGTGCTAAAAATGTGGCCAATAGACTTTGACTTTCAGTTCCTACTCTGCATCAGGCACTTTAATGTGCGTGCACATACTCATGTATGTTTGCCTGCACCCTCTGTGCCTTTGCAGTATCCCTTATGAGCAGATTCGTATGACCCATGCACAAATAAGGGAATCAACAGTAAGAAAATAACTCACTCCTGGCCAAGCAAGTGGCAACGAGTGGACCAGGATTAAGGCTCAGGACTGTCTTCTTCAACAGCCTGTTCCTCCAACAGCACCCCCGCCCCACCTCTGTGTCTACATCACTGATGGTTTGGCTTCTATGGCTTTTAGCCGTTTCCACTTATCCTCGTGGGATAGGGCAGCTTTCGCCCTTCTTAGACCAAAAATTAGACTTTCAGTGCCTTCAGCTGCTTTCCAGCTTGGTCTTGAAGGGAAAAAAAAAAGGTGAAGGAATTAATTAAGCTTAGATATTGCTCACATTGTATATGTATATGTAGATATTTTTGTGTGTTTATAATGCTTTACGCTATAGAACTAGAGTACATAAGCCCCCAAACTGAGAATCCAAACATAGAGCTATGGACTGAATTGTGCTCCTCCATACCATAGTTCATATTTGAAGCCCTAATTTCCAATGTGACTGTAATTGGAGATAGGGACTTTAAAGAGGTAATTAAGGTTTGATGAAATCATAAGGGTGGGGTCCTAATGTAATAGGACTGACACCCTTTAAGGAGAAGGAGAGAAATGGGATGCACTTGCATGAAGAAAAAGTCATGTGAGGACACAGCGAGAAGACTGCCATTGCAAGCCAAGGAGAGACCTCAGGAAAAGCCAGCCCTGATGACACCTTTATCTTGGCCGTCCAGCCTCCTGAACCATGAGAAAGTACATTTCTGTGTAAGCCTGTGATATTTTGTTGTGGCATCGCTAGCAAACTAATACACATCATGATAACACTACAAAAAGAAGAGAGAAAGAATAGCTACCAGTTGGAGAGAAGAAATATTTTTTAAAGTACAAAAGGGAGGAAATAAGTGCACAAAATAAGGAAGATGAGATGGCAAGAAAGGCAGCCCAGTAGCTTCATAGTTATTAGTGATAATTAAACTCCCTCACTCACAGCGTTTAACCAGTGTCCTATCCTTTGGGTCACTGAGAGAGTAAAGTTCCTCCTTCAGTTTAAGTTCTCTATGTGGAGTTCAGAACCGCCACTATTTTTTTTTTAGAGAGAGAGAGAACATGGGCAGGGAAGAGGGGCAGAGGGAGAGAGAGAAAGAGAGAGAGAGAGAGAGAGAGAGAGAGAGAGAGAGAGAGAATGAGAAAATCTTAAGCAGGCTCCATGCTCAGTGTGGAGCCCAGTGCAGGGCCCAATCCCATGACTGTGAGATCATGACCTGAGCCAAAATCAAGAGTTGGATGCTCAACCAACTGAGCCACCCAGGCACCCCCAGAACCACCACTATTCTGATGTGACTACTAAGAGTTTATCACAGCCTAAATATCTGACCCGTGCTTCCTCCCCTAACCACATGAGTAAACCCATGGTTCAAGAGTGGAAAAGATAGCTGAATTTCCCCCTATATGGTAAACCGAGGGGACACTACCACATAGGAGAGAGAACTCTCTTTCACTTGGACAGTCATCAGCTAAATCTTCTGGTCAATCTTTTTGAGGTCCTGGGATGCATCTCTGATAGATCTAGTCTGTACTAGATACCAAAGAGTCAGTGGCTGACAATTGAAAGGCCTTTCCAGTAGGGTTCGTAGTGAGAAAGTCTGATATCTCATTGACCAGAAATCTTTTTTAGTACCTGTGGATGACCACATAAAATAGGTCAGCCATCATTTGTTGGTCATTGCAGACCCTGCTTTATCTACTGGCAATACTCCTATTAAAGTATTTCTGGTATCTCCCACCATGCACCCCAGCAAACTAACTATACTGCCTTATTTCACTTACAAAATTTGTGTGATAAAACATTGGTGGTGCAATGCAATATATAAGACACTCACAGTCTTCACCTCCTTAAGCCTGTTTCTTCACTTGTAAAACTGGGGTAAATAATAGCTACCTCTCATGATTCTTAAGAGGCATTAGATGAGTCAGTATGCTAAAGTACTTAGTGCCTGGTACATGTAAGTTATCCAGTAACTAGAACCTAATGATACTCTGATTATTCAAAATGGGCATATACATGAAGACTTCTTAGGAGAATGATACATGAAGACTTCTACAACTAAGGAACAGGCCACAGCCATCTCTGCAGGAAAATACCAAGGTGGTATTTCCAGGATGCAGACTGCTGTTCTGAGCTACAATGTCTAGTATCTCTCCCAGTTCACCAGGTAACACCGACTGGTATCCTCTGGGAGAGAAATCCTGCTGCTTGTTCCCCGGCCTCCTCCCCCCACCTCTTTGTAAATAAGGACCAGAGCTAAATGTCGAGCAATTCTTTTCTATTGTAATTTCAAAGGAGTGATGGTTCCCTAACAAAATCCCAAAGGTTTCTTTTTTTTTTTTTTAATTCACTGTTTACCAGAACTTGCCATTGCTTTTCCCAGGGAGTGCTATAAATAACCATCTAGGGGAGATATTTTGAGTATACAAGATGTAACCTCAGGAAGAATTCATTCTTTCTTAAAGCAGAACTCTCTTCTCATTTCCCCTCTCTGGGGACATAATGAATAATGTGTGAGAGTTAGCGAGTAATTAAGAATAATGGCAGTGTCAACCTTAGGACAAGTGATAAATCTTAGTTTGTTTATGATTTAGAAATTTTATTAATGTTTAGTCAAAAGACCACTTCTGAGTTGCAATGAAAGTATACTAGAGTAATTCTTTAGCCTCAGAAATGGAGAAACAGACTTGCAAAATATGTTCAGAATTTTTTTTCCCAGGAGGCATAAATTAAACTTTGATATTCCATAGATTATTTCACAGCATGTGCAATTTCAAGGCTTTTCCATAATATTTAATTTACTTTTAAATATGCATATGTCCTAGGTACCTAATGTCTACGCTGATGATATAGTCCCCACACTGCAGACTCATGGGGAGGTGGGGTGAAGGCACTTACACATAAATAATTACCAAAAAAAATGTGATCAGTACAAAAATAACATTCTATGCAAAGTGCTTAGGCAGCACAAACATTGTGGTACTTGAATCAGTCTAAGAAAGGAGATGATTTGTCCTCAGCCCTACAGATTCTGATTTAATTGTCTTGCTGTGGGACCTGGCTTAGGTATTAAAGTTCCAATGATGATGTCTATGTGCAGCCACAATTGAGAACCTCTACCCTAATAGGTAGCAGTCCATTCTGCTGAACTTATTCTTGGGAGTAGCCGCTTTATGATCTCTCTCAGGGAAAAGACAATGGAAAAGTTTCATATTTGGGTTTCAGGTTTTCATCATAATAGAACACTAGATGCAATACCTGAGGGAGAGAAGGGTACTGAAAACTAGCTAGATATATTCAGAGACCAGGATTTTATCATTCTGAATCTCAATTCCTTGCTCTAGCTTGCTCTCACTTGGACACTCCTGACGTTTAAAATTAACAAGTACAGAAAACACTGGAGAGAAATAGGTTAGGGAAATGATTCTCAAACCTAGTTGGGTATAAGAATCACCTGGAAGACAACTATTTTTTAGTTAATTTTTAGAGAAACAGAGACAGCATGAGTAGGAAAGGGACAGAGAGGGAGACAGAAAATCCTGCACTATGGAGTATGGAGCCCAACGTGTGGCTCGAACTCACAAAACCATGAGATCGTGACCTGAGTCAAAACCAAGAGTCAGATTCAACCAACTGAGCCACCCAGGTGCCCCTGAAAAGGCTAGTTAAAAGCATATTCCTGGGACCCATCTACAGGGATCTGGTTTCAGCTTGTGTACAGTAGGGCAGAGAAATATATATTTTTAATAAGCTATTTGGTTGATTTTTGAATAGGGAATCTAAGAACATATTTTGAAAAAAAAAACTGCTGAGGCTTGAGGAATCTCCAGTAGTGCCAATCAAAGGGTTTCCTGGATTTTAGACATCTCTGAAAACATAAAGAAGAGATGGACAGAAAAAGAGGAAACCGGCGTAACAGTAAAGGGACCCTATATATGTGCCAAAGTACATCTTAGTGTAGAAACAGTACTTTGGTGTTAGAAACAACCTCCAAGGTGATTTAGTTCAATCACATGTATCAGTATCAGTTATGGCTTTACAAATGAATGGCCATGTAGCCTTAGTTGACCTTCACACAGAGAGTTCCCTATATCCCTATCCATTTCTGGATGACTCTGACTGACCATATCCACCAAACTATACTTACTGACCTTTGGCTTTTAGCAGTATCAAACAAGCCAACTTGTTCCTCCCCATGGCACCTTTCATATACTGAATAAGGACCCTCTTGTTTACGTCCTGTCAGCCTTCCATTCCCCTTGAAGAGTCCTCTTCCTCCAATATTCTTCTTTCAGCAGTTTTCAGACCATTCGCCATCTTGGCCATAACGCTTTGAAAACTGTAAGCCTCACACAGGGTCTTCTTAAATGCTCCCAAGAGAGCAATCCTTCTGATGTTTTATACCACATCTTCTGCCCCCATCCCCAAGTATAACGAGAATATTACTTTCTGAGATCATTCCCTGTTACTTACTGTAGTGCATTTACAGAATACTAGCAAAGGATTTGGAGCACGAATAAATGAGTGGTTTTTTTTTTTTTGTGGGTTCCTTCAAATCATTAACTGACATAAGAAAGGGTAAACTCATTCCAACAGAAAAGAAGGCAGTGTGGGCAGAGAAATTGCAAGAATTGTTTGCAGACGTTGGGGCTTTGCCTCTACACCCAAAACCATGGGTGGATTGTCATGTTCTGATTCCACAAGATTTGGCTCATCACCAGAGGTGATAAATTTGCCATTTGATGGCAAATACAGTCTACTGGGTTGGCAAAACAGAAAATGTAATCCCCTTCGTGAATCTTTGATTTGCAAACTTGTGTTTCTAAATAGTTTTCTATAATAACTGTGGCATGATTTTTATATACTGTGCATAAACAAGACTGAAGGTTGTTCTTTAAGAGACTGGGGGTAGTTTGGGAAGGGGAATAGTGAAGATGTATTCCTCCCCATTGTTTGCACAGGAAGAAAAGGTACTTGTCAATGAGAAATTGGGAATCTGGATTAGCCAGTCTAAAACCTTCTAAGGGAAAAGATATGGAGCTTTTCTAATCCATCTGAAATTTTTATTATGTTGTTCAATCTAAGGTGGCTGGCATTGGAGGTGAGTTGTGGGCAGAGGATCACAGAACTAGAAGATGTGAATGATTCCTTCTTTCTGTGCCATGTGTTTTAGCAAACAAGTCTGAACTTGTTTGATAAGATGGTCAACTGTAACATTGCTGTACAAATATCCATAATGATGCTTTATCCATTTAGCACAAATCTCCACTGCAGGTTATCTGCCTATTTCATGAATCATTACTTCTCAAGGCACCTAACGCCCTTCATGATGAAGTTCCAAAACACCTTCCTGCAGAGTTGTGTCCCACTAGGTAGCTCAGGGCATCACAGCCTTAACTCTTTGCTGTGCCCTGAACATAGTAATTTCATTCAGACCTCAGACCATTTTTCTTGCTGATTCTTCACCAGGTAGATTACTACTTCTGATATCTTTCCACTGAAAATTTGACTTATTTTGCAAAGGCAACTCCAATGATACAAGGTAAATGAAGCCTTTCTTGAATTTTTAATAATTGCATGATTTATGGAGCTTCTATGTGCTGTGTTAGATATATTATTTTTTATCTTAATCCCCATATTCATCTCATAAAGTGAAATATTATTTTTCTTATTTTAGGACTGGGACTGGAAGTTTAGACAAGTGTTATTTGTTTACCCCTTAGGGTACCCGGTTTACAAGGGAAGACTTGAACTTTCGACTTAGATCTGCAGATACAAGAGTCAACACTCCTCATCACTGTCCTCTATGATGTTCATTATTACTCCTCCCTCTATTTGTACTTCTCCAAAAGGACTATGCCTCTATTTAAAGTACTTACCCTTCTTTCTGCCTTCTCCAAAAGGACTTATGCCTCTTTATGCCCCTATTATCTATTTCGACTTTAAATATAGTAAGCTGGCCACAGGTCTGTTATCCTTGTTCTATTATAAGCAATTCCTTCTCATCTACCATCTTCTCCCTCTGTTAGAGAAAGAGCCAGATCCAATAAATATTCATTGAACTCAAAATGAAGGAACAATGGCTACGTCTTTTGCTTATGGCCATGATGTAGTAGCCTGTGTTAGAATAACTCACATTAACAGAAATACAAAGGAAGTCATTTAGCTAGAAGAAAAATAATCTCAGATGAAAGATGAAACAAGTTTTAAAAAATGAGTCTGTATGTAGATCTAAATAAATAAAGACTGTTTAAAACAATGGCAATAATGGTTTTTGAGTTTTAATATATGTTGTAAGTAAGGGTCATAAAATCTTTTTGTTGTTGGGGAAGTGGTAAAAGTAATAATTTTTTGTATACTCTGACAAGACAAGAAGAAATGTAGAAGTGAATTAAGGAAATGTGTAACAGGCAAGCTATTAGAGGGGAAATGGAGTGATTTTTAAAATTCATAATTATTTCAAAAGAAGGCAAGACTATGAAAAAAATATGTATATTCCTACAGAGCATAGATTATGATGGTGGATTTAGCTCAAATATATTATTAATTAAATAAAAATAGATCAAGTTCTCTAATTAAGATAAAAATTATAGGATTTAGAAAAGAAGAAAATAACTCTCATAAGAAATACCTTTAAATATAAGGGCATAGAAAAAGTGGAAATAAAATGATGTAGAAAGATAAAAGACACATCAAGGAAATACTAACCAAAAAGAAAGTTAGTATTGCCTTGATACTATTAAAAAAGGAAACATTTATGATCAGAAATATTTCCAGAGTTAAGGAGAATATTTAATGATGATAACAGGGTCAGCCCAACAGAAATATCCACTCATCCTAAACCTGCATGCCATTATTAATGTCCTGAAACAATATATAAAATGAATGGTGGTGATTAGATCCTAGCATCTGATTTCTCCTTCTCCTGACTTTCAGTGATGTGATCATTCTTTTTATCAGGCCCATACATGTAAAGAGCCTAATTCTGAATGTTTCACATTCAAGATGGCTTTTGCAACATTATTATTGCTATTAGTATGATTATTTTGTTTATATGCACATATACATGGAAAGATACGCATTTACACATATATAGAAAACTGTATGTGTGTGCATGTGTGTGCGTGTGTGAAATGCAAACAAATAAGATGCTAAAGTGAATAGGCCAATAAAATTCTCTTACAAGACAGCTAAATCATTTGACTAACCTTAATCATCCTACCTGTGACTGGATGATACACAGGATATACAGGCCTAGGCAATCCCTGGCTTTATATGAGTTTCTTTGGGATGACAATACTAAAATAAGTGGTATCTAATCATTGTGCACTTTATCTTAATATTATTTTATTTATTAACTATTGGATAGGCAATTCATGCACATTGACTGAAATTCAAAACCACAGAAGTGAATAAAGTATATAGTACTGTATTTTATAGTACAGGCTTCCCTCCCTGTTTTGTTCCCGGATTAATCAGTTCTTCTTGAAAGCAACAACTATTGCCTTATTTATTTTCTAAAGGTATTCTGTGCATTTAATAATATCATTCAGTAATTATATATAAAACAAGAGATATATGTATGTGTGTATGTATATATCTAGATATGTTGTATATATGTGTGTGTATTTTCCTTATCTTTATTTTTTCTTTTCTCACATTGCTTTATAGCTGACTTTTTAATTTAAAACTACCACCCGGAGACCTCATTGTTTTTCACAGCTGCAGAGTATTCCATTTTATGAAGATAGCATAATTTATTTTACCAGTCTTCTTACACGTAAACCAATGTTTCCCTATATTTTGTAATTACAGTTATGCGACTAATATCCAAATACGTATATAATTTTACATCTCTTATGACAAAGACATTGGAAACGCTTCTGTAGAATAAATACCTGTATTCAGAATTGCTAAATCAAAGACATCATTTTTTTTAAAAAATTTTTAAATGTTTTTATTTTTGAGACAGAGAGAGACAGAGCATGAGCAGGGGAAGGGCAGAGAGAAGGAGACACAGAATCCAAAGCAGTCTCCAGGCTCTGAGCTGTCAGCACAGAGCCTGATGCGGGATTTGAAAGCTATAGCCCAATTGTCCTTTATAGAGACATTCCAGGTTGCCACTCCCATTGCAAAGGACTTACCCTCAGTACAGTCCTCAACATAGTGCTCTGAGAGAATGGGACTGGAATGAAAGAGAAACACTAGAGGCAACTGCATGTTTCTGAAAAGGCATAGCTGTAACACCCACCGATTGTGGGTGGTGACTGAGCATATCCCTCAGGCAACCTGATTAAGAAGGGCTTCTCAACTTGGGGGTGCTGTGTAGCTCAGTCAGTTAAGCATCTGACTCTTGATTTGGGCTCAGGCCATGATCTCATGGTTCATGAGTTCGAGCCCTGCATTGGGCTCTGCGCTAACTGTGGAACCTGCTTGGGATTCTTTCTCCCTCTCTCTCTTTGCCATCCCTTGCTCTCTCTCTCTCTCTCAATAAATAAACTTAAAGAAAAGAAGGGATTCTCAACTTAAAAACTGCATTGGGATCCTCTGTCCTTAAACTAAAAATTACATGTAGCAAGAAGTGATTCTTTAAAGCTCCTAGACCTCAGTAATAAAAATATAGGAATTCCCACCTTAAATGAAACTCAATGGGGCAAGCATTAACAGTCAGATTGAGGAATTGAAAATAAATAAGCATTTAAAGAAGAGCTATTGAATGTGCACATGAGATTTCCCTGCAGGGAAAATGGGTGCATGCTGGAAGGAGGCAGGAGGGAAGGGTTGAGGACTATATTAAATCTCTGCAAATACATACCATTTGCTCTAGTTCAGCCAACTTTAATTCTCTTCTGTTAATTTGCAGTTGAGTTCACTGCAAAGCTCCAGAAATAACAAAAACACCTGGATATATGGAATAGAAAACAAATTTTGCCCATTATTAAAAAATGCTTTAAACCTCTCTCTTCCCTCTCTTCCATCTTCCCCCCCTTCCTCTTCTAAAACTACTATTTACATTCTACCAGAAGATGATTTTGTTCGCTGCTGTCTTCACACAATTTTCACTTAGTTCCCCATAGAATTGCAGGTTTCTCAGGAAAGTTAAAAAGCCTGCCTATAAGAACCAGTCTATATACTCTTGAAGCTACTTGTGTAATAGATTTGCAAATGTCTAAGTTCTAGGGCTTTTCCCCAGATGGTTCAGACCTGTATATGGTCTTGTCTGTGTACTACCCCTTCATGGAAAGCAGTGGTCCTGGGTCAACTTAATACATCAATCCAGAATCTACTCCACAGCTTGGCATTCATTCAGACCCCAGACAGGGAGTTCTCAGTGGCAACTTGCAGAAATTTATTCCCTACTGTGTAGCCACAGGAGTGGAGAATAATAAAGGATACACTGTCTTAATTATTGAAGGGTAGTACAATTTCACTGGGAAAGACTGTTCTCAGTTTATTTTTCCTATTTTTTTTGTTTTCTTAAAAGCCCTCCATAGCAATTAATCAAAAATATGGTAAATAGAGGAAAGGTAATCACCCTTACCCAAAGATTAACCATGTTAAACCATTCAGTTCTGTGTTGTTTTGGTATTTTCTATGTTTTAAACACAGTTTATTCAGCATTTATTTACAGAGTATCTGCTAAGTGCCTGGCATTATGCTAGAGGTAGTTGTGACAATGTCATGTGGTTAATTTTGGAATCTGAGATTTTTTTTGTTTAACTTTACTATATACACCTTTCTTGTTATTACACATTCTTTGTTACACGTATTAAGTATATTTTAACATAAAATTATTGCTTAAGGTAATAGTTTTTATTCACGATAGTATAGTGGTTAAAGGTAATAGTTCTGTAGAATCCGAGTGAATCACATTCTGACTCACTCTTTATTAGCCGTGTGAATGTGAGTAAGATAGAAAGTTAATAGGATCTTCAATGTTTTCTTGGATAAACTAGAGCTAACCTGTACACATGAAGTACATTAGCCTGTATCACCTTGACTTCTTGTGAGCATAAGTGACTTTATTCCAGTAAAATGGTTCTTCTACACCACTAGGCTGCCCCCAACTCTTTGTCTTTCCCTCTGGCCACATCCAAAGTACTGGTGAGAGCTGAGGAAAATCATCCAGTATGGATGACTGAGAACAGGACGCATTCATTGTCATCATTTGCAAATGAAACATCATGAGGGCTGGCCACTACTGATAAGATTCTAGTTAAAATCCCCCCTATTCCATCTTTCATCTCTATAGTGCAGGAGCTGCCCATCTCTCCAAACACAAACTGCTCTGTCACTGCCCTGGATCCCAACTTCTCTTCAGCATCTAAGGAAGTGTCTCCTCTGGGTCCCATACCTTCAACTGCTGCCTCCCAGTCGTCTGCATTTCACCAGCCGTTGAGAATGCAAAAATCTTCTCTGGTTGTAAAAACAAAGAAACCAAAGCCAAAGCTAAAATCATGACAGCTTTCAAGCCCATATTTCCGTCTAGCTACTGCCATCTCATTTCTTATTCCTAGGTGAACCTCTCAAATAAAGTGGCTCCACTATCTTATTCTGCTCTTTGATCATCCTTTCCCTACTTGACCCACTTGAATAAGTCTTTTACCCTTTGCACTCCAGCAAAACCGCTCTTCTGAAGATTAGGATGACCTTCCTTTTTTAAAAAGCCGATATACACTTCCAGATCCTCATTTTCATTCAGCTCTTTACAGCATTGAGGACATGTGAACACATCCCCTTTTTAAAAACACTTTTTCCTTGAATCTGTGATACCACAAACTCTTGGTTTTCTCCTTCCAAGCTGTTCCATCCAAGTCTTTATTTCCAGGTTTTTTTCTGCCTTCCCTTTAAACGTTATTTTGATATGTTTTCCTTACCTATTGATTTATGAATTGCATACTATTATAGGCTAAACTGTGTCCCCTCAAAAGTCATACGTTGAAGTTCAAACTCGCTGTACCTCAGAATGTGATTATTTGGAGATAGGAGCTTTAAACAGGCACTTAAGGTGAAATGAGGTCGTAAGGGGAGGCCTTAGTCCACTGTGACTGGTGTTCTCATAAGAAGAGGAAATTTGGACACAGATTTGTAGGCAATGGAGGAAAGACCATCGGAGGACACAGTGATATGGCAGCCATTTGCATGATAAGGAGAGAGCCCTCAGAAGAAACCAACCCTGTCAACACTTTGTTCCTGGACTTCTAGATGGTGGAACTGTGAGAAAATATATTTGTTGTGTAAGCCATCTATGCTGTGTGGTATTTGGTAATGGCAGCCCGGGCACACTAGTGCACATATGCTAAAAGGTAAAAATCTTGTGTTCAGTTTCATGACATTTTACACGTTGATAGGGTGACATGGAGTTCCAACCTAGATAAACCCATAGACTGTTGTCAATCTCCCATGCATCTCCACTAAAATAATACCTATCTTGATCTCTGGTACCACATGTTACTTTTGTTTTTCAACTCTGCGTAGGTGGAATTGCGTTGTGTGCCTTTTTGTATCCTGTTTATTTTGCTCAAAATCACATTTGTGACATTCATCCCTGTTATTGAATAGCTGTACAGTGTTTCGTTGTGTGCATGGAATGGAACAATGTATTATATTAGTTCCTTTTTTTATGGATACCAATATTGTTTCTTTTTTTTTTAAAGTTTATTTATTTATTTATTTTGAGAGAGAGAGAGAGAGAGAGAGAGAGAGCGCCAGCCCGTGAGCTAGTGGGGGAAGGACAGAGAGAGAGAGAGAAGGAGAGAGAAAATCCCAAACAGGCTCTGCACTGTCAGCACAGAGTCCAATGCTGGCCTCAAACTCACGAACCGTGAGCTCATAACCCAAGCCAAGATCAAGAGTCAGATGCTTAACTGACTGAGCCACCCAGGTGCCCCTGGACACCCATATTGTTTCTACTTTCTACTATTATAATTACAGAATGGAAATTTTACTGTATATCTTTTACGGGACATAGTGCTAATTTCTCTTGGGTTCCTGTGCATACATTTTATTAAAAATGAGCACTTTTTTTCTCTTGGGTAGCTATGTAGGAATGAGATCATAGGGTCATAGATTGTGTGTGTTTCACTTTAGTCTCACTTTTTCAAAAATGAGTGTACTAATTAACACTATACTCATTGTTATGTGGGAATTCCTGTTCCACAGGCTCACCAGCAGGAAGTAATTTCTGTTATTCTAATTTCACCTCTTCTGGTTGGAAGTATAGTAGTGTCTCTTTGTGAGTTTAGTCTGCATTTCCCTGACTATTAATGTTACTGGGAACTTTTATAAATAAATATATATATATTATATTTATATATTATATATACTATATAATAAATTATATTTGTATATATAATAAATATAAAGTATGCTATATTTATATGTTATATATAAATATAAATATATGTTTAATTAAAAATATACCCAGTGAAATGTTTATTACAATAAAAATTATGCTTATTCATCATCAAAATATCTTCTTCTGTGAGGTACCTATTTAAGTATTTTATCCATTTATGTAGTGGTTTGTCAGAATGTTTCTAATTTATTTGTAGGTCTTATTTTTATATACTAAATACAAATCCCTTTTTTTATTTTTTATTCTTATTTGAGAGAGAGAGTGTGAGCAGGGTAGAGGGGCAGAGGAATCATGGGAACATACCCTGAGCTGAAATCAAGAGTTGAATGCTCAATGACTGAGCCACCCAGGTGCCCCATATGTATCTAAATACAAATCCTTTGTTACATGTGTGTATATATGTGGGTTTATGATGTATATGTATGTATATAATATATATATATATATATACACAGAAATATACACATACATATATAGAGTTTTCTGTGTGAGAAATATTTTTTCAATTGATAACATTATTTTTCACATATAATACTTCAGATTTTCTATTTAATCTTTTTTTTTCAGTCTAATAAATTGCATTCTGAAGGAATTGACAATTTTATCTCATTTGTAAATTATTTCTTATAATTTCAAAATTTCACAAGGTATTTTCAATGTCTATAAATGTAATGATTTATATATTTTATTCATGTGCACTGCATGTTCCTTATATTCTTATTTTGTTTTATTTTAACATTTCATTTTCTTTTTATGCTTCAATTTGAATATTTTCTATTACTTTTCCTTGAATTCATTAATCCATCTTCTGCTTATCAAGTTTTCTATTAAATCTAAGGAGTGAGTTTATATTTTGTCTATTTTGTATTTAGGGTTAGATAAGGTGAGGGGCCAATACCATCAAGCAACATGGGATAGCTGAGTCAGGTTATGATTTATGTTTTAGGGAGGGTCAATTTACTTCTGGTTTATACCCCTCTTCCTCATGCAGAGACTTCCCTGACTTTTCATTCTACTCCTGGTATGTCTCTATTTCCTCATCCCAAAATAAGAATGAAGGATATTCAGCTCTATCCTTTTGAAGTTTTGAACTTTGCCCTTTGGCCCCTTTCTTTGAGGCTTCAATAGGACAGACAAATGTGTCCTTAAGGCAGCCTCTCCCTCTGGTAGGACTTTGCCTATGAAGCACTGAAAGATTATAAGAGCTTTCCTTGTGCCTTTTAGAAGATGCTTTCTATTCCTCAAGCCTATGGAACACAACCTTGGAGCCCAAATAATGCCCCAATGGGGGAACACTGGCTGCTCATTCAAGGCTCTCCAGGTTTTCAACCTCATACCCATTTGTCTGCCAAGGTCTCTCTCTTTTTCCTCCCATTTCATTAAAGCTGTGGAAACCAAACTTGATACTCAGTCCCTGATCAAACTCTGCAAATGTCCCATTCTAGAAAATGGTCAGTCATGGCCAATTCAACTTGGATGGGCTCCCTTGTCTCCAGAATTTCAATTCATTTGCCTCTCACTGTTCACACAGTGTTCTAATTTCTTTAAATATATGTGTATTATTTATACAGTTTCTCCTGATTCTTGCAGGGTTACATGGGATGGCTGATATAACCTACTCTATCCTACGTGGCAGCAGAAGGCATCTCCTGGGATACTAAAGTTTGGAGTCCCTTTTGACTTAAGGGTAGGTACTCTTTTGCTTTTACAATTTTCCTACTGATTCCATATTTATGAGACTTTTACATTTATTTTGCTAGACAAGTACCTGAAACCCTGTAAGTTTAGAACTAAAAACATATTTATTACCTCCAACTGGCCCTCTTTTATACTTCAGCGAGTCATAACATTATCCACTTGTAGTGGGGTTTTTTTAGTTTTTTTTTATTATTTTTTTAAAATTTTCTTTTAACGTTTATTTATTTTTGAGACAGAGAGAGACAGAGCATGAACAGGGGAGGGTCAGAGAGAGAGGGAGACACAGAATCTGAAACAGGCTCCAGACCCTGAGCTGTCAGCACAAAGCCCAATGCAGGGCTCGAACTCACGGACTGCAAAATCATGACCTGAGCCGATGTTGGCCGCTTGACCGACTAAGCCACCCAGGCGCCCCGTTAGTTTTTTAAATGTTTGTTTATTTTTGAGAGAGAGAGAGAGCTTGCGCAAGTGAGCAGGGGAAGGGCAGAGAGACTGGCAGACAGAGACAGAATCTTGTCTCTGTCTGTCTGGCAGAGACAGACAGAATCTTGAAACAGGCTCCAGGCTCAGTGCTGTCAGCACAGAACCCGATGCAGGGCTCAAACTCACCAACTGCAAGGTCATGACCTGAACCGAAGTCAGGTGCTTAACCGACTGAGCCACCCAGGTGCCCTGTCCACTTGTAGTGTCTCTATTCACTGTCCAGAACCCTGAGAGTCTTCTTTGACTTATTTCTCCCTTACACCACCAATATACGATAGCAGTCTTTATTATTTACCACTTAAATATTTCTTGACTCCATCCAATTCTCTATATGTGTACTCCCTTCTTCCTACTCCTTGCCACCGTCATTGCTCAATGCAATTTTTGCTATAGTGGCATAGTTCTTCCTGCTTCTATGCTTGATCTTATCCACCTCATTCTTCAAGGGTAACATGTGTGTCTTGTCCATTGAGGCTACGATTAATGGAATATTATAGACTGGGTGGCTTATAAACAACAGAAATTTATGTCTCACAAAAAGACAAGTTTTCAGTAGATATGGTGTCTGGTCAGAGCCCCCTTCCTTGTATTCTATATTCTCACAAGGCTGAAGGGATGAAGGTGTTCTCCTGGATCTATATGATAAGGGCACTAATCTCGATGGGCTCCAATCCATGATCTAATCGCCTACCAAAAGCCCCACTTCCTAACATCATTGGGAATTAGGTTTCAACATGTGAATTTGGGAATGGGACACACAGTCTATAGCCATAATCTTTTAAAGCTTCATATTTAATATGTTTCTCTGCCCAAATGTATGGTTTTCAATTTTTCATAAGAATATGTCTATAATATTTAATAAAGTCACTAAGACTGACAAGATTCAGCCGGTATCTATATATCTACACTTATTAGCATTACCTTCTGCTTTACTCTGCTTTATTCTGCTTCAGTTTGAGTGTTTGGAGGGTTTGGTTTTTTTTGTTGTTAATCCACTTTTCTCCACCACAAAACTTTTCATATGTGTTGTTACCCTGACTTGAATACTTCCTCTACCCGATTATCATCTGAATCACTCCTACTTATTTTTAAGTTCTTAATATAAATGTCAACTTTCTGAAACAGCCTTCTGTGAGAGTTTATTCTGAGGTTGATACTCCTCTCATACATATCATAGTCCCCTTTATTATTACTTCTACTAATATGTTATTATTCTCTCATGCACTATCAAGAAAGAGTTAATTTTTTGTAAGAAAATTTCCAAGTTAAAAAAAATAGTTTTAGGGGCGCCTGGGTGGTGCAGTCGGTTAAGCGTCCGACTTCAGCCAGGTCACGATCTCGCGGTCCGGGAGTTCGAGCCCCACGTCAGGCTCTGGGCTGATGGCTTGGAGCCTGGAGCCTGTTTCCGATTCTGTGTCTCCCTCTCTCTCTGCCCCTCCCCCGTTCATGCTCTGTCTCTCTCTGTCCCAAAAATAAATAAACGTTGAAAAAGAAAAAAAAATTAAAAAAAAATAGTTTTACTGACCCCCACATGTTCATCACCCAACTTCAAAAATTACAACTCATGGACAATTTCATCTATACCTATATCCACCCCTCCCTAGCTCATTATTTTGAAATAACTCCTATAAACGTTTCAGTATATATATATATATATATATATATATATATATATATATATATAAAAGATGAGGATCTTTTTTGAAGAAGAAGAGATTTTAGTTTATATTACTGAGAGAGAGAGTACACACATGAGTGGTAGAGGGAGAGAGAGTATCTTAAAAAATATTTTTTAATGTTTATTTTGGGGAGAGAGAGAGAGAGAGAGAGAGAGAGAGACAGAGTGCAAGTGCGGGAGGGGCAGAGAGAGCAGGGAAACAGAATCTGAAGCAGGCTCCAGGCTCCAAGCTGTCAGCACAGAGCCGGACGTGGGGCCTGAACCCACAAAGCGTGAGATCATGACCTGGGCCGACGTTGGATGAAGTCAACCGACTGAACCACCCAGGCACCCCATAGAGTCTTAAGCAGGCTCCATACTCAGCACACAGCCCAACTCGGGGCTTGATCTCACAATCATGAGATCATGACCTGGGCCGAAATCAAAAGCCAGTCACTAAACCAACTCAGCCACCCAGGTGCCCCAAAAGATGAGGATCTTTTTTTTTTTTTAATTTTTTTTCAACGTTTATTTATTTTTGGGACAGAGAGAGACAGAGCATGAACGGGGAAGGGGCAGAGAGAGAGGGAGACACAGAATCGGAAACAGGCTCCAGGCTCTGAGCCATCAGCCCAGAGCCTGACGCGGGGCTCGAACTCACGGACCGCGAGATCGTGACCTGGCTGAAGTCGGACGCTTAACCGACTGCGCCACCCAGGCGCCCCAAGAAGGAGGATCTTTTTAAAAAATTATACCACTTGTCGCATCTAAAACTCTGTAGTATTTTCCATAATTATAGTAGTATTATAAAATAACTAGTCATTGTTTCTATGCCTCTGCTCCTCTCCCCAGTCCAGTTTGTTTCTTTGAATTGGGAATCAAATCATTAACCAGAAAATAAGTATACATTACAACAAATTAGTATCTTTCTTAAATATGTTTTATACATAGATTATTTTATTTATTTATTTGTTTATTGTCTTGCCATTTATTTGTTGAACAATCATGGGTTACTTGCCCTGTTAATTCCTCTAAGCTGATTTGTTTAAATTGTACGCCCATGATAAGGGTATTTAATGACATTTAGCATATTCCTCTGTCTTCATTATTTGTAGTTAGATCTAAAAGCTTATTTATATTCAGTTTTAATATTTTGTGGAAAATTGGTCAGGTGGTCTCATGTACTTTTATCAGGAGGCACATTATTCTGTTTTTCTCACTTTCTGTGAGCTCAACTTTCTTTAGTTGTTGGGTGCAGTCATTGTCCTAGGCTATTTTGCATGCATTATGTGTTCCACAAGGGCAGGAAACACTCGTCTTGTGCCAAGTCTAATACTTGTTCACACACAATGTGTTCAATTGACTAGTGAATGAGAGTATAGCCTATTGTTGTAATTTATTGTACTGTCATATAGTCTTTGTTTCCATATGGATTTGGGGTTGCTGCAAGGATAGATCCTTTTATATAACTTCCTGGAATGGACTGAAATTTTTGTCACATGATATATCAATGAAGTTTTGAGTGGATGCTTTCAATCAGCCAGGTAATTTCACACGCTGTAGAGAACTATCAGCTGATGAAGGGTCTTAAAGCATATAAACCTCTGAAATTTGATTATCCTAAATCCACGTGGCAGTTGAGAAATTAACTCCATATGCTTTTCAGCTATAGCATTTTTCATCCAAACTGCTCCTTTTGCCTTATTAATCCATGGTAGGATTGCCATGGCCTCTAAATTTAAACTTACTGCAACCCCTTGGAACTAAGTTTATGATATGAGTACTCTGTGGTTTACAGTTTAACATGCTCAGTTAACTCTAATAGTGCTGTTTTCCTTCAACAGACATAAAGCACTTCCACGATTAAAGAGAACAGTAAACTTTGTGTGCCTTTATTACTTTCTCTTTATTTTCTGTTGATTCATATGCTGTCAACTTAACAAGAACATATTTTTCCAACCTATTCTTAGATATGTTATGTTTCTTGCTTTTCTCTTCTTGGTCTGCAAAGACAGGACCAAGTGCAAAAGAGGATTCTACTGTACTCCTTGTAGGCCTGTTCCATGTTAGGTTGATAAATCATGGAAGCAGAAGTCATTTGCCAGAAAACCATTTATTGGAATGAGAATTACTTTATGTGCAGAGCTTGCTGAATTGGTTTATTAATTCTTACTAAATCCATCAAATCCTGATTTTCCATAAATATAATACACAATAAAATTAAACAAAGTTCTCTGTCTTATAGTAGTACCTTGAAAGGAAATGTAATTGTATCTTGTTGCCATATCATAAATGCCATTATGTTGGATTCAGTAGTTAAATACACACGGACATATTTCAAAATAGATCTAATAATCACTGATTATATTTCATTACCACTCTTGATTTCAAAATAGTGAATATCTCTAGTCATAGCCATAGCCCAGGTCTCTCTCCTGCTGATAAAGAGAAAATAATAATAATCCTCTTTGATAAAGATGGAACTTTTGCTTGTCTCCTGAGTTCCTAATTGAACTCCAGGTACTGACAAACCACTTTTTTACTTACCCCTGAAGTGCTGCATTAAGCAATGTTTTATTATGTATTTCTGTGAAAACCACTGGGATCACCCTGTAACCAGTCCTCAAAATTAAAATTCATTAGTCTACCTGAAAATTAAAGAGGGAAAAATAATGTAAAAGCCTTTCAAAAATTATTATAATGCCTGTCCCTGAGGAACATGATAACAAACCTTCCTGTTAACAAATTTGTTACATTAATTTAAGGAATGTTAATGAGCACATCCTCTTTGTAAAAACTCATTGGGAAATTTATTTTCAGCTCCTCTTATGAGACTTGCTTCTGAATCTCTTAACTGTTATTTAACGCTATATCTTGCAAACACTTTCATTTGTGAGCTAATCATATCTTCCCTCTGCTTGGGCTGTTAGGCAACTCTAAAGCCAAGCTGTAGTCTACCTACCACAGGAACGTGATTTTTTACCTGTCTTTTGAGTATTTATCTCCTCGCCCCCAAATTGGGCTTGAATTTATTTCCCTGTTTTTATATTTGTTTGCATTTTTCCCCATCTAATATCTATTAGTGTTATCTATGACAATTAGAAATGTAAATTCCAAGATATTTTATTGTACACACTGTGTTCAAACTGGTGGCAGGAGTGTTACAATTTTTTAGTTTATGTTCCATCTCAATTTGTTCTCTCAAATATGTCCCTCTAGAAACTCATATTTCTCTTAATTGAGTTACTTATTTCTGTTTTGTATTTTCATGTTGTTTGGTGACTCCTAGAATTTTGGGGTTTTTTTTGTTTATTTGTTTTGTTTTTTTAAAGCAGTTCCAGGAGTGCCTGGGTGGCTCAGTTGGTTAAGTGTCTGACTCTTGATTTCAGCTCGGGTCATGATCTCATGGTTCATGAGTTCGAGCCCCACACCAAGCTCCATGTGCTGATAATGTGGAGCCTGCATGGGATTTTTTCTCTCTCCCCTTCTCTCTCTGCTGCTTCCTGCTCACTCTCTCTCTCAAAATAAATAAATAAACTTTAAAAAGAAAAGCACTTCCAGACTAGACTCTTGCATATTTTCTCTAGTTATTTTTTCTGTAGATGTCAGTACCATTTTTTTATGGTATCTAATTTTCAAAATTGGCTTAGTTTATTGCATGCTGATGGCAGTTACTATTTTTGTTGTTTGTCTTGCATGTTTTCTATAATCTAGGTTTCTATAATGTCAGGGATGAAAAGAACACATAGGCTCTGTTTGTCATCTTAAATCAGTGCCCCTCAGTTACCACTTTTTAAAAACTGTTTGTTTGTTGGGGCACCAGAGTGGCTCAGTTGGTTAAGCATCCAACTTCAGCTCAGGTCATGATCTCGCAGTTCGTGGGTTCGAGCCCCACGTCAGGCTCTGTGCTGACAGCTCTGAGTCTGGAGCCTGCTTCAGATTCTGTGTTTCCCTCTCTGCCCCTTCCTCCCTCATGCTCTCTCTCTGTCTCTCAAAAAAAAAAAAAAGTTAAAAAAATGTTTGTTTATTTTTGAGAGAGAAAAAGAGGGAGGGACAGATAGAGACAGAGACAGAGAATCCCATCTAGGCTCCACACTGTCAGTGCAGAGCCTGATAGAGGGCTTGAACTCACAAACTGTGAAATCATGACCTGAGCCAAAACCAACACTTGGTTGTTTAACTGACTGAGTCACCCAGGTGCCCCAGTCACCACTTTTTATTTTGTTAGAGGAGGGAGTTATCACTCTAGGATGTATGTAGATCCACCTGTAGATTCTATTTTCTTTTATTCACATGTGTGTCTATTATTTCACTAATAGCATGTCTTGGTCAATTTAGGTTTATAATGAGTCTTGAAGTTGGGTTATATCCATCCTGTGATGTTATTCTTCTCCCAAATGTTTTTTGTTTGTTTCTTTCTTTCATATAAATTTTAGTAACACTTTGTTGATATATGCAAAATAACTTGATATAATTTTGATTGGGATTATATCGAATCCATAGATCAAGGTGGAAATAATTGAAATCTTTGCAATATTGAATCTTGTAGTCAGTGAACATGGAATACATCTCTATTTATTTAGCTCTTTAATTTCTTTCATAAGAATTTTGTGTTTCAGTTCACCTGGGTGGCTCAGTCAGTTAGTATCCCCCTTCAGCTTGGGTCATGACCTCACAGTTCAAGTTCAAGCCTCACATTGGGCTTTTTGCTGTCACAGTGGAGCCTGCTTGGGATCCTCTGTCCCCCTCTGTCCCCCTCTGTCCCCCTCTGTCTTTGCCCCTCTCCTGTTCTCCTCTGTCTCATCAAAAATAAACAAACATCTACAAAATTCTTAAAAAAAAGAATTTTTTATTTCCACATATTGATCCTATAAAAATATATTGTTATATTTATACCTAAGTATTTCATTTTTGATGTAAGGGATATGATAGTGTTTTTAATTTCAAGTTCCAATTAGTTTTTCCTGCTATAAAGGAGAGTAATAGACTTTTTAATGTTAATCTTGTATTCTGTACCTTGCTATAATCTTTTTATTCCAGGAATTTTCTCTTTATTTTTTACATTTTTCCCCATAGACAGCCATTTCATCTACAGATGAAAACAGTTGAATTTTTTTCTTTCATTATTCACATTATTTATTTCTGTTTCTTTTCTCATTGCAGTAAATTAGGACTTCCAAAAAAATGTTTATCAGAACTGGTAAGAAAGTACATCCTTGCCTTGTGCCCAGTCATAGGGAGAAAGTACACAATTTCTCATTATTAAGTACAATATTAGCTGGAGAGTTTATGAATGTTATTGACCAAATAGAGGAAATTCCCCTATTTCTTCTTGCTGAGTATTTTACCATAAATGGATGTTGGACTTTGTCAAATAATATTTCTATATCAAATGATACAATTACATACATTTTTTTTCTTCTTTAGCCCATTGATGTGATGTATTAAAATAACTTGTTTTTGAATTTTGAACAAATCTTACATACCTAGAATAAATCACATTTGGTCATAGTGCATAATTGTTTTAATACTTTGTTAGATGCAATTTGATGATATATTGTTGAGATTTTTGCATCTGTGTCTAAGAGATAGTGGTATGTAATTTTCCTTTCTTGTTATGTCTTTATCTGTTTTTGGTATTAGGGTAATACTGCCACCAAAGAATGAGTTAGGAAGTAGTACCTCTAGTTATATTTTCTGGAAGAGATTGTAGAAAATTGGTATCATTTGTTGTTAAATGTTTGGTAGAATTAACTAGTAAAACCATCTGGGTCTGGTGCTTTTTTTATGAGAGATTATTAATTATTGATTAAATTGTATTTAATAATTATAGGCCTATTCAGATTATCATTTTTTCCTTTTGTGAATTTTATTATTTTCTGTCTCTCAAGGAGCTGGTTCATTTTATCTGTTATCAAATTTGTGGGAATAGAGTTGCTCAGAATTATTTATTATTATCCTTTTAATGCTCATGTGTTGAATAATGATGGCTTTTCTATTTCTTATGTTAATAATTAGTGCAATTTATTAAACGACTTTTTAAAAACTGCATTTAGACTAATAATTTTTAATTACAAATGTACCACAAAGACTAGCAGAGGTTGGGAGTTGGTTAGCCCTGACAGTTGATAGAGGTTTTGCATCTTTGTTCGCCTTTTTATTTTTTTTTTATTTTTTTTTTTTTTCTGAAATTTATTGACAAATTGGTTTCCATACAACACCCAGTGCTCATCCCAAAAGGTGCCCTCCTCAATACCCATCACCCACCCTCTCCTCCCTCCCACCCCCCATCAACCCTCAGTTTGTTCTCAGTTTTTAACAGTCTCTTATGCTTTGGCTCTCTCCCATTCTAACCTCTTTTTTTTTTTTTTTCCTTCCCCTCCCCCATGGGTTCCTGTTAAGTTTCTCAGGATCCACATAAGATTGAGACCATATGGTATCTGTCTTTCTCTGTATGGCTTATTTCACTTAGCATCACACTCTCCAGTTCCATCCACGTTGCTACAAAAGGCCATATTTCATTTTTTCTCATTGCCATGTAATATTCCATTGTGTATATAAACCACAATTTCTTTATCCATTCATCAGTTGATGGACATTTAGGCTCTTTCCATAATTTGGCTATTGTTGAGAGTGCTGCTATGAACATTGGGGTACAAGTGGCCCTATGCATCAGTGCTCCTGTATCCCTTGGATAAATTCCTAGCAGTGCTATTGCTGGGTCATAGGGTAGGTCTATTTTTAATTTTCTGAGGAACCTCCACACTGCTTTCCAGAGCGGCTGCACCAATTTGCATTCCCACCAACAGTGCAAGAGGGTTCCCGTTTCTCCACATCCTCTCCAGCATCTATAGTCTCCTGATTTGTTCATTTTGGCCACTCTGACTGGCGTGAGGTGATACCTGAGTGTGGTTTTGATTTGTATTTCCCTGATAAGGAGCGACGCTGAACATCTTTTCATGTGCCTGTTGGCCATCCGGATGTCTTCTTTAGAGAAGTGTCTATTCATGTTTTCTGCCCATTTCTTCACTGGGTTATTTGTTTTTCGGGTGTGGAGTTTGGTGAGCTCTTTATAGATTTTGGATACTAGCCCTTTGTCCGATATGTCATTTGCGAATATCTTTTCCCATTCCGTTGGTTGCCTTTTAGTTTTGTTGGTTGTTTCCTTTGCTGTGCAGAAGCTTTTTATCTTCATAAGGTCCCAGGAATTCACTTTTGCTTTTAATTCCCTTGCCTTTGGGGATGTGTCGAGTAAGAGATTGCTACGGCTGAGGTCAGAGAGGTCTTTTCCTGCTTTCTCCTCTAAGGTTTTGATGGTTTCCTGTCTCACATTTAGGTCCTTTATCCATTTTGAGTTTATTTTTGTGAATGGTGTGAGAAAGTGGTCTAGTTTCAACCTTCTGCATGTTGCTGTCCAGTTCTCCCAGCACCATTTGTTAAAGAGGCTGTCTTTTTTCCATTGGATGTTCTTTCCTGCTTTGTCAAAGATGAGTTGGCCATACGTTTGTGGGTCTAGTTCTGGGGTTTCTATTCTATTCCATTGGTCTATGTGTCTGTTTTGGTGCCAATACCATGCTGTCTTGATGATGACAGCTTTGTAGTAGAGGCTAAAGTCTGGGATTGTGATGCCTCCTGCTTTGGTCTTCTTCTTCAAAATTCCTTTGGCTATTCGGGGCCTTTTGTGGTTCCATATGAATTTTAGGATGGCTTGTTCTAGTTTCGAGAAGAATGCTGGTGCAATTTTGATTGGGATTGCATTGAATGTGTAGATAGCTTTGGGTAGTATTGACATTTTGACAATATTTATTTTTCCAATCCATGAGCAGGGAATGTCTTTCCATTTCTTTAAATCTTCTTCAATTTCCTTCAGAAGCTTTCTATAGTTTTCAGCATACAGATCCTTTACATCTTTGGTTAGATTTATTCCTAGGTATTTTATGCTTCTTGGTGCAATTGTGAATGGGATCAGTTTCTTTATTTGTCTTTCTGTTGCTTCATTGTTAGTGTATAAGAATGCAACTGATTTCTGTACATTGATTTTGTATCCTGCAACTTTGCTGAATTCATGTATCAGTTCTAGCAGACTTTTGGTGGAGTCTATCGGATTTTCCATGTATACTATCATGTCATCTGCAAAAAGCGAAAGCTTGACTTCATCTTTGCCAATTTGGATGCCTTTGATTTCCTTTTGTTGTCTGATTGCTGATGCTAGAACTTCCAGCACTATGTTAAACAGCAGCGGTGAGAGTGGGCATCCTTGTCGTGTTCCTGATCTCAGGGAAAAAGCTTTCAGTTTTTCCCCGTTGAGGATGATGTTAGCTGTGGGCTTTTCATAAATGGCTTTTATGATCTTTAAGTATGTTCCTTCTATCCCGACTTTCTCAAGGGTTTTTATTAAGAAAGGGTGCTGGATTTTGTCGAAGGCCTTTTCTGCATCGATTGACAGGATCATATGGTTCTTCTCTCTTTTTTTGTTAATGTGATGTATCACGTTGATTGATTTGCGAATGTTGAACCAGCCCTGCATCCCAGGAATGAATCCCACTTGATCATGGTGAATAATTCTTTTTATATGCCGTTGAATTCGATTTGCTAGTATCTTATTGAGAATTTTTGCATCCATATTCATCAGGGATATTGGCCTGTAGTTCTCTTTTTTTACTGGGTCTCTGTCTGGTTTAGGAATCAAAGTAATACTGGCTTCATAGAATGAGTCTGGAAGTTTTCCTTCCCTTTCTATTTCTTGGAATAGCTTGAGAAGGATAGGTATTATCTCTGCTTTAAACGTCTGGTAGAACTCCCCTGGGAAGCCATCTGGTCCTGGACTCTTATTTGTTGGGAGATTTTTGATAACCGATTCAATTTCTTCGCTGGTTATGGGTCTGTTCAAGCTTTCTATTTCCTCCTGATTGAGTTTTGGAAGAGTGTGGGTGTTCAGGAATTCGTCCATTTCTTCCAGGTTGTCCAATTTGTTGGCATATAAGTTTTCATAGTATTCCCTGATAATTGTTTGTATCTCTGAGGGATTGGTTGTAATCATTCCATTTTCATTCATGATTTTATCTATTTGGGTCATCTCCCTTTTCTTTTTGAGAAGCCTGGCTAGAGGTTTGTCAATTTTGTTTATTTTTTCAAAAAACCAACTCTTGGTTTCGTTGATCTGCTCTACAGTTTTTTTAGTTTCTATATTGTTTATTTCTGCTCTGATCTTTATTATTTCTCTTCTTCTGCTGGGCTTAGGCTGCCTTTGCTGTTCTGCTTCTAGTTCCTTTAGGTGTGCTGTTAGATTTTGTATTTGGGATTTTTCTTGTTTCTTGAGATAGGCCTGGATTGCAATGTATTTTCCTCTCAGGACTGCCTTTGCTGCATCCCAAAGCGTTTGGATTGTTGTATTTTCATTTTCGTTTGTTTCCATATATTTTTTAATTTCTTCTCTAATTGCCTGGTTGACCCACTCATTCGTTAGTAGGGTGTTCTTTAACCTCCATGCTTTTGGAGGTTTTCCAGACTTTTTTCTGTGGTTGATTTCAAGCTTCATAGCATTGTGGTCTGAAAGTAAGCATGGTATAATTTCAATTCTTGTAAACTTATGAAGGGCTGTTTTGTGACCCAGTATATGATCTATCTTGGAGAATGTTCCATGTGCACTCGAGAAGAAAGTATATTCTGTTGCTTTGGGATGCAGAGTTCTAAATAGATCTGTCAAGTCCATCTGATCCAATGTCTCATTCAGGGCCCTTGTTTCTTTATTGACCGTGTGTCTAGATGATCTATCCATTTCTGTAAGTGGTGTATTAAAGTCCCCTGCAATGACCACATTCTTATCAATAAGGTTGCTTATGTTTATGAGTAATTGTTTTATATATTTGGGGGCTCCGGTATTCGGTGCATAGACATTGATAATTGTTAGCTCTTCCTGATGGATAGACCCTGTAACTATTATATAATGTCCTTCTTCATCTCTTGTTACAGCCTTTAATTTAAAGTCTAGTTTGTCTGATATAAGTATGGCTACTCCAGCTTTCTTTTGGCTTCCAGTCGCATGATAAATAGTTCTCCATCCCCTCACTCTCAATCTAAAGGTGTCCTCAGGTCTAAAATGAGTCTCTTGTAGACAGCAAATAGATGGGTCTTGTTTTTTTATCCATTCTGATACCCTATGTCTTTTGGTTGGCGCATTTAATCCATTTACATTCAGTGTTATTATAGAAAGATACGGGTTTAGAGTCATTGTGATGTCTGTATGTTTTATGCTTATAGTGATGTCTCTGGGACTTTGTCTCACAGGGTCCCCCTTAGGATCTCTTGTAGGGCTGGTTTAGTGGTGACAAATTCCTTCAGTTTTTGTTTGTTTGGGAAGACCTTTATCTCTCCTTCTATTCTAAATGACAGACTTGCTGGATAAAGGATTCTTGGCTGCATATTTTTTCTGTCTAGCACCCTGAAAATCTCGTGCCAATTCTTTCTGGCCTGCCAAGTTTCAAAAGAGAGATCAGTCACGAGTCTTATAGGTCTCCCTTTATATGTGAGGGCACGTTTACCCCTTGCTGCTTTCAGAATTTTCTCTTTATCCTTGTATTTTGCCAGTTTCACTATGATATGTCGTGCAGAAGATCGATTCAAGTTACGTCTGAAGGGAGTTCTCTGTGCCTCTTGGATTTCAATGCCTTTTTCCTTCCCCAGTTCAGGGAAGTTCTCAGCTATGATTTCTTCAAGTACCCCTTCAGCACCTTTCCCTCTCTCTTCCTCCTCTGGGATACCAATTATGCGTATATTATTTCTTTTTAGTGTATCACTTAATTCTCTAATTTTCCCCTCATACTCCTGGATTTTTTTATCTCTCTTTTTCTCAGCTTCCTCTTTTTCCATAACTTTATCTTCTAGTTCACCTATTCTCTCCTCTGCCTCTTCAAGCCGAGCTGTAGTGGTTTCCATTTTGTTATGCATTTCGTTTAAAGCGTTTTTCAGCTCCTCGTGACTGTTCCTTAGTCCCTTGATCTCTGTAGCAAGAGATTCTCTGCTGTCCTGTATACTGTTTTCAAGCCCAGCGATTAATTTTATGACTATTATTCTAAATTCACTTTCTGTTATATTATTTAAATCCTTTTTGATCAGCTCATTAGCTGTTGTTATTTCCTGGAGATTCTTCTGAGGGGAGTTCTTCCGCTTGGTCATTTTGGATAGTCCCTGGCGTGGTGAGGACCTGCAGGGCACTTCCCCTGTGCTGTGGTGTATACCTGGAGTTGGTGGGCGGGGCCGCAGTCAGACCTGATGTCTGCCCCCAGCCCACCGCTGGGGCCACAGTCAGACTGGTGTGTGCCTTCTCTTCCCCTCTCCTAGGGGCGGGATTCACTGTGGGGTGGTGTGGCTCGTCTGGGCTACTTGCACCCTGCCAGGCTTGTGATGCTGGGGATCTGGCGTATTAGCTGGGGTGGGTAGGCAAGGTGCTCGGGGGCAGGAGGGGCAGGCTTAGATCGCTTCTCCTTAGGTGATCCACTTCAGGAGGGGCCCTGTGGCAGCGGGAGGGAGTCAGATCCGCTGCCAGAGGTTTGGCTCCGCAGGAGCGCAGAGTTGGGTGTTTGCGCGGAGCGAGCAAGTTCCCTGGCAGGAACCGGTTCCCTTTGGGATTTCGGCTGGGGGATGGGCGGGGGAGATGGCGCTGGCGAGCGCCTTTGTTCCCCACCAAACTGAGCTCTGTTGTCAGGGGGCTCAGCAGCTCTCCCTCCCTTTGTCCTCCAGCCTTCCCACTTTCCGAGCAGAGCTGTTAATTTATGACCTCCCAGACGCTAAGTCGCGCTTGCTGTCGGAACACAGTCCGTCAGTCCCCTCCGCTTTTGCAAGCCAGACTCGGGGGCTCTGCTTGGCCGGCGAGCCGCCCCTCCGCCCCGGCTCCCTCCCGCCAGTCCGTGGAGTGCGCACCGCCTCGCCGCCCTTCCTACCCTCTTCCGTGGGCCTCTCGTCTGCGTTTGGCTCCGACGACTCTGTTCTGCTAATCCTCTGGCGGTTTTCTGGGTTATTTAGGCAGGTGTAGATGGAATCTAAGTGATCAGCAGGACGTGCGGTGAGCCCAGCGTCCTTCTAAGCCGCCATCTTGCCGCAACTCTGTTCGCCTTTTTAGATAAGGTAAACTTTTCTTATATATGAGGTCTTTCTTATTTATATTTTTCTCACATACAACCATAGATATAACTAGATACAAAAACTAGTAGAGATATACCTGTTGTTAAACCAATATGTCAACATCCAAGAAGGAAATTCTTCCTTCTGTTAATAACAATTTTCTGACTGATATGAAAGTGCTATTGCCCCCTCTGTCCCAAACTCTTCTCTGAAACACCGTTATCTTTAGCACTTTAAGATTCCTGCTTGAAAATCATTTTAGTATAATTTTATTTTGTGTATATTTTATTATGTGTGATGTTGAGTATTTTTTCACATGTTTAATGCTGTTTGAATTTCATTTCTGGTTAACTTCAATTATCATGTTTGGCCGCTTTTCATGTGAACATTTGGTATTTTTTCTATGAGGTTACAAACATTCTTTCCATATTGAAGAAATTGACCCATTATCTGAAATATGAGTTTTTATTGTTTCCATTTTGCCATTCATCGTTTTTATTTGTTTATGGCAGTTTTTGGTTTTTAAACATAATTTTTATGTTATAATTGAACAAACTTTTCTAGGTGTGGTACAAAGTTTAGACGTCCAAATATTTTTGATAAATTTGAGTTAAAAAGTAATTTAAAATAGTCCCCGTGTCTTTTTATTAATGATGTCTAGTTTTATTGTTTACATTTATTTTATTTTATTTTTTTAATTTTTTTTAATGTTTGTTTATTTTTGAGACAGAGAGAGACACAGCATGAGCAGGGAAGGGGCAGAGAGAGAGGGAGACACAGAATGTGAAGCAGGCTCCAGGCTCTGAGCTGTCAGCACAGAGCCCGACTCGGGGCTCAAACCCACAAACTGTGAGATCATGACCTGAGCCGAAGTCGGACGCTTAACTGACTGAGCCACCCAGGCGCCCCTTATTGTTTACGTTTAATTCTTGGACCACTTTGAGATTCAGTCTGCTATGACAAATAAATCCACATTTATTTGATTTTAAATAGGCACCTAGCTCCTAATGCCAATTTACTCTAAAAAAAAAAAAAAAAAAAAAAAGGAAGGAGGAGGGAGAGAGGGAAGGGAGGAAGGAAGGAAGGAAGGAAGGAAGAAGCAAGGAAGCAAGGAAGAAAGGAAACTTCTGAGAGAAAGTACGCTCCTTGTAATACAAATTACTCTTTTTAAATATTGTTATTGATTTAAATCCTTATAGAATATTTCTTCCTGAAATTATGGCCAATATAATTTCCTGATTTATAATTTTTCCTAGAATCAGAGGATATCTACAGAAAGCTGGATATATTTAGAGGTCTTCTGAACTTTTGCTTTTCAGGCATGTCATATTGATTTCAATGTATTATTTACTAAAATTTAGTATTTCCTTGCCCAATGAAACATAGTGAGTTTTATACTACATCAATGACTATAATATTTACTAAACTCTAATTGGAATATAGCTATTTATTCCTATGCTTACATTTAGTCCAATTCTGCAAAATGCTTATTCTGTATTCTATGAGCATGGCACTCTGTCTGACACTGCAGGGAATCCAAAGATATTTAAGACTACCTCCTGCCCTCAACAAACTAACACAGAGATAAAAGAGTGGGTCAGTGAGTACAGTAAGAATAAGAAGAAAATATTTTTCTCAAGAGTATAAAAAATGCTAATCTTCTGGGAATATAGAAGAGAGAAAAATCTCATGTTTGTGAGGGAGTTAGGCAAGAAAGGGTTCATGGAGGAAATATTTAATATTTGAGATGGTTTCTACTAGGTTGGAGTGGGCTGTAAGAAGGTCAGTTGAAGAATGGAAATATGAAAAAAAAATTTTAAGTTGGAGTAGTCAGAAAACTCTTTCCACACAGAAAGAAGGTTAGTTTAACTGGGTTGTAGAATATTTACTGAGGGGCAATGAGAATTAAATTTGGAAAGGTGAAATGGCATTATATCAAGAATAGCATTTGCTCAGAATTTCCAGGTAGTGGAGAGCCATTTAAAGTTTGACGAGGTAGAGGATAATGTAATTCTACATCACAAAACTTAACCAAGTAGCCAAATAAGGGTTGACATCAGTTTGAGTTTATTCATGAAGTGTTTAGGAAGCAATCTTTATTTCTGCTGTGGGAATCAATCCCACCTGCCCTTAGGAACTTCTGTCCTGTTATGGAGTTGTGTATTTTATGTGTGTGGTGAGCAGAAGTGGGAGGTGACACTGAATACAGGCATCCCTCCTAGAACCTGACAGATACTAGGATTAAAATAACCAGCACTTGGCGGCTTTGCATTTTTCTCCTTGATTTTCTACGTCATGCAACAATAAAATACTATGTTGAAAGATCTTGACATTTCTGGGTTCTATAGGGTAGTTTTGGCAAATGAAATTGCTTGAGGTGAAAGCCTCTACCTGTGTTGTCTCCTTGAACCTTCTTGGGGAACAGGTAAGAAATACTATAATGTCTTCTGGTGGGGTCAGGAAGAGTGTGCTGGAATACCATATATGTTTGCCCAACTTTTCTTCTGAAACTTCCTAGAAGACTTCTAGCCACTAATGCATTAAAAAAAATCAGTCATGTAAATTTAATTTGCTGAAAAGCTTATGAATAAATAACTAAAACCACATTCTAATCAGTGTTTTGAGCTAACATAAGTATGTGATACTGGCCTGGTGGAGAGGGTGGAGAGTTGGACCTGAATGCCTTTGACATCCTGCCCTGTGGTCACCTACACACCTTCCTCCCTTCCAAACAAGGCTTCAGTTGATAAAAAATGTTTCCTTTACCTATGAAGGCTGAGAGAGAGTTGATAAAGGCTCCCTTTGAAGGCTCTGACATCCAAAGGTCAGGGTTGACATTTAAATTTAGCACCTGGACACCTGCATTCACTTCTTTTCATTTAATGTCACCAGAGTGGCCTTCCTGGAAAAGCAGGATTTTTAGCACTTAAGTTTTCTGAGTGATAGATGACATCTAAGTTTCTTTTAGAGTGATATGACTAGGGATCCCATGTATACCCCAGTCCATAAGGAAGGATACTACTTTTCACATTTACCATGCTCAGAATTATAGTAAACGAATGAGGGGAGGTGAAGGAAAGAGAAAGAGAGAGAGAGAGAGAGAGAGAGAGAATGAGAAAGAAGGTGAGAGAGGTTTTCATCCACAGGATAGAGAAATGTGAGATGGAATATATATGATTTAAACATAGTCTGACAGTGATGCCAGGTACATCCCTACAAATTTTGGGGTAGAATAATTTCCATATGGATAAATAAAGAAGAAATTGAGATCACAGTCAAATCACAGAAGGAGAAACTGGTGATTGCTGAACATGGTGAAGTAGTTAATTGAAGTCATTGAATGACAAATTGATATTTCTATTTGTGCAACTCCTAGAATTTATTTTTATGGGGCCATATTTATAGTTTCTGTAATGTTAGCTTTTTAGATTCCTATTGGCAGCAGGTCTGGAAAATATGGAAACTTGATGGAGAAAGATTGTCTTTGAGCGAACCATGAACTTGGAAGATATAGATAGAAGACCACTGAGTAATAATAATAGATAGAGAGGCAGTTGCATTAGAAAGCAAATGCATGGTCCCCTTGGCTGGAGCTGTGAGATGGGATACCAGGAACATAAGGTCTGGTTATAAGTCAGGCTAAAACAGGAGGTGAAGAAGGGGCCCGAGAGAGTCAGCAGACTTTATCATACCTCAAACTGCAGAATTTTCTCTGGCATTGGTGCAGTTACTGTCTTCAGCCAAAGACCAAATACATTTCCTTGCTTTTAACGGGTAACGATACAACAACACACACATCCACCATTATTGTTTGCTAAGTACAAAATATGTGCCAATATCTTTATAAATTTCTTTACCAACCTATTATTTAACCCTCCCCATGATCCTCTGAGGTGATACCATGATCAATCATGTTGAGAGGAGCAACTGAGGCTTAGAGAAAGCAAATAATTTGCCTAATATTTCACCACCAATGTCTGTTAGTGGTAGTGTTTGAATCCAGATCTGTATTAACAGAACTGTTTTACTTCTTGGGGTCTGTAACTAAGATACTGTTATTATTAGGCTACTTATGAGACAACTGGAACTGAGAAAGTACTTTCTTATATTTGGGGTGAGTGTTTTCTGTGGAAGAGAGAGGGGCAGACATTCCAGGGATGTACTTTATTCTGTCAAGAAGGGCCTCAGGCTTGCCATTAAGTGTCAGTGCCCGCACAATTAACGGAGCATTACTGAAGTGAACTCTGGCTTTGAAACTTAGAAATACACTTTTGAAAGCAATTGCAGGAGAGGCAGCACTTAAAAAAAGTCAGCAGTTTTGAAGCAGAAAGAAAAAGGTTTATAAAGAAAACTCTATTAAAGTCATCAACTTTCCTTTGCTTAAGGTCAAAAACTTACAGTATGCTGGAATACTATTATATTACAAATGAGTTCCAACAATCATCTATTTTCTTGGTCTTGTCAGGTCTCTGCCTGGGGTCTTTCTATTTGATCATTGTTGTGTTAATGACTATGAGCCAATGAATAAGCTATGATACCTACAGTTTTAAAACAGTGTGTGAGAGAGAGACAGAGCTAGAAAAACAGAGAGAGGGAGAGCAAAAAAGGATAAGAATACATGGTCAGAGGGATTCTTTCTACTGGTTTACATCACTGAAATCAATCTAATATAGAAACTATTGATTTATAGTTGAAAGCAAAGCCATCAGTCAGGAAAGTAAACACAAGCGTCATTAACCCTTTTGAAAGGTGGAAGACTCAGAGAAATGGGCATGTGGGGCAAGTCCTCCAATGTTTGGCTACCTGATTGACATCCAAGTTCTATACCCAGAAGATTATGCTTCAAAGAGAATTAGCCTCTGGCATTTACATAATGCATCAAGGTCAGCAAACAACTTTTTAAACCACATAATGAAATAAACACAGGACTAGAATTTGAATCGCATTAGAAATAAATTTTAGCCAGAATATGGGTGACTATTTCAAGGCAGGTATATAAAACATTTTTAAACTTCCCTAAGGCAAGTACATACAGAGCAAGTATTTAATAATTCTATGAATACATGAAAGGATGGAGAGAAATGAAGAAAAGGTGTGTGTGGGGGGAATGAACAGTCTTATATGTCAGGATTCATAAGAGTGTTCTCTAACTCTAGAGCAATCATTGTATATCAGAATTTTGATCTATGAAATGGTAATACATTGGGGGGGCTTTATCCTTAGGTCTAGAAAGTTATTTCTATAAGGGATTTCAGGAATCATCTGCTCTATTTCTGGTATTTACAGTAAAAAAAAAATTTAAGGATGAGAGAAATTTAATAATTATGTGTATAACTCTAGTCATTGTCAAACCTAGGACTAAAACCCAGATTTCCTGACATTGTCTTAAGTGTGCATTTGGACATTATGTTAATTTGAGCTCAGGGTCAAATTCAGTAAAATTTCATTTTATTTGTAATTCCTCCTGTTCTATTCATGTTATGTATTATCTAATTATAGTCACTTTCGTGTGATATCTCTAGAGCACTTTTGAATGCCAATATCATGCTGGGCACTAGGATTCAGCAATGAATAAGGTGGGCATAGTCTCTGCTTTCATTGAGTTTACAGTCTACTGGAAACCAGATACCAAACAACCATTAATAAATGTAAATGGTGTTTGGAAAGTGGAGTTGAGTAGGGTCCTTATCAGAGCAAGTTTTATTATTTCTATTTTATTGATGAGGAAACAAAAAACATTCCAGGAGATTGTTGGGCAAATATTATAGAAAGGATCTGGGACTTTAATGGTTCAGGATCCCTGACATCTTATACCTTATTATCTGTATGTAGAGGATCTTAGGTTTATATCAGTTTCCAACTGTTTTAAAGTTAGACAACACAAAAAATACACCAGATAACGTTAAACAGGCAAGGAAGATTTTATTCAAGATTTCCTGTAGGGGTGCCTGGGTGGCTCAGTCAGAGTCTCAGATGCTCAGCCAGCATCTGACTCTTGATTTTGGCTCTGGTCATGATTTGATGGTTCATGAGTTTGAGCCCTTCATTGGGCTCTGCGCTGACAGCATGGAACCTATTTGGGATTTTCTCTCTCCCTCTCTCTCTCTCTCTCTGCCCCTTGCCCTGCTCTCTCTCTTAAAAATAAATAAATGGGGGCGCCTGGGTGGCTCAGTCGGTTAAGCGGCCGACTTCGGCTCAGGTCATGATCTCGCGGTCCGTGAGTTCGAGCCCCGCGTCGGGCTCTGTGCTGACAGCTCAGAGCCTGGAGCCTGTTTCAGATTCTGTGTCTCCCTCTCTCTGACCCTCCCCTGTTCATGCTCTGTCTCTCCCTGTCTCAAAAGTAAATAAAACGTTAAAAAAAAATAATAAAAATAAATAAATAAATGAACTTAAAAAAAAAAAGAGTTACTGTAATAGGGGAGAGAAATTGAACTCAATTCCTCTGAAACACAAGGTATGGAAGTTTTAACTTTTGGAGTAAGCTGTGAAAGTACTAAGGGATGTTCGGGTGGAGGTTGGTCAATGTGTAGTCCTATTAGTTTTCTAATTGTTCCTGATAGAAATTAAGCTGCTACCCTCTCACAGGGACTGGGGGATAGGGTCACTATCTTTCTTGATGATTACATTTCAAAGGGATGTCTCCCAGGTCCTTGAGAAAGACCTGGGTTATGAAGCTAGCAAAAGTCTGGGAAAAGAGAAAAGTTTTACAATTTTAAGTTTTCTAAAGGTAATGTTCCAAGAAAAGGAAATTCAGGTGCCTATATTCAAGAAGAAACCTATTTAAAATTTAGTGAAGGTGAGGGGAACATTAAGTCCATCTTGTCATAGAACATATTGAGGAGCTCATTAAAGCTTAGAGCCTTTTTCTCAAGAAAATACACTTAGGAACTAAAGTAGAAATTTGATCTTTTGTCTTCACAAAAGATTTGGTGAATACAAGGGTATCACAGATGTTGGTTAAGGAATGAGCACTTGACCCAGTTGGCCCAATATGGACGTACTAACAAAGAAAAGTCTTTCCTCACTATTGGACAGGAAGCAGGAACAATCTAAGACAGGGTTGCTAGGGGCGATCAGATAGAGAGAGCCCACTGTGGAGCAAGCACAGCGAACTGGCAAGTAGACCTAGAGAAAAACAGGGTCCTGATAACATCACTGCAGCTTTTTGGATGTAGCCATGCCTAAAAATAGCATCTTGTTTTTTAAATGAAAATGAATGATTTCCCTGTTTTAACAAAAACAGTTTGAGCTGAGTTTTCTGGTATTTTCAGCTTGGTGGATGAAAGACAACAGTGAAAATGAGGATTCTTTCCTTAATCTTCTTATTTTACTCTGAACCATGAAGAATATTACATAGTCAGAATATTAAGTGTTATATAAGTATTATACAAGCATACTACTGGCCGGAATACAATACGTCAGGCACTGAGATCAGCTTGTTATGAAACTCTAAAACATAGCTGAAACCAAAGTAAGGAAAGAAGGAGCCAAGGACAATGAACCTTCACGCATATGTGGGTCCACTTAAGGACATTAATCCTTTTATATATCTTCTGGAGAACCCTTCTGTTTCCTTCTTTGGGCTATTGTTCTCCCATAGCCACCTGAGGCCTCTGATAAGGCTTTAACAGCAATGAGCTGGGATGTACTCAAGACTAAGATGTCATTGTGATAATGGACTTTTCCCATGCTCAGCCCTCCTTGTGGGAAGAAGCAGACAATCCACCACTAGCTCCTTCTCAAAGCTCAGTGCTCAACTGTTGGCAGCCTTATTACATTCTAACAGAATATGTGTTCTCCAATATAGAACAATCAGGACAATATTGGGTACAACTTACCAGTGTGTTCAGTTCTGATGCAGTAAAGGGAGATAGTTCCATAGAAAATTCTTCCATTTGCTTGGGTGAGCTACCTAAAACCACAGGTGATGTCTCTTTCATTCATTACTAGGTGCTATTTCAGTACTTTAAAAATATTTTGTCCATCAACTTTAATCATTTATTTGGCAAGGTTTCTAAATGTTATTGGGAGCCCAGTGCTTGACTAATGGCTCTATTTTTCCAGATTTTTAAAATTTATTAAGCCCTCACTCCTGGCTAGGTAGTGTAATGAATAAATGTGTACAGACGCTTACATTTAGGATTCCCAGAAACTCTATGAGGTAAGTATAATTATTATCCTTATTTTAGAGGATAGGAAATAATGGTTCAGAAAAATAAAGTGCTTGTCTCGGAGTCTCATAGCAAATAATTGAAAGCACTGGGATTCAGCCCCAAGCAGGATGCTTCCAAAGCCCATGTTTTTATTCACAAGTTCTTTGATGTCTTTGAAACTTCTAAGGATCTAGGGGTTTATATTAGTTTCCTATTGCTGCTGTAACAAATTGCGAAAAACATAGTGGCTTAAAACAATGCAAATTTATTATCTTTCAATTTTGATGGCCATGGGTCCAAACTGGTCTCACCGAGCTGAAATCAAGGTGCTGACAGACCCACATTCCCTAGGGAAGCTTTGAAGGAGAATGCATCCCTGTCTCCTCCAGCTTCTAGAGGCTATGCACATTCCCTGGCTTGTGGCTCCCTATCATTTGCAAAGCCAGCAATGGGGAGTACAATTGCTCTCACATCACATCACTCTGACACTTCTGCCTCACTTTCCCACATTTTTTCCCAGATTTATTGAGGTATAACTGAGAAGCAAAAAATGTTGTGTACATTTGCATGTACAATGTGATGTTTTGATGTTTTTATGGGTTTTGAAATATTTACCACAATTAAGCCGATTAACATATCCATCACTCCCAGATAGTTATCATTGTGCATGAGTGTGTGTGTTTCTGTGTGTGTTTGTTGAGAACGTTTAAGGTCTACTCTCTTCCTTTTCACATTTAAGGACCCTTGGGATTATAGTGAATCAACCTGGGCGATCAAAGATCATCTTCCTACCTACAGTTTAGTTTATTGGCAACTTTAATTCCATTTGCAACCTTAATTTCTCTTTGGCTGAAGCTTACCCATTCCCAAGTTGAAGGGACTAAGACATGGACACCTTTGGCAGGTCATTATTCTGCCTACATCTAGCTCAAGTCTTAGAGGTACTGTAGTGGTCAGTTCTCACCTCCAGGCAAAGCCTGGGTTCTGAAGACACAGAGCCTATTAAAGCTTTTCCTAGGCAAGTGCTTATGTTCCCTGATTTACTTGTTTAAACTAACTGGAACCTAAAATACAATGAGGCGGCGTTCCTTTTGCCCTCACCTGCCCACACCACCTGTTCCGTTAAGCCTAGCCTAGTATGAATCAGTAGAATTCCCAACCTTTGCTGTGCATTCCAATAAGGGCCTTATCCTCTATTCCCGAGATGGCAGATCTCACAGGTTCTCAGAGGAGCTGGATTAGCCAGAAATACCAGCAATACCTGACCTATTCCTGTGGACCCATCCTTCCTGGACGTGCTTTAATCATGCTGCTTCCCCAATACATCTTGTATTTCTCAGAATGTGGTCTGTAAACCATCCACATAAAAATCACGAGGAGAATTATTTTCACTGTTGGTTCTTACTCCTCTTCTCTTGCCCAAGACTGGTCTGAGTTAGAGCCTCAGAATCCTCTTTAGAAATAAGTATCCCAGATGAGTTTTACTCCAGCATTCCAGGGTCACACACTGGAAAACACTCATACATACAAAGTTTCCAAAGCATGTTGAAATGGAGACTTGACTCTGTCCTTGGGGCGTGTAGAGAGAGAGGGAGAGAGAGTTCTATGTCAGCCTGTGCTATAATCTTCTTATAGGGAGTCTCATTTAACAGTTCTAATAATCATACAAGGGAAGTACTACTATTATCCCCATTTTAAAGACATGGAAACTGAGGACTCTGAAATATAAGTAACTTAGCCAATGTCACAGAGATATGACACATCCAACTGTATCCATACATTTGCTCTTTTTCCCTGCTGTATAAATTGGGTAAAATTCAATACAGACAATGACTTCATGGTAGAGTTTATCCTACTCCCAAAGATATACCTGGCACTTCAGAAAGTCCTTCTCTAAATTTGAATTCAACATGCTTCACATCTGGTTTGAAATAGTGGAAGCAGAATTTCGAGTGTTCTCCTTCTGTCTCAATTCTGAAAATGATTAACTAGGAGAATACATTGCCATATAATTAAAAATAGAACCAAATCTTTTCTTTTTGGCACAATAATGATATTTTCGTAGTAAACTGTAACTCTTTACCAAGGCTGGTAAACTATGACAGATTCTTGGTTTAAGGTAGTAGCAATAATTTCAAAAAGTTTTTTGAAAATTAAAAAACTACAATTAAAATATAAAATATAGAAATTTTTTTTAATTTATAACTTTTGAAAGTGAAATAGGTGCGTTTTAATAATTATGCTTGGGCAAGAGGAATAAACTGCCAGGCAGACCTTTTCCTTAACTCAAGTGATACTGAATGGACTGTGGTCATGTCTGAATGGGCCTGGCATGCAGCTTTGCAGGGCCCTGGAGATATGGAATAGGAGCTCATCTTCCTGTGGTGAAGAAATGTTTACTGGAAATTAAAACTTTCCTTTAATTTTTAATTAGTTTCTTTTTGTCTAACAAATAAAGCATTTAGGCTCACATATATAAATATGCATCTTTGTGTATCATTAATTGCATATATATTTTTAAAAACTGTAGTATATGATTCTAGTGTCATAAAGTTATTCAGTCTATGTATGCACCCATTCACTCATCTATTCATTTATTCCTTATGAACAAAATGATGGCTAGAATAATTTTCATCATACTAAAATACTAATATTTTCCCCCTCATGAGGAGAAGCTATATTAGGTGATTTCTTTTGTGTTCTGTTTTATTCTGTACTCCCCGGCATAGCTTAAAATTTCATAATGAACATGTTAGCTTTCTTTAATTAAAAAAAATTTTAATTTATTTTTGAGAGAGCGAGCAAGCGAGAGAGAATGTGTACAGGGGAGGGGCAGAGAGAGGGGGAGACAGGGCAGTCAAAGCAGGCTCCAGGCTCTGAGCTGTCAGCACAGAGCCCGACATGGGGCTCAAATTCGCAAACCATGAGATAATTATCTCAGCCAAAGTCGGAAGCTCGACGAACTGAGCCACCAAGACGCCCCTTAACTTTTAAGATGTAAAAAATTTTGTTTTTTTTTCAATGGCAGAAAGTTTAACTAATAAAGGGTTCATATCCTGCCTCCTGTGTCAGTTTCCACAGTATGAAACCCTAACCAAATTCATTCCCTGCTTTAGCTGTGGTAATTCAGAATTACCATAGTTCCTGCTTGCTGAGAACAGTATTCATTAAGTCACTCGTCCCAGTAAAATTACTAAGAACTCTGATTCCTCTCTATAGTGTCCTTGTTTAGAAGACAAATAAATATACGCTCACTGTAGCAGCATGGGTTCTGATTAACAGTTCTGTGTGGGGGATATTTATATGCCTTCATAGTCACCTGTGGAAAACACAGGAGAGAAGCTGGATGAAGCAGAAACCAAGTTGGGGTACGGGCCCAACAACGGCCGTGGCTGATCCCATAGGAACCTCTGGAGCTCACATGGACCTTCACAGCTGTCCACGTTGGGCTGAGATGTATTGATGTGTTGATCAGTCACTGGATATTGGCCGCCTTGAAAGGGACGTGACTTGGTGAGTCAGCTGTCTCCCACTGGAGGAATCACTGAAGGTTCCTTCTGCTGACAGACCTCATAGCAGTCGTGCAATGATATCTTCATTAGAGGGGAGGCCTGGGTGGCATTTTTGGTGTTGTTTCGTTCTCACTGAAGTGTAGTTTCATGAGGTCCAAACACATCTCTGGGGACCAAATTAGCAGGCCCATTTCACCACAATGCAGAGAGGAAGTGCCTCTAAAAGAAGCTATCTGGTAATGTGAGCAGAGATCCCAGCAGGCCTGGGTTGGAATGAGGTGCTTCCCTCATGGTTCTGAGGATGTGTGTGGTCACAGTGGTTATTAAAAGCCTTTTAAGTTGCATTAGGCTCTTTTGTTGTAACTTCCCCTACAATTATGCCTTGTAACTGAACGAAAAGGACAAGGACTTTCTCTGAAGTCTTTCCAGCTGAAAACTTTCTCTGCTAAAGAAAACAGCCAATGTCCCAACTCTCCATTTCTTTGTCTGGGGAGGTTAAGGTTTTGTTTTTTTGTTTTGTTTTGTTTTGCTTTTTGTTTTTTAACACACATATACCACCACCCCCCCCCCCGACACTCACACTGAGGAAGCCATCATGACCAACACTACAAACCAACATCAATACAAAAAAAAAAATAGTGGATTATTGTTACCCTGGTAGTCTTTGGGGTTCAGGCTGCAGAAGATGACTTTTGTCCTTTTCAAATTCACATTTTTCCTGACTGAGACATTTTTATTAACTTCCAGAAGGAGAGATTCAGATTATGGGAAGGATTCATCTAGACTATCCTATCTCAGATCTTTTATTGAAGGATGTGTCTGGATTTTTCTTTTCATTCTTCACATTCTACCTTTGTTTTTGTTGTTCTTATTCTGAATTTATTCATTTGTTAATAAACATAAATACTCTTGCCAAGAACCCTAAAAGTAGGTGCTACTGGCACCTCTATTTTAAATATGAAGAATCCTAGACTCAAAGACGTTAAGTAACTTGCCCAAAGGTTATTCAGCCTAATATGCAGCAGAGGTTCAAAGCAGGTCTGTCTGGCTCCAGAGCTCATTCCTTTCACCATGAAAATACCCTGTGTTCCTTCATGAAAGGGTCACGACTTTAAAATGGGCAATCTTGCAGAGTGGATGTTCTACCTCCCTACCCTGTTTCACTGACACCTAGAAAGCAAGTAATTCAGTTTTCAGGGCTAATTGAAATGTGAATGCTCTAGAGGAGGCTTTTGAAGGACCCAAGTTCATTCTGGGTCATGGCAATGCGTAGGTCACCCAACTCAAAATAATTGATGTAGTAGTAATAATCAGTTCCTTTTAGAGAGGATTGTGCAGTGTTTAAAATAGGGTTCAGGGGAAAATGTGTTATTTAGCAAAGCATCATTACAGCTTGAGAGGAAAATGACCCATCATTTGTTGTTAATTCCAGTTTTCCCCCCTGCTCTTGTCCCTAATTTGGACCCAGGGTTTCCTCATTAATTGTATAAATGGGATTAATGACTTCATACCAGCAGAGAACATAAAGTACTTAAGAACTCTGGCCATATGACACATTATTGTAGTAGCAAATGGTGAAGTATTTAGCATTTATATAGTACTTTATTTGCAGTGTGCCTATTCTGATTGCATATTCACACACACATTATAACCCTAATGATCACTTTGTGCTTTTCTATTTGTTATGCTTGTATGTATTTGCAGAATTTAAAATTGGTAATATTAAGCAAAATTAATGCTCATGAAAGCCTGCAGCTGCCTGCCTGTGTGGTTTGGAGTTTCATTTATTCATAGAGCCTCTGCCTCCCCCGCAGAGGACCCTAAACCCATTAGGTTATTTGGCATCAAGGACTTTAGATCAGTCATCTTCTGTTGATGGAGAGTTGAATGATGCCCTAAAGTTATTTAATTCCCCAAGCAGCCTCTGTTAGGGCAGCTTCTCCACTCTTGGTGGTTTCTGGATACAAATTCCATAACCTTCATTCCTTTTAAGTAGGCTTAGACTTGGGGCACCTAGGTGGCTCAGTCCGTTAAGTGTCTGACTCTTGGCTTTGGCTCAGGTCATGATCTCACAGGGTTCGAGCCCAGCATCTGGCTCTGCGCTGACAGGTGGAGCCTGCTTGAGATTCTTACTCTCTCTCTGTCTCACCTTCTCTCTCTCTCTCTAAATAAATAAATAAATAAGATTTAAGTAGGCTTAGACCATTCTGGAAGTGCCTGAGTTCTAACTGACCAACTCCCAGCTGACAACCACCTAGGCAAATGCAAAGTAGACTATGATGCATTTTGACATCTTCCCACTGAAGGCTGTTTATGACTGTTTCTGTTTCTGGATTAATAAATATTCCAGAATATTAACAACAATAACAATAGTAATAATAGAATAATACATATGACTCAAGCACCTGGGTAAGTACTCTGTGTATGCAATCTTGTTTACTCCTCAGAAAGTCTCATGAGTTCATTACTAGCATTAGGAAGGAGGAATCTGAAACTTGGAGAGTCAGGGTGACCTGCCCATGGTCTCACATCTAAGAAGTCTTATTCTAGAGTTCCAATTCAGGCAGGATGCATTCCAAAACAACTAGGAACCTTAAAGTCATCTTAAATCACAGGAGTCTCACAATTAGGGAGAGGATTTCATGACGGTCTTGAAAACAGACAGTGTCATCTGTCAGCTGCTTTGTGCACTCAACCTGCTCTTTTGCTTACAAATAAAAGTCAGGGAATTACCCTTAGCAATACGTCTTCTCATTTCTCCCCCACCTTCATTTATTTTTTTCCTTTTGAAAAAGATTACCACTTTCTCAGCGTTGTGCCATTCCTGTTCAATTTAAAACTCCAAATTTACACTTCAGCTTTTTCTACCTCATATTTTAGTAAGATTTAAGTGTCTTTGTGTTACTATTTAATGACATATTTGTGGTAATGAGGAAATATCTGGCAAATGGTGTCTTATTTTTCTATAAAGAATGTGAATTTTGGGCGCCCAGGTGGCTCAGTCATTAAGCATCTGACTTTGGCTCAGGTCATGATCTCACGGTTCCTGAGTTCGAGTCCCACATCCGGTGAATGCAAGCCCTGCTTGGGGTAAACCCCTCTTCTCTCTCTCTCTCCCTCTGCCCCTCGCTCAGTTGTGCCCTCTCTCTCAAAAAAGAAATGTGAATTTCATTGAGGCTTGGGAAATTGCAATGTCTTGTTGATTTGTTCCTTCCTCCTCCTGTTTATTTTGGCTACTCTAGCGTCCCAAATCCCTGTCTCCTATAGGACTGTGATCCGGGAGACAGATGCGTACTTAGTGTGGCAAATCAGTGAAGTACTTCTCTGCTCATTGAGGCAAGTATTTGCCTGGCTTTTGGAGGTGGGGTGGCAGAGGATGGGATGGTTTCTAAACTCTACGTCCTGCTGAGAGGGTGCTTTTCTGTCATGGCGTCTGGAATTTGCAAGTTTAGCTCCTCTTTGGGCAGAACCAATTCTTCCCTGTTTATTACTAGTAGGAGAAGAACAGGGTGTTTTTCCTGAGGAAAGGTGGAGGACCCCTTTTTGACCCCCTCCTGTGTGCTAGGCACCTTTAGACTTATCTCATGGAAAACTTACTACTTTCTCTCATGTTTGGAATTGGGGGTACTTTCTCTCATGTTTGGAATTGGGGGCTGGAATGCTACTTTACAAGGCACAGAGATGGAAAGAAAACCTGGAGTCCCAGTTTACAGGTGCATTGCCATTCTCAGCTTTCTCATGGTCTTCATCACCCACTGGAGCTTTCCTGCATGTCTTTACTCTAGAATCCTTCGACACACCCAGCTGGGAGTTGTCAGCTTTGCAACAAAATATTTTCCCTTGCATTTCCCCCAAATGATATTCCTAAATTCTCAGCCTTGACTGGAAGCCCTTCTTTAAAAAAACCTCTCCCTGTCCCTTTTGATCTGGGGGTGAGGGGATCATATGGTTCTGAGTTCTTTTTACTATCACCTCCCTCCCTCCGCCCTCTGTCAAAAGAGAACACAGCATGGCTGAGCAGTGCCCTCAGTCTGGGGTTGTGCGTCACAAGACCCTTTTATGGTGTTGACCTCTATAAATGCCACTTGGGGAAGTCTGTCACTTTTACAACTGCTGCAGCTCAGGGCCTCAGACCACTACCATTTGTAACATCAAATCAGGTTGAATAAATTTCTCTCTGACAGATTTAAGCTCTGTCGAGACCCAGGGAAAAATCATCCAAAGGGCCTTAAGATTAACTGATCTTCCTGTCCTCAATCGGAAATGAGTAAAAAATGTCAGCGAGTGGAAAGTGTCAGCATGTTGAATGTCATAAATCTGTCGGTAACCTCACTCTTCACATATATGAAATTAAGCAAAGCATTTTTTCCCTCTGATTTTAATTTGAATTATGTACTCAGTATACTTGATAGATTGACTACTCCCCAGCTGGTAGGCATGATTTTAGGAGACATGGATGTGTGTTTAATTTTATCCTGCTTCCGGTTCAGTGGTTGAGGTGACAAGTGACCAAGCATCAGGTGAAAAAAATAATCTGTAATAGGTGAGTGAAAACCACTTTTGATTACACCCAATGAGATATAATTGGTGATATTGGCAACACCAGGAATTGCATTGATTTTCCTATCCATCTGGAAACCTTGATGACACTTTTATTTTCACCCTGTACTATCCTTTTTTTTTTAAATAAAACTATTTGTACAATGAAAAAAAATACTAGTTGCAAGTTCCATGTGTGTATCTGTGCTGTTTTCCTGAAGGAAATGCACTCGGATATGTGTTATCTTCAAAAACATCAAGATAAATCGGTTAATGATTTTGGACTCCACGGGGCCCCCATCTACTGTTGTGTGAGTTGTACATCACACAAGGGCCCCCAGCCAAGGAGAAAACTAGCGTCTGGAATCCTGCCCATACTCCACTTGCCAAGTTGGCCACCCAGAGGAAGGGGCTTCTTTTTCTAATTTACACAAAAACACCATATGAACAAACAGAAATTAACTACCATGTGCCAGGAAAAGACTAGAAGCTCTATAGACTTTATTATATTTAATGTGTACAAAACTCTTTAAAATTTATACTTATTCCCCCTACCTTAGATGTATGGGAACTGAAGTTCAGAGAAGCAACCATAGCCCATAGTTGAACATTGGATTTAAAAGCCTGCTCTGTGCCTCTTCCATGCCCTGTGCTTATCCACTGGGTTCTAAGTCCTCTACTGTACCTTTGAAATGGGTTCCTAGGGAAAGGTTCCATGTCCTACCTTAGATGAAATGGGAAAAGGTAGTTTCTCTGTGACTGCCCCAGGCAGTTATTGAATTATTTTCTTGCTTATGTCCTCAAGTCACTCTCACAGCATGAAAAATGTCTCAAAAGACTACTCAAACTCTACTTTCATAATAAACACACACTGCTCTTCTAATCAAGATGCATTTTGAGGCAAGACAGACAAACAAGTTCAAATTCAGAGGGAGGATGGAAGGACCACCAGGAAGTCTCATGGGACAAAAGGAAAGCAGAACACCAAGTTTTGAGAAGATCAAGTCTTGGTTGTTTTTTTGTTTGTTTGTTTGTTTTTGTTTTAATTAGAGAGAAGGGAAGAGGGGGGTACAGAGAGAGAGAGAGAGAGAGAGAGAGAGAGAATCTTAACCAGGCTCCACAGTCAGCACAGAGCCAGACATGGGGCTTGATCTCACAACTGTGAGATCACGACCTGAGATGAAATCAAGACACTCAACAGACTGAGCCACCCAGACATCCCTCCTTATTTTTTTTTAATTTAATCCCTTTTCTCAGGGTTTCTATGGATTTCTTTCCTCATCTGTTCCATTCTTTTACTCATCTGCTTTCTCTGTGGCTCTACTTCATATATATCTGTTTGCACATGTCCTGATATGAGGAGCCCTAGTCCTGACTTACCAGTACCTCTCAAATCCACCATTTGGAATTCTGTATCTCCCTATTTGAATTCCCAACCTTGGGGGTGCCATTGGCTTACTCTTCCTTCCATGATAGATATCCTACTCAGGTATCTTATCCTGTTATATTTAGCTATAGCTGGTTTCTGCTGAGATTTGGTTAGGATACAGGATTTAGGCTTGGGGCACATGGTATGGCACACACTCCAAGGTACAAAGAGTTGGGAGCCCATATTAATGGGCATAGATTGACAGATTCCTAAAATAGATTTAATGAACTTTCCAGATTCTCTAGCTGATATTATACTTTGGAAGGGTCATAATCTATCCAATCCATGGCAAAGGCTACAATAACCAAGGTGCTCATCCAAGGATGAAGTTGGGCCTGATGGAAGGATAAACATGTCTTAGGGTAGGAATGAAGAGAATGAATGCTCTTAAATTTCAGGGAAAAAAAACTGGCTCTTTATTTTTTGGTGCCCGTATTACCATCACCCCTTTAAAAGTTGTAACCCTGCTAAGATCAGTGGCCAGCAGATCTATAGTACCTTCAGCCACATGCATGTTAAATCTGATATGACACTAGGTTCTAATTTGCACCATTTGCTTAAAACCTCCCTCATGATCTGGCTCTCTCCATTGTAGATGTCTCCATTTCCACCAGAGTAGCCCAGTTAGGTTGTGGTTCTGGGGTAGCATGTTTGGATTGGCAGTCAGATGACCTATGCTCTGGCCTGGTACACCCTTAATATGTGGCTTCTTATTTGGACCCTTGAGTTTCTTCTGGTCATAGCCAACCTTACCATTGTATCTTTCTTTATGTAACAGGTATTGAGAATGTATTTAAGTCAGGCACTGTGTTTAGTTCTACACTAATTCATTTGATCTTCAGGAAGCCCCTATGTGGTAGCTGATATCATTATTCTTTATTTCACAAAATGTAAAATAAAGTCTTGGAAATATAAAATATGATATCCAAGATAACCCAGAAACTAAGATGTTTAGATGGAATATAAACCCAGACTCTAGAGCTTGTATTCTGATTCACCACACTACAGTGGTTAATGCCAATATGCCCGATGGGAACACCTAACAGGGAATCTCCCATACACAAGGAGCAATAGGCTTGTTTCTCTGGCTATGACATGTCTAAGTTACCTCCTCCTGACACTTAACATTTCTTGTGGACCTAGGCTATTTGGAGGCACAAATCAAGTTTGCAAATACTGGTCAGAAGGGACCTATACTTCAGCTTTTATCACCATCAAAGGAAAGCTGTCACCAGGATGTGTATATGTGTGTGCTGTATATGTATACACTGGTGGGTGTGTTTTTTGCCCAGTTTGAAGTCACTTTTCCTAGGAGAGGGAGGCTACCTATCAATGCTTGGCTGCCCCCAAAGCCTGGTTTTATGCTGACACAATTAGCACTTTTACAAGTAAGTGTGATTACAGGGCTCATTGATTTCTTCTGATGATTAATTTACTTAAGTAATTTGGTAACAATGACAATGATAATAGTTTTGCATTACCAAAAATACTATTAATGTTATTCACAAAAAATATGAATATACCTAATAATATAAATTAATGAAATTTGTATTTGAAAACATAGTTAATAATGTTATTCTATAATATAATGTATAATACATTATTAAGGTTATATAATATTATATACTATATATTCTTAAATGTAATATATAATTATATATATTTATAATTTATATATATAATTAATATTTAACTCTGGAAAAATCTATAAATTTCTGCTCCCATTTCAATGGCATGCTGGAGAAAAACCTGACCATCATAAAATCTCAGTACTTTCAAGCCATCTAAAGTGATTAACATGCTTTAATTGCTAAATCATCTAAAGTGATTAACATGCTTTAATCACTAGTGCATGATTTAGAACAAAAACAAGGCAACTTTCTTCACTCTTCCCAGTCTCCTCGTCTTTCCAACCAGATGGTCCGAAAACTATTCAGGCCACTTTGGACTATGGTGGTCCAGATGGATAAGGATTAAAAACTAAGGATGGCTCTGGGCTATGTTTTAAAAACAAAAGGATGGACTACCCCTAGCCCCTTTAAGCCACTTTCTGTGACTGAGATGAAGCCATCAGGATCACCTGTATCCCCATATTTCAACGCACACACACACACACACACACACACACACACACACAGTTGTTCCAGTTATCTTTTGCTGGTGCTTGAAAATTTAGTAGCTTAATGTGACAACTATTATATTATAGCTCACACTTTTGTGGATTAAAAATTAAAGCAGGGCGTGACTGAGTGATCTTCCATTCCAAGTAGCATGGGTGAAAGTCACTTCTGGTATACAACTGGCAGACAGTCTGGTCTAGTATATTTATAAAGGCCTAACTCACATGTCTGACACTTTGGTAAGGGTGGCTGGAAGGCTGGGCTCAGTGGTACAACAGACAGGAGAGCTTAAGTGTGAACTTTCCTGCATGTTTTTTTTTTTTCAGGATAATTAGATTTATGTAGTGTCTCAAAGTTCTAAGAGTATGTCAGTGAACAAGGAAGACCTATGGTCTAATGTGACCTAGACACTGAAGTCCCATAATGTCACCTCTACCATACTCAGTTGCTTGAAGCAGTTATAAATTTATCACTTAGCACAGTGCCTGGCACTAAGGAAGTGCCCTCCAAATCACAGGTACTACAATGACATCACTGTTCTTAGTAGCTTCCTGAAGGTCAGGGCCTGCCTTGTAGGGAGATGTCCTCAGTGATTCAGGCTGAGCACAAGAGATTGTGATTGCATTATATTGGTGCCCAGTTCAGTAAGGCCAAATCTGATCATCCCCTAGCTCAGAAAGCCTGTCCCCACAGAGGCATAGCCTGGCTGATCTCTGCCAAGACAGGGCCCGTCTTGTTTACTTCAAACTGCATCTTTTTCATAATTGATAAGACCCAAGGACATCTCCATCATTCACCATCCTAATTCAATGAAATATATTGTTAACTAAGACAGCAGTGCTCGAAATGGCTATTGATTCCAACTTTCATCTGGGGACAGAGGGGGTACTGTCATCCCTCTGAATAGGGATTTCACTGACAATATAAGATGAACATCCAAGCATTTCTCTTTCTGCTTCATCCAAAGTATGGTGTCAGAATTGCTTAAAGCAACTGAACATCGACAACTTAAGCACCAGCAAACCAAGAAAATATCCCTTATAAACCTTCTGGAAAGGGGGAAATGGGCAGATATCAAGCCCTGTGGCACCTCATTGGAGCAAACATCCTCCTACCATTGGCCAACTTTTGTGTTGCTGAGCAAGAAAAGAGAGGTCAGAGTTTATCCAATTACAGCTCAACTATCATTAGAAAAACCACTGAAAAGATCTGGGGAGAAATAAAATGTTATAGCTTGAGTGAGCACTTCAGCCAAGACACCCACAGTATTATTCTATTGCTGGAAAACAAATTACCACAAAGGTAGGAGCTTAAAACAATGCTCAGAAGGTCAGAAATTCAGACACCATGTAACTGAGTTGTGTGCTTAGGGTTTCGCCGGCTGAATTTCATGCTGCATTTAGATCTGGAAGCACTTCTAATTTACACTGGTTGTTGGCAGAATTCACTTCTTTGCAGCTGTAGAACTGAGTTCATGTTTCCTTGTTGGCTTGCCAGCAGGATGCCACTCCTAGTTCCTCGAAGCCACCCATATTCCTGACACATGGCTGTCTCCATCTTCAAAACCAGCAGGAGAGTTTCTCAGATTAAATCCCTCTCACATTTTTAAAAACTTTTTACCTTTTTTCCCCCCCTTTTTTTTCCCTCTGACCTCTAGACTCATATTTAAGGCACTCATGTGATTTGTCTGGCTTACTTAGATAATCTCCCTATCTCAAGGCCAGCAGATTGAGGGCCATAGTTACATCCATCAAAGCCCTCTGTGTCATTACCTACCTTAGTGTCTGAGTAGATTTCTGGGACCTGTGTGCATGCCAGGTGTCAGGAATCTTAGAATTCTACTTGCCACTCCAGGGATCAGGATTATTTGAATGCCAGGGTTGAAAGGGCTCTTATGTTATTTAGGCTCAGTGAAGAACTCTTGAAGAAGTATCAGCTGTGGAGTTTTGATGAGTGTTTCTAGTAACTGATATTTCAGAAATTAAAGAAATGCTTTCAGTTCACTTGAGTGGTCATGGAACACTTTGTGTATTGTGATTTAAATATCCTTTGAACCAAATGAAGACAAGAGAATTTTCATCAAAACCATAATTACTCTGTGGACCAGAATGTAAGCAGCATCAGAATTCAATGAACTAATAATAACACTAGTTATAATAAATAGCTAGGTAATTGCATATTTTACTTCCATTATCTTATTAGGTCTTCCTTAAAAAACAAAACAAAACAAAGCACATAAATAGGTGACATGAGGTGGTTTATGGTTTCTAAAAGTGTGGTCCAAAAGTCAATGCTAATAGATGCCTCAGGGTTAGTGAGGGAGGTGAATGTTAAAAATACAAAGCTGTGAGCTATATCCTAGCATCATGAACGAGATCTCTGTGGGTGTAGCTTACAAATTCGCATTTTAAACAAGCTTCACTGGTAATTTGTTTGCATTGAGAATGGATGATATTTCTTTCCCTGTGATAAGAGCTAGATTAGGGTAATTTCTGAACTCTTTCTTTGAGTTTACTCCCTCTACCATTTACTCCCTCTACCACAGGGGATGTAGAATGTTATGTCTTATGGTAAAGTTTGTAAAGTTGCAAAGAACAAACTGGGATACTTAGTTTAACTCCTTTTCTTCTCCTTGGGGGGATCTGCTGGTGGAGAGGAGGTATTCTCTGCTGTTCTCCTGGGGCAGGCTCCTTCTTTGTGCCCTACATAAACATGGTGGCTGCCCTGGTCCAAAATGAATGGTTATAAGTTGGTCTAATCCTCCTATTTCTGAGGTCATTTGTCATAATCATAAATAAATGAAGCACCTACTTAATTTGATACCAGTAAGCTTATTTTCCCCCAGAGTGTAAAGTGGTATCTTTTCCTATAAATCATAAACTCTGTTTCCTTTGCCAAATCTCCCTCCCCCAGCCTAGTCTCTTCACAATTATTTTCTCCTTTTTGTCTGTATTCTGTTTGTTTGTTCTTCAAGCAGAGAGAGGATTTTTATTTTCATTAGATCTTATTTTACATCAGAAATCCCTTCATTTACTTATGTCAAAGTAGGAAACCCTCAGAGAGGCCCAGCTGACCTCACCAGGAGGGAGATAGGGACAAGAAGCACTTCCTTTAAGGCCCTGAGCAAATAAACATCCCTTCTGTGGGGATTTATGATTCCTTTGACTCTACTCACCTCCTAGAATATGCTACATGCAACTTTTTTTTTAATTAAGGTTTTTTGTAAGACACTAAATTATGAGTTTTTTACAGGCAAGAAACGTTATCTTTTCCCCTGTAATCTTTTGAGAATCTAGCATAATGCCAGGGACAGAGTAGTTGTGTGACAAATGTATATTTAGCATGAAATTCCTTGGGATTTCTAATATTTGTAATCAGGCAAATAATAAATACAATTGCAGAAAAATTGTAGAAACCTGAAAATAAGAAAAAATAATATAATACTGGTTTTGCTATTATATTTTAACACATTTAAAAATAAGTTGGATAAATACAATTTTATAGTTAAATAAGACTTATAATATCATCGTTTCCCAATGTTATTCTGAACATATATAGTAAAATAAGTAACAGTTTAATTATATTCCAATGGGTTTATTGATAAACATCTTATCACTTCCAATTTGACCATAGACTACATTGAACATTTCTATGTATAAAGGCTTTTTGAAGGTTAGAGAAAACATTTCATTAGTTTTTACTCCTAGAATTACTGGGTTAAAATTACTACTAATACTATAATTATTTTTATAAACTTTTTTACACAGTGTTTGCAACAACTTCCTTTTCTTACTCTTTAATGTGAGTTACATCAAATTTGAGTATGCATATCTTATAAACAATATTTGTAAGCATGTAAAATGATATAAATCTTTGAAAATTTGTAGAACAGTTTTTTAATGTTTATTTATTTATTTTTAGAGAAAGAGAGAGCATGGGCAGGGAGGAGGGGTGGAGAGAGAAGGAGAGAGAGAGAAGCCCAAGCAGGCTCCATGCTGCCAGCACAGAGCCTAATGCAGGGCTCCATCTCACATCTGTGGCATCATGACTTGGGCTGAAAGCAAGAGTTGTCTGCTTAACCTATTGAGCCACCCAGGCCCTCCCAGAACAGTTTCTTTTTAAGCTTTTCTGTGAAGTAAGTGCTATTCTGTACAGTGTTATGAAGTTTATGCACTGCACAGATGTTTCTCGGGAGGGGGTTAATGGGCGTGACGATGTGCAGGTGCACCATAGCCACACTACTCACTCTAAACTGGCTCTGCTCAGTGCTGTTCCTTTTTCTAATTTGTGCAGGGTTGTCCTTTGCTCACCAAGCCATTTGCCCATGGGTAGATGGTACTTTATCTGAATACCTCAAACACTTCTTATAGGGCAGAGGGGCCCTGGCCCCAAAATTTTCAAGGCTATGGGGTCCTATTTGTGTATTGGGTTTCCGTGTTCATGTTATTCTCTGAAATAAAGGTGCTCTTTAACTTGGGTGGGTGGATGGGGCAGGTAAATGTGACACTGTGAAGGGCAGGGACAGTAGGATGTCTCTCTGTTTGTCTCTCTCTGGGTGGTGGGGGGAGCGTTTCTCTTTTAACTCTTATAGATCTCTGTAACTCAGACACTGTTTGTTTCTTAAAATGAATAACACTACAAATGGACAGGCAGTGAGTTGACTGACCTACAGGACATATCACCTTTCTTTTGTTCTCCCTCCCTCCTTTTCTTCTTTCTTCCCTCCCTCTGTCTCTCTCTCTTCCTTCCTTCCTTCCTTCCTCCCTCCCTCCCTCCCTCCCTCCCTCCCTCCCTTAAGTGATTAATATTTATTGAACACACAGTGTGTCATGATCCATACCACAGAAACCTGCACAAGCATATCCATAGACTGATGATTGGAATGTGATATGTCAATGCGATAGAGCTACACACAGAGACATAGAAGAGGGACACAGAAGAGGGACAGGTTAACAGAAGAGGGACACAGAAACCAGGATAGGTTAACATATAGTTAGGACAGTGGGTAGGTAAAATTGAATGAACTAGAAACAAGCCCCTCTTGGAGAGAGGACTGAGTCAGCATTGACAGCATTTCTTGCATAAAAGAGGGCTCAGGTCTAGCTACTTATTATAATAACGCTTTTCCTATAAAGATATATATCCTAAGTGGGGAGGAAAAGGAAAAAAAATTCTTTTGCATGTAATTAATATTACTAGCAACGTGCACCCTAACGAAAGAAAAAGTTTGGGGATATTCCACAAATATATTTTAGCTGAGTCCAATATTTTTGTTTGATGCCTGTTCAGGCAATAACCAGGCAGTAAGCCACTTGTGGCTTAATTACTAAATCATATTAAAACAAAGCAATTTAATTGCAATTTGTGTTAGAATAACTTATTCATAAAATGCCAGTATATGTATTTATTTTCTATAATCCATTACTTTCATCCTGGTACTATGTGTGCTCCATTAAATTATAAAGTACAAGGTCATTAACCTACAATTCTACTTGTGATTATATTTTTAGATTGCATTCTGTTTGTTCTTCAGTTAGGATTAAATTGTTATCCCTCTTAGGTCATTTATCTTTAGCTATTTAATTTCTCTGTGATCATCTAAAGGCTCTTATTATTGCTAATTAAACAGGTGTGATCTACTCAGAAAACAGTTGTCTTTCTTTGAACACCTGGTAGGATCCAAAATCAAGTCAGTCCTCTTCAGCTTTCATTGTTCCTCATAACTGAATCCCCTCTTTAGTGATTCTGAAATTGTAACACATATCTGCGTGTTTTGGATTATGAAAGTTTTGGAAGCCTTTACAGAGAGCATTGGGCACATGGAAAAGTGCATATATGCAGGTACTCTTTTATTCATTTTTTTTCTGAGTCCGGCCTAAGGCTTTGGATGACCAGGGCTGGTCAGCTGAGCATACAGATAATGAATCTGGAATTGTGGCACGAAGCTTTCCAGGCAAGTAGCTTCATGTAGAGAAAAACCCATGTTCCACCAGCACGGAATGCATGTACTCCTACTCAAGGCGAACCTTCTAAATAGCTCTTTAATATACTCGTTTGAGAAAGAGTAGATGGTTCTACCCAAACCCACCCACACTCTTGAGACATTGACTACTTGTTGGTAGGAATAGGAGGGAAATCCAGTTAAGTTCCTCTTGCCAAAGCAGCAAGTGATGTTGAAATGGAGATTTTCAGACCTCTGGCCCTAGGAAAATTTTCCCAATCCTTCAAGAGAGGTATTACTACAAAACCATCCTCCATAGAGGGAGAATCTAGGACCTAGAGATAAATTGACTTGCCCAAGATAGCTGACAGGGAATTCAAATCTAGTTTTCCGGGATTCTAAGGCTCAATATAATGCATGGCATTCTATTTTCCCTTTTGCGGTGCCATACGTAGAACAAGCAATATTCCAGAACTGCGTAAACTGAGAATTAACCACTTTTGGCCATTTCCCGCCCCTGTCTCCCACATTCTTGCTATCCTCTACCAAGCATGAGACGCCCTGAGAGTCCAGGACAGAAAATGTAAGGCAGTCTGTGTTGTGTATTGTGGTGTGTCACTGAAGTTTCCCCTTTAGGACTCAGGCATTCACTAACCTGGTTTCAGGGAATGTTGCTCGTGATAGATCTCAGCTGTGTTATTTCTCCCCAGAAAATTCTCTTGGCCAAAGGGAACTGCTTTACCCATGTTTACACCCCTCTCCACGGCACCCCTCCATCAAATGGCAGATTGACATAGGGAAATAAAGGTCTGGTTATTGCCTCAATTAGGTAAACTCGTAAATCTTGAATCCTCATAAGTCCCCAAGCTTCAGAAGTAGAACACTCTTCCTTGTTAAAACCCAGTGTTCCCCATCATTTGAAGACAAAGAACAGTCTTCTGCCTTATAAGATTAAATCTCCTTTGAGAATCAACCCTTATAACCCATCCTGTCCCAAGACCAGTATGTAGGGTTAATCACAGCACACGCAAGTCAGGGGAGTCTAAATTACTAAAGTTGGGAAGTACTCTACTTCATGGAGCTGCTGGACCCATAGAACCAAGCCAGCTCCAACTGACAGAAGCCAGGAAATTATATGTAGGACTGGATCCTGAGGATGCTTCATCTAGGGACAGAAACACATAGTTGGGCAAGAAATATGTTGCTGAAGAAAATGATCTATCCCAAGATACAGGACTTAACCCTCTAGCAAGACTCTGGGAGACAGTGCTGATATGCTGCTAGGGTAGCTCCTGAAGCCTTTAATAATGTGATGGCTCATAATAAACTGATGTAGAAATGTCAGGGCCACTGAGGTAGATATTGGAAAAAGGGATTAAAAGGTTCAGAGGCATGAAAATACTAGAGTGTGTATACTATGGAAGGCTATTTACAAACTAGCTGGATTTGTTCTGTGACAGGACTAGAGGGCTTTGTGTTTCAAAGAGATAAGGTATGCCCTGGTGAGAGGAGCCCCAGCATCACTTGTAAGTTCACATTGACTGTCCTCTGTAGGTTGAGGCTACGGTGGGAGATGCTGTTACAAAATTGACCTGCCTAATAACAGTGAAATGGTGGGATGCTAAAATCACAGGGGCCAGGTTGCCATCCTAAAACATTAGATAGGTGGGCACAAAACTGATAATGAGTTATACAGGCAGAATGACAGCCAGGGAAACCTAACTCATAGAGAGCTATGGAAAAAATTAATAAAACATAGTATTTCTAAGGGCAAGAATGTTAGGCTGGAAACAAGAGTGTTGCTTAATCTGTTCAATCCAAAGAAATCAAGAACAATCAAGGGGCAAATGTAAGATACCCTAATAATAAAATCATAATTCTTGGTCCACATTTGCTCAATGTTATGGAACTGAACTAATACATTGGTGAATAGGTTGTGTTCTCAGGAGGAAGGATCATATAATTCCACAAGTATATACAATAATGTAGTCCCTCATTCTCAAAGAGAGTCAAGACTACAAATAGATAACTTTTCACTTGAGAAATGGGAATACTATGGCATTTTGAAGAATATTAGATGCATGATCCACTTTGACATTAAAGCCCAGGAATCAGACATGTCATTATTGTGCCCCTCTTAAAGTAGGATATGAGTATTCCCAGGGATCATTCCCTTGGTCCTCAAATGTGTAGTTGGAGTAAACATATGTGGTTGTTGGTAGGAGCTTCCACCAGTTCCTTGGCCTTTGGGGTACGAACTACCAAAGTGATGAAAGCCACAAAGACTAAGATTTTAAATTAAAAACAATAATGTATCCCAAGGAAGGCAAGGACTAGGGTGGAATAAGTGAGGCACCTAAGGCACAAAATTTAAGAAAACTTGCACTTTCAAGATCACGTACTCTAGCCCTGACTCTGAACCTTAATTAGGAGGCAAAGATTAGTGGCATACCTGAAGACGTAAAGGATGCCAGGAATATGGCCCAGATTGTAACCATGTTTAATGGCTCCACCAAAAAACATAGATATGGGAAGATGGCAGCAAATTATCACAAAAATCCATGAAGTAATAAATCTATATGCAGATGCTCTGCCAGATGAGGTATCTTTGCTAGAGCAGATTGACAAAACCTCAGTTATATATTATGAGGTCATTGATCTGGAAAACATATTCTTCCCCATCCCTACCAAGAATTATCAAAAATATTTTGCCTTCATGGAGGGTACACAACAGTATGCATTTATATTTATGCTTTAGGGCTATATTTATTCTACTATCCTTTGGTATAATATAGTCTCAAATGATCTTCACTGTCTGGACAGTCTACAGAACATTATGTTGTTCTACTAGTTTAATAACATTATGTAAATCAGACCAGATGAGCAGGAAATCACAAATATGTTGGAGCTTTGGGTAGTCATATACACTTTAAGGTGGGAGGTAAATTCTGTAAGAGTTTGGGGGCCAGGCACAAAAGTGGCGTTTTTAGGGATCACATGTGCTTGACATAACAGAGTATCTGCTTGAAAATAAAGCACAAATTGTTGCTTCTTTTGCACCTCCCACCACTAAGAAAGAAGCACAGCTTGATTATCTTCTTCATGTTGTAGGGTAGTGTAGTTTACACTTTATATTATTTCAAAGCATTTGCCCAGTAGCATAAAAGACTACCTGCTTTGAGTGGACCCTGCACTGTATAAAGGCTCTGAATCAAATTCAGGATGTGGTTCAAGTTCTACCATATGACCCATCACACATGTTGGTATTAGATGTATCTATAATGGGTAACAATGTCATATAGATTTTAAGGGCAAATCCATTAAAGAAGCAGAATATAGATTCCCTATGTTTCTTGAGTCAGGCCATGATATCACATGACTATGTGACCATAAATGTTCATCATGAATTCATTTCTCTTAGACTCAGCAGTTTATAAACTTGGATACAATTACATAGAAATGGTGTATCCAAGGTCAGGCAGGAGTAAGGCACAAGTAAGCTGATCAATCAGCTTTCTTAGATAGCAATGCCATCTGCCATTTTTGCTTTAGTTACCTTATTCTCTGCTAACAGAGACCAGCCAACAACAACAAAAAGTTTTGAGCTTGATTCATAGGTGAGTTACCTTAGTATGTTGATAGATACTGAAATGATTGGTAGATTGACTACAGATCCACCCCAGTGACTCAGACAGCATTTACAGAAAATCATTCTGAGTGGCAAAGTTTCAAGTGTTATACTTTGGAATCCACTTTTAAAAAAATAGGAGTTTAAGGATTTATTTTTAGAGAAATTCTAGGGTCATCCAAAATTGAGGCGAAGTTTCAGTGATATCCCATATAGTGCACCCCCCATCCCCGCACATGCATAGCCTTCCCCATGATCAACATCCTGCACCAGAATGACTTAGAAGAGTAGGAAACTAAAGTATTCTTCTGCCCTATGTGTTGAACTACTCTGGTCACTTCACTTACAAGTTAGGCAAACAAAGCAGATGTTATTATAACTGATTTAAAAATGAGAAAATAGGGGTTCAGGCATATCCAAAATTTTTCCATGGCCTATACAGCCAATAGATATTGAGACCAGTGGATTCTAAGTCATGACTTCCTTCCTGTCCCCTCTCAGTGGAAGCAGCATGCTACTACTTCTGTTGTAATAGCAGGAGGGCTTCAAGCTCCTGTATTAAGCAAACTTATTTTCTTTACTCAGGCAGAACAGCCTTTTTGCATGATGAGCGAGCCATTTTGCTGCAAGTTTTTGCTTTCTTCCCAAGCAAAGGGAAAAAGTAAAAATATCAAATAACAAAATAAAAGTATCAACTTTTTTTTCTATTTCTGTATGAGATCTTTTCCTTTTCATCATCAACAAGGAGACATTTTTCTCATAGATGTGAATGATCCAATTTTGTGTTTTGCTGACCATTAACATTGTATAATCAATATGTTTTCTTTCTTTCACTGGTTCAACCCTTTTGAGAACTTACTAGAGACCAGTTCTCTGCTCATCCTTGGAGCTATATAAAGGAACATTAATCATGCTCTTTGCCCTTGCAAGTCTCACATTCTATGGGGTAAAGAGATGTGGACAACAAAAATGACAATATGAAGAGAAACATATTTTCATTGATACCCCTGTCTCCTTAAGTCAAGGATGATTAGGATACAATTAAGTAAGATCTCATTGGCAGAAGCAAAAAGAAGCACAGTATAGCAATTCTGAATGACTGGAATATATATGGGGAAGAGATGTCAGGGTACCATTAGAGGGAAGAGCAAGAATCAGATCAGTAAGTTGAACATCAAGGGATTTGGATTTAAGCAATAAACATGAACTTCAACCTCTGTTGTTTGCTTTACAGTCTCCACAATTGGCAGACAATGAAAGAAACCATCTTCCTACACTGCCTTGTTCTGTCATCTGGATGAAAGTCATACCTCCACAGGGGGAATGGAGTGATTTACTAGAAGTATAGGAATTTGATGATCATGTTTTCAGAGCAATTTTGGATTTATGCCTGACCACAAGCGAGCATATTTTAAATTAAAATAGCTGGAGGCAATCTATGCTAATTTAATACCTTTTAATGTTTTCTATGAGAAGTAAATCAGATTACTGTTTCCTTGTTACTGGGTCCAGCAGAATCTATCCTATTTAGGTAACTTGAATCTGAATCAATCTGGCTTAAAGTCTGAGTGCTTAATAATAATGCTTCAATCCTGACATGGTTTCTAGGTCTAGTATTCTGTGATTCTGTAGGGCTGTTCTTTCCTGGCCTCTTCATTCACAAAGTATGTGTTTTCATCACCACAGTGCTTCACAAATGACCTCCCTGGGGCTTGTCTACAATGTTGGCTGGACATCAGAATCACCTGGCAGTGTTTAAAAGCCCTGACACCCAAGCCAAACCCATGACAAATTAAATCAGAATACCTGACTTTTGGAGATGGGACTGAGGCATGTGTGTGTGTGTGTGTATGCAATTTTTCAGGTTATTCCAATGAGCAATTAAGGTCAAGAATGACTATTGTATAGTAATCAGCCATGAATAATTTATTTTGTTTTAAAATCACATTCTAGGTGTTCATTATGTACCTGCTGTATACCTGCTAACAGAGGGTTAAGCAGTGATTGGAAAATGAAAGACATAATACAGGGTCTCTAGTCTCTAGGACATGACATTTTAGATTGAGGCTCAAGTCAACTGTCTATTAAATGGTTAATGAAAAGTCCAGAGATCATAGTAAAAAGTTGCTACATTTATATGTGCGTGTGCGCGCGTATACCTGTGTATATGTGTCTTTTCAAGGAAAGGGGGGTGACCATACATTTAAGTTTTCCCAGAGACAATAATGGCTTACATCTGTTTCCTTGGAATAATAGTAGTAGTCATGCACTCTCATGTTTCCTACTTTTGCTGATAAATCATAAGCTCACCCTAAATATTAAATAATGAGGCAATGGGAAATCATGGGATGAATCTCAGGAAGATGCAAACATCGATGGGCACTTGTGGCGGAATTAGTGGGGAGAGAAAGAGAAAGATATCAAGGGACTAAGTAAGTACTTAGCATTAAGAGTGGTCACAATCAATGGGAAGAAAGTGAGAGGAAGTCCCAGCCAGCATGCAAAGGGGAATTAGAGAAATGAATCTTCCATAAGTAGTGTAAGTTGAACACACTGGAAGCCAAAGGAGTTTGTAGGGAGTTTTCCTTGTGTGGAGAAAGCTATGAAGAGGTCAGTTTTCCCTATGGCCACTTTAATGGAACAAGGAGTTCCCACAGTTCACCCTTTGGTCTTTGGTTTTACTCAATACAGCCAAAGAACATTCAGTTCCCTGAGCCTGGGCTCATCCCCCATTTCCTTTCTCTTTCTCTCTCTCTCTCTCTCTCTCTCTCTCTCTCTCTCCCTCCCCCCCCGTCTCTCTCTCTCTTTCTCTTCTCATTCCCCTTTTTTTCTAAGCTACTACCTTGTGTTCATCTTCTAAATACAAATTTAAATGTCACATTTTCAGGTAGACATCCCCTACTCCCCGACTAGGTTACCTCTGTGAGGGACTAGGACTGAATCAAAACATTGTCCTTGCAATTGCTGTGGGTCAATGGAAAAGATGCAATCCAGGATACACATAGATTTAACCTCCATTCTAATTTTCTTTCATGTGTTCATAACATGGTTTAAAGTTGGTACAGCTTCTGTTTATACATAAGTTCCTTCTTCTCTGAGAGCTTAAATTACTACTTTTTAAAAAAGGCAACCATTAGAATCACTTTTTATATTCAGAGCAATAAAAGTTCATTTTGCACAAGCGAAATGGCAGCTTTGGCCTCTGCTTTGATTTTGTTTTTCTCTTCCTGCAGTAACTGTCTCGTGATGAGACTGTCACTTCCCTGAGTGCCCACAGACTACTTAGGTTATTCCTGTTTTGGTTTGTCAGCATCGATTGGACCACCAAGGCTTTTAGAGGATTTTTGTATAATACAATTGTCAACCCCAAAGTAATGTGATTTGTTGAGAGATTTTCAGCTTTATCACTGACAATAAAATGGCCACATCGGTAATATGGTGACATTAAACAGTACTTTGGTTAAAGTTGGTATTCCACAAGCTAAAGAGCAGGTAGTAAGACATTACCAGGTATCTACACATGACAGGTTTTTTCAGGGCCAGTACCTCTCTCTTATAGAGTCAAAACCAAGACAGGGAATTAATTAATTCAACTTAACATTATTAAATGTAGAAACCCAGTTCTGTGCTCAATCCTAAGCATCCGGCATGGACCCCTAGTTCCTATTGGACTTCATGGTCTAGCTGCCTCTTGATCTGCACAGAGGTCTACACTGAACAGTAGTATTTTTCTTTTTTATTTCCTACACTCTGCCACACCATAGTCTCTCCCCTGGCCCCATGATCAGCCGTCCACCCAATGGGAAGCAGCTAACAGATGCTACATTCACAGCACCAGAGCTGTGTTATAATTATATATAGAAAGGCGTTCCTCAGCAAATTCTCCACAGCATGTGGAGCTGTGTTTTCAAGGACAATTTCTATGTTGACATGTCCAAGGAAGCTTAATGAAATCACTGACATCAATCTAAAATTCCCCTCAGAGCTTGAGGAGCAGGCAGACGGGAAGATTCTGGATCCAGGTGAAACAAAGGAGCATCCAGGGTCTACCTTGTTGCAGAACCTCTTCCTGAGGAGAGGATTGTCTCTGGGGTGGGCTAGTTGGTTGTCTCTAGAAGATAATTTAGCTGAATTCTGCCATCTCATTGAATAAATTATTGATCATAAATATATGCAAGCTGCAGTAATGTGTTTAGACTGTTGAATGAGCTCAATCTTTTAACTTTTAAAATTTATTCTTTTCTTTCTTTTATTCTTTTTGTTTTACTTTATGTAAGTTCATCACCTCTCTGACCCTAGTTTTGCTTGCATTTTTAACCAAACTATTAGCTTAACCAATAATTTGTGGGCAAGCAACCATTGTGCCTCAAAGATATAGATGTCCTTAAAATCTAAGGCAGAAAAAACAGATACAATATTAGACAAAGCATATGGTAATAATTGGTTTACTTCTTGGAATTTTTTCCTACAGTTGGCTGTCCTTAAACCCTGTTAGCATGGTGCTGGGCTTAAGGTCCAGTCTTATAAGTAACAACTACATCGATAGTAATTTATTTTCTGTTAACACCTATTAAAAGGAATAGCTCCATGTGATAGACAGTGTGAAGCACCCCAGTCAATCAGAAATTACAGAAGCAATAAAGGAGTAAAAGTATAACTTATTTATGTAACACATATCCATTGTGCCTTCTGTATCTTGAGCAATAGCCTAAATGGGGGGATAGAAGGTTGTGTGGCACAGTACCCCGTCTCCTCAGGGAGCTCACAGACCCAAAGTGGACATAGACACACAATTACAAAAGACATAAGTGCCATAGGGAAAGAGGGGTGGGGGTGGGAATGTAACCTTGTCTAAGGAGATGTTCTCTGGGGAAGGAGAGACCTTGGAGCTCAGATCAGAAAGAAGAATGATGGAGAATGAGAGATGACAAAGGGGCAGGCAGAGGAAAGTGTTCTAGGCAGAGGCATATGACACAGAGGCTCTGATACGGTGAAAAGCATGAAATAGCTCAATATGGCAGGAGTGCAGAGTTTAGAGAGAGGGATGGGAGAGGTGTGGCTGCAGTGCAACAGGGCCACGTGATACAGACCAAGAGAGACCCACCTGAGGCTTTGCCAATATAGTTTTATTGCCAAAAATGCATAATACAAATCTATTTATGAGTGAAGCATCAGACAAGCACAAATTCATGGATATTCTACAAAAGAACTAGACTAATCAAAAAAATGTCAAGTTCATGGAAGATGAGAATAGATTGAAGAATTTTACAGAATAAATGAGACTAAAGAGCCATGCCACTAAATGCTGTTTGTGATCCTGCCTTATATACTAGACTAGGAAGCAAACATATAAATAAAGTTATAAAGATAACTATTCCAGAAATTGGAGACATTTGAATACAGACTATGGGTTGCATAATATTATTATATAACATTACATTTCATTATTGGGCCAGTTGTACTTTGGTTATGTGATAGAATGTCCTTGTTTTAAGAATATACTTTGATGTATTTTAAGGGTAAAAAGATATGTCTCCAAATTCCTGTAAAATCTTTCTGAAAAAAACATTGTGTGTCTGTTTGTGTGTCTGTGTTTGTGAGAGAGACAGACATTGTTCTCCCTTGATTTCCATGCCTTTGTTATGTGCATGCTCTGACAATTAAGTCTGACAGAATGTCAGAAAAGATTGATACCCTCTCTAAACCATTGAAAAATAAAACTAAAACATCTGTTCCTTAAGACTAAAAAAATGTATATTGTTGTTTTATTCAGCTCCTGAAAAATGTTCCCTGGGTTCACCTAAAATTTATACTGAACTTAAAAAGTATTAATAAAAATAACCAAAGTTCTATTTGAAGTACTTTGCATGCTTTATACCACTTAATCCTCAAATAGTCCTATGAAATATGAACAGTCATTATCCCCATTTTTTGATGAGGATTTGAAATTTTAAATAAGTCATTGATGGTCACACCGCTAGTAAGTGTCAAAGTGAGGCTACAAATCCAGGTTACGCTATTTCCAAATCCATTCTATTAATGATTATACTGGTATTAAGAAGTAGACCTTGACATTTTGATCTTAAAGACAATTCCCAGATCCTTTGGCCTGCCAACAATGCCATATTGGCACACACAAGTGACAAAGCACAGTCTTTTCCACTGATGTTGGAGATGTAACGTTCTTATCACCCTGTTCTTCTGTGTCAGAGACTCTGTGAATGTCACAAGATGTTGGCCACAGACCCGTGCCATTTTACCACTGTCCCATGCACAGAGATGAGTGGTCCTTCTGAATGTTCAAATCCTCAGTTCCCTCCAAGCGACAAGCACTGAGATGTGACATGGTGCATTTCTTCTGCTAGGTCACCTGCCAAGCACCAGAGTTAACAGAGAGGACACCAGCAATGTCATGGTCAGTTGTCTGATTTGTCTATTCCTAGGAATATGGTGTCAGGAGTAGATACTACAAATACAGGCCTGAATGTGAACAGTGACCTAGAGCCAAAAGGAGATTCTTGTCTTTGCAACAGGCTGTTTCCTTTTCTTAAGTCAAGAAATCTGTCCTCATCCCTTTACCTTCTTGGCCTCACTTCTTCATCAACTATTTAATTGAAGGTGTAGATTAGCTTTCTCCTTATGGCAGTTTGGGTTTGTGTTTTGTGAATACCAGTGTCAGCTGGGAAAGGGGAGGCAGGACACCATAGAAGTGAGGTGGGGTGGCCCTTATGAGGACCGTGGAAACCTGGTTGGTCCCGGCTCTGGCACCAATGAACCAGGCATCTCCAGGCCTCAGATTGCACATCAGTAATAATCAGGAGAACTTAGTCCTTGTTCAAATAAGGCAGCTCTTTTTATGGTTGTTTTTCCAACATAGTTTTTAATACTGCTCAGTTTTGCTCTCAGAAGTGTCCCCATTTGTATGATAAATCATACAACACCCAAATACCAGAGAGAATAATTGGGTTGATATGAAGATCAGATGGAACAATACAGTGTGGACTGGAGATTCCCTGCACAGACCCTGTAAACAGACTGCTGAGGTTTAAATATTCACTTAGCCACTTATTAGCTATGAGACTATGGATGTGTGACAAGGTAAATTGGGCCACTCCCTCTGGGAACTATGGCAGGTCGTGGGTGATGCACATACGTAGAACTACATACTTTCTGAAATAGTCCTTTTATAAATATTCCTCATGAAACTGTAAGAGCCAGATACTTAGCTATCCTGATTCTTATTAATATACCCTTTATGATTAATATAGATAAATTATAGGTAAATCAGTTCTTGTCAAATGCCATGTAACCACCATTTCTACTTACAGGGCAATACATACATGCATACATGGATACGTAGACTTAACTAGCTCTATGGAAAAGACTTATCAGTGTTTTCTGTATTTAAATAAAAGATGTTATTGCCTCACTGCCAGTATAACTTCTCCTTGAAGTTTCCCCTAATAGTGGCTATGGGTTTTCTCTGAATAATCTTTACTTTTTTTTAATGTTTATTGAATGTTAAGAGAGAGAGAGGGAAAAAGAGAGAGAGACAGAGAGAGAGAGAGAGAGGTGAGGGGAGGGAGTGCAAGTGGGGAAGGGGCAGAGCTGTCAGCATGGAGGCTCTGAGCTGTCAGCACGGAGCCCGATGCAGGGCTGGAACTCATGAGCTGAAGTCAGATGCTTAACTGACTGAGCCATCCAGGTGCCACTGAATAATCTGTAGTTTCTAACCTGGGTTTCTCTGTGGGAGAGCTGGGTTGGGGACTAGGTCTACAGACTGTATTCATTCCCAAGAGCGATCCCTCTGCCTCTGCACTGACCCCATTGGTTCCCCTGTGGCCCCAGGAGGTGTGGCATGCCCCTTCTTTTTGGGAACTCTGAATAACAAATTATTTGTTAAGTGCCATTGTCTCCTGATGTGTTGACCTCATCATACCCATAAAATAATGAAACCTACATTTTTTAACAGATTCTGAGATTACTAGTCACTTACTTGCCAGGTCTTGGACATTTGATTCTAGTTTTTTAAAGAGTCACTTGTTGGGGCGCCTGGGTGGCGCAGTCGGTTAAGCGTCCGACTTCAGCCAGGTCACGATCTCGCGGTCTGTGAGTTCGAGCCCCGCGTCGGGCTCTGGGCTGATGGCTCGGAGCCTGGAGCCTGTTTCCGATTCTGTGTCTCCCTCTCTCTCTGACCCTCCCCCGTTCATGCTCTGTCTCTCTCTGTCCCAAAAATAAATAAACGTTGAAAAAAAAAAATTAAAGAGTCACTTGTTCTCATGGTGATCCATTCATTCCAGTGATTTTGCTTTTCCAGTCAAGTAGCATGGACTTTCTCATGCCTTTAGGAAATCCCATTCATAAGATATTTGCAATAGGTAAGGAAAGAGGGTGATGAGTTGACAAAAATTGTCTTAGTATTACCCTAGGGATAATTTTTACATTTTTCTTTAGTGTTTATTTACTTCTTGAGAGAGAGAGAGACAGGGACAGAGACAGACAGAGAGAGAATATGAGCAGGGGAGGGGCAGAGAGAGAGGGAGACACAGAATCCAAAGCAGAAACAGGCTCCAGGCTCTGAGCTGTCAGCACACAGCCCGATGTGGGGCTCGAACTCATGAACTGTGAGATCATGACCTGAGCCAAACGAAGTAGGATGCTCAACTGACTGAGCTTAACTGACTGAGCCACCCAGGTGCCCCAGGATAATTTTAATACATGGAATAAAATCTCCTGGCACCATAGTTTAAAATAACTTTAGAGGAAATACCTATTATTCAATACTCTTTTCACAACCAATGCCTTATGATTTTGGTTTTTAAAGCACATCATGAACATTTCCTCATTTGATCATTGTGATAACAGTCTTATTATTTGTACTTTCTAGATGAAGGACATTAAATTCAGAGAGGTTGTGGCTCACTAGCTGCAGGGCTAACATTAGAACTGAGGTCGACTTGGTCCCAGTCTTGTGTTCCTCGCTTTGAATCACACTGTTTCCCATCTATGACATTCCTTTTTATGATGAGATAGAGATAATGATGATAATGAAGATAATGACATGTATTCAAAATGTTTCATGTCTGGCATTTTTATTTTTACTTCTGAAAAAGTAGGCTTTCCTTTGTGCCCAAACATAAATAAGAGGTCATGTTTCATGATCTAGAGAAAAGAAATTATTCTTTCAATTTTTCCCTAGGCTTTTTTTCTTCCATGCTAAGAAATATTTTTCAACGCTGTTTTCTTAACTGTAAATAAGGTTACAAGAGGGAGTATTCAACCAAAACAATTATAATTGGCTACAAACATAATCCAATAACCTCATTTCACCCATATTGTTAAAAGAGTTAATTGGACCTACGCTTACAGCCACCAGCTAAATATATTTCTGTATGCAAACAGTGAATCCAATTTCTTCCATAAACATCCCTCTGCAAACGTGGTGTACATGAAAGGGTAAGGAGGGAGGATTCTGCAGTGTAAGCCCCAAACTTCACCCGTTTATCCATTTGGTTACAAGTGTGTGATTCTATCATTTCAGAAAGGAGAGAGACAGACAATATGTGTCTATTATCTATGTGCATTTTCAAGTAAACCAGGTAAATGATACAAAAAATAGCTTGTAATTGCAGCCAAGCTCAGCCCAAATCAGGTGTCTTTTCTGTGCAGACATCTAGTAAACATTGCATCTAACATCTATGGCATTAATCTGGAGGAGATGAGGTATCTTTTGTCTGGGTGATTGTTTCACCTCTGGGCACATCAGCTTATATTTTTCTCTTTAAAAACTCAAATATAGTAAAATCTTACTTTTTTCAAATCTTACTGACTTGGAAGTGTTGCTGTTCAGGCCAGTAGTTAGTTCATTAGAGATATTAGAAAGACATCTCACGTACGGATTTCTGCTCCCGCTGTGTTCCGTATTTACACTGCAAGCTGAGGCAAATCTGGAAGCATTTTAAACTTTACATTGTTTTCTTCTGAAAGGGAGTCATGGTCATGTTTTTGTTGTTGTTGTTGTTGTTGTGTTTTCTTTTGTTGTTGTTTTGTTTTTTGTTTTGTTTTTTGTTTTTTTTTTACAGATGGGATCATGAATGAATGTGAATGAATTTTTTAACAAGTGCAATATACACTATGTGGGAAAATATTCAATACGTGAATTCAACAAACAATAATGTAAACAACTATGGAAGAGAAAATTTACTTTCCAAATACAAGTCTCTTTGAATTACTCTTAAAGCATAAATTATATTGTAACAGAGAATTCACAAATGGCATGTGTTCACCCTTAGTTCATTAACAAAGGTCTCTCCCTTGAATATTAACTTAGTTAATTCAGATTTTATTTGTTGTGGCTTTAAAGTACACTTTGCAAGCAAGGTTTTACCCAATTCCATTGTTGGTCATTTCTGTTAGCCAAATTAGTGAGCTTGTATGCCAGCCATTTTCATGGTCTGAATTGACAAGCCTTACGCTTGGGATTTTGTGTTAATGCAGAAACTCCAGTTTTCTAGAAAATAAATTATTTTTCTCTGTAAATTTTATTAACTACCTTTGCTTCTGAGACACTCCATAAATAAGGAAAAGACAAAATAGAATTCTGATTCCTCATTCCAAGTTTAAGCATTTTCCAAATACTGGGTGTTTGAGTTTATCCCTTAACATATTATTCAGTATTTATTAGCCCATTTATGTCTCAAGAAAGAGACTATGCCCCTGCCACTCATCTGTTCTGCTTACTTTGAGGATCTTCAATGTGCTTTGCACAATTAGTGTTAATGTTATCTTCCCCAAATTTGTTCCTATTCATATGTTTACCAAGAGTACACTCAGCACAGTGCTATTTCCTGTAAGAGGCAGAATAAAGGTGATTTTAGTTGTTAGTGTACCAATAATAGTCATTATACAAGATTTATGGAGCTTATAGTTCTTTTGGGGAGATGAATGATAGCCCAAAATAGTTAATGAGCAACAGAGACAGTATATGATTAAGGAAAGCAATTTGTGAATCCCGTTGTCAGTGTTCATGGGAATATAGAGAAGATAGGATATAATACTTGGGGGGAAGCTTCATGAGGGAGGTGAGGCATGAATTGAGCCTGAGGATGAGAGCTGTGTGTGACTAGGATATAAATAGAATAAAATGTGAGAAGAGAGATTTGAGATTAAGATTTCAAAGTGACTTCAGGGCTGAACTATTGATGCCTTTGGGAGAGTTAGTATAGTAGGCTACTCTTTTTTATCCTTTGCTTTAAATGAAGGTAAATTCATGAATGTCAATGATTTGGGCTTCTCCCAATTTAGGCAGTCTCATTGGATCTTATTGCTGTGTCTGATATTTAATATTTATTAGAATAGCAATCTACTTCTTGGAATACTCCTCCCTAGCTCAATCTGTATAGTTTCTAGAGACCTTTTTTCCCCCTAGAAAATATCTGTATATACCTTCTGGTCATATTTGATTGGCTCAGGAATGAGTCTCCTACACAAGATTTTTGATCTTGGAACAAGGGAGATCATTAGATCACTTTCTCTATTTGCATCTGTAAGATGTGAAACTTGGAAGCTATTATCACTTTCATGTTTAACCAGGTGTAAACAGCTGCTCTGTGGTAGGAGAGAAGAATGAGGTTGACACACAGAGACAAATGAGTGTGCATGCATGCACGTGTGTGTGTGTGTGTGTGTGTGAGAGAGAGAGAGAGAGAGAGAGAGAGAGAGATCATCTTGAGTATGTTGATGGTTCTATTTAAAGCCCAACCACCATCTTGTCCTTACCATACCTTTTTAGTACTTGCAAGTAAAAAGATACTTCTTCTTTAACAAATGCTATGTTCTGAATATTTATGTCTGCACCCCTCCCCAAAATTCATGTTGAAATCTTAACCTGCCAGGATGGTTTTAGGAAGTGGAGCCTGAGAGACAGGATGAAGCCATAAGGGTAGAGCCCTTGTGAAGGGAATTAATGGCTTTATAAAAGATGCCCCACATCTCTCCTTTGCCCCTTCTGCCAAGAGAAGATATACAAATCTTCAACCCAGAAGAGGGCCCTCTATCTACCATGCTGGCACCTTGATCTTGTGCTTCTAGCCTCCACAACTGTCAGAAATATATTTCAGTTGTTTATAAGTGACCCAATCCGTGGTATTTCGTTGTGGCAGCACATATGGATGAAGACAACAAATTAACAACTGATTTGGAGATGCAACGTTCAGCCTATTCTTGTCCTTACAGCACCATTGCGCAAATTAAAATAAAGATATTCCCTCTGGTTGCCCTGTAAGTATAGGACTCATCAAAGGAACACAGAATATCTTATAGTCTCCACTTACCCACCCCTTAACCTGTTGTTTTTGTGCAGTGTAAAAAAAAAAAAACCTTATATAACCATCCACAGCAACGTTATAGAGGTCACGGCCTTGGCCATAGGGACTGTTTTGCTTAAATGATAGCCCTCTATCCTAAACAGCCTATTAGTTTATTTTTGTCCAACCTAAATATCCTGAGGCACTTACCAGGAATATTAACTACCTGTATGGAGCTACCCAATCATCAGGAAATGGATTTGTTATCATCTTCATTTCCTGATAAACTCTGCCATAACATAAACAGAAAAACATTTTTTTTCAATGAAAGCGAGAAGTGGTAGTGGATATGAGTGAAAAATGTGTGCAAAAAAAAAATTAAAAAAGCCAGTCCTATTTGCCTTTAGTTTTATGATTTGAGTACTCTAAGCAGGAAACTGTAACTTGATTCCTGAGTCATGAACACTTTTGACAGTTACACTAAGCTTGGGCACCAAATAATGTTCCTAGAGAAACTGAAAATTGGTATGTACATATTATATTGCTGTACCAAATGAAGTCATAATGCAAACAGAATGCTCACAGCAGGAATAGTTATTCTTGGGCAGATCTGGACATGCCCCCCAGCCTCTACAAACAGAGGAAGCCCTCCTCCCCAAAGTTTGTGAAAAGGCCAGAACATTATATTTTGTGTGTGGCAGGGGGGGCCTTAGTGGGATAAATTCTTCAGCATAAATTATTGCACAACTTGTAACTCTTTTATATAATGAAGAATCTAATTTATCTAGTCAGCTCAGGGGTAGAAGAATCCATTTTCTTTATAAAGAAGATACCTTACAGGGTAACTGAATATGGAACTAGGAAGGAATTCTCTTCCTAAGAACAGATATTCCCGAGCCACAGATTTAAAGATAAAGAAATCAATCTCAATGGGAGGGTGCCAGCTTGTGATTTATGAAGCCAATCGGTCAACACAAGTTTATGGGACAGGCAGGAGGGAGACTGTTGAAAACATGGTTCCTGCCTCCCATTGAGTATAATTTCTTTCCATCCTCAGAACAGTTGTGTAGATCTTCATTTACTCTTACTGACATCATGCCTTTCCAGTATCTCTGATCTTAGCATTGCGTCCCTGAAATCCATGGCCACGGTTACTTGGCTCAGTCACAGGAGGTACTGTGTAGTTTGGCGGTCAGACCACTTTTGTTCAGATTCTGACTGACACTCTCCAAAAAGACCTTGGTCAAACTGTAGATCTTTTCAGGATTTTGTTTTCTGCATCCACGAAATGAAGGCTCAAATAGACCTACCACGTAGAGTTGTTGATCTTTTCCAAAAGCAACCTTTCAGTTTAACGAATTTTCTGTATGTGTTTCTATTCTCTATTCTCCTCATTCTCACTTGAATCTTTATTACTGCCTCCCTTTGCCTTGCTTTAAGTTCAGTTTGCTCTTCTGTATCTGGTTTTGCTGCATCCAATAAGTTTTGGGATGTTGTGTCTTCACTTTCATTTATATCAAAATATTTTCTGATTGTTCTCATTTTTCGAGTCATTGGTTACTTAGGAGTGCATTGTATGATTTTCCCATATTTGTGAATTTCCCAAATTCCCTTTTGTTACTGATTCCTAATTAGATTTCATTGTGGTTGGTTAACATACTTTGTATGATTTCAGATTATTGAATTTATTGAATTTCAAATTATTGAATTTTTAAATGACCTGACATATGGATTATTTTGAAGAATCCTGCTGTTATTGGGTAGAATGTTATATAGATACATGTCTGTTAGGTCTAGTTAGTCTATACTGTGGTCCCGGTTTTGTTTTTCCTTATTGATCTTCCATCTAGTTGTTCTGTACATTATGGAAAGTAGAGTAGTGAAGACTGCAATTAACCCTGCTAGACTTTGCTTATGGGTTCTTTATGTGTGTTAGTGCATATCTCTGATGCTTAGGCAGGAAGTTTATACCTCTGCCTGAGTCTTAATTTCTTGATTAGAGTCTCAAGGTCAGCCAGAGGTGAGAGGGTAGGGACTTTTGAGGTCTTTTCCTGCACATGTGCTCAGCCCTGGGCATGAAAAATCCCCGTGTATGTGTGTAGCCTTTTAAGTTCCCAAAAATGTGTCTGAGATTTTCACAGCCCCCTGTGAACATCTAGTCATCTATCCCACCAGCATTTTCTTTTATTGTATTATTTTTATTCTTTGGTGAATGCTTATTTTGTGCCCCATTCCTTTTTTTTAAGTTTATCCATTTATTTTGAGAGAGAGAGAGAGAGAGAGAGAGAGAGAGAGAGAGAGAGAGAGAATGAGTGGGGAAGGAGCAGAGAGAGAAAGGTACAGAGAGAATCCCAAGCAGGCTCTGCACTGCGAGTGTGGAGCCTGACACAGTGCTCAAACCCACAAACTGTGAGACCATGACCTGAGCTGAAAGCAAGAGTTGGACACTTAACCGACTGAGCCAATCAGGAGCCCCACTGTACCCCTTTCTTATCATATCAAGCCTATTTGATAATAAACAATTGACGCTTTTTTTTTCTTTTACAAACACCCCTGGGAGAAAGTATGTTCATGTGGTTTTAACTCCGAGCCAGGTCCAATAAAGACAAACGAGTTAGGTTTGATAGGGAACTTCTAGCCAGATCAAATAGCAGTTCTTTGGGAATGGTGCTTAGGAGAAGCTCCAGTCCCATTCTGCCCCATCCAGTGCTGCTGACCTCCTGGATTGTGGGGATGTTGATTCTCAAGGCTACAGCAGAGGCAAAGAGAGAGAGATGGTAATAGGGCAAGTTAAATGCAATAAAGTTCATTATTATTACCAAAGTTCTTTCTCTCTAATAAATACCACTCAGATAGTTATAGTCATTTGCTTAATTCCCAGAGCTCTGAAAATATTGATTTTCACAATTTTTTCCATTATGCCCATTACTTCAGGGAGGAAAGAACTTTCAGAAGTCCTTTTTCTGCCACTCTCCCTGACTTTACCCAGGTGCAATTTTAATCTTCATTCCCCTGTGAATAATGTTTTAATTTCCCCTCAGACTTCTTTTAAGTTTTCATCTTTATTTTTTAATCTTATTATGATATGACCTCCTTATGATGATTTTCTTGGTTCAAGTTATTTTAATATCTCGGTTATGTAGATTAATGGTGTTTTAATTAATTTTAAATTGGTCCTTCTATCCTTTCTTCCTTTTCTTCTCCTTCTTTTCTTCTTCTTCCTTCCTTCCTGTTCCTCCTCATCCTCCTCTTCCCCTTCTCTTTCTCCTCCTTTCTTTTTTGTGTCTAACCCCACACATCTCTCCTCTCCTTCTTGGACTCCAATTATACTTATATGAAAAATGTGCTATTGTCACAGATTCTTTGCTTATTTTTGGTCATGTATATTTCCTGACTGCTTCAATTTGGATAGTTTCTATAACTATGAGGTCAGGTACATTGTTCTTTTTTTTTCTGCTGTGTCTGTCTAATCTGGGAATGTTATTGTTTTTTTTTTAATTTTAAGATATGATATATTTCAATTCTAGAAATTATGTAAGATTACCTTTTAAATTACCCATTTCCTCAAATTCTATTTATACTTTGTCTTTAATTCTTTGATTATATTTATAACAGATATGGTAAAACATTTCTCTGCATATCCAAGCCTGTCTCTCATTATTAGTAGGTTTCTAATGATTGATTTTACTTTTTGTTATGGGTGACATTTTTAATTTCTTCTTATGTTTACTCATTTTTTTAAAATTTTTTTCAACGTTTTTTATTTATTTTTGGGACAGAAATAAATATTTTTGGGAGAGAGACAAAATAATTATTTTTGGGAGAGAGACAGAGCATGAACGGGGGAGGGGCAGAGAGAGAGGGAGACACAGAATCGGAAATAGGCTCCAGGCTCTGAGCCATCAGCCCAGAGCCCGACGTGGGGCTCAAACTCACGGACATCGAGATCCTGACCTGGCTGAAGTCGGACGCTTAACCGACTGCGCCACCCAGGCGCCCCTGTTTACTCATTTTTGATTGGTTGCATATGTTGTGAGTTTTCTGAAGTTTGTTTGATTTTATTTTCTACCCAGGTTTATAGGTCATTGGACTTTGATCTAAAATGCAATTAAATTACTTGTGGAACCATTTCATACTCTCAAGATTAATGTTTTAGTTGTATTAGGATAGAGTAGCCTTTATTTGACATTACAAACATTACTTGGGCTTCTCTTGAATGTGCTAGATGTTTAGTAATGATTCCTCACTCTGACTAGTTGGAACCTCAACTCCTTCCAGCCCTGTGTGAAAGTTAGGAATGTTCAGCTTGCAGCTGTTTGATAATCTTTTGCCTAGCACTATGGATTTTCACATGAGGTTTCTTAGTACTTAATCCAAAAGTCGAGGGACTCAAGTGTCGATTTCTGGTATTCTTTCCCTAGGAAGAAATCTGTAGCATTCAGCAACTCAAATTCTACTTGCCTCTACTATCCTGAATTCTAAACTCTATCTCAGAGTTCAACTCACTATATCTGCAAAATTCTCTTTTTTTAATGTTTATTTATTTTGAGAGAGAGAGAATGAGTGAGAGTGGGGGAGGGGTGGAGAGAGAGGAAGAAAAAGAGAATCCCAACTTGGTTCTGTGATAACAGTGGGGCTTGATCCCAGGAACCATGAGATCATTACCTGAGTCAATACCAAGAGTTGGATGCTTAATGGACTGACCACCCAGTCACCCCATTATCTGTCAAGTTCTACTGGGTTACTTTTGACCCCTCAGACAGTGATTTGCAGAATATTCCTCACCAGGATAATTGTAAGACTGACATTATTAGTTTCCCTGCTATCAGAGACCATAGTCTTATACTGCCAGTGGATCAGTATCTGAAAACATTTATTTCCCATATTTTGTTCTGCTTTCTCACTGTTAACAGTAGGAGGAGAGTCTATTTCCAGCTATGGAATCAAGGTCAGAAGCAGAAGTTCCAGTCCTTGCTAGGTGAGTTTTAATTCCTTGGTAATTTTGGTCTCCCCCTACCCCCAAAATACTTCATGTAATTAGCAATTTTAAAATGCACTAAAATATTTATTAACAATAATAGCAAATACATCAGGATTTTCCTTCCTATGTTGACACTGATTTGTTACTTTTAGTTAAGAAAATTTCTTCTGTGCATTAATAAGACAGTCTTATTCTCTATACATTAATGCTACTATAAAACACGAAGCTTATTAATCACTTCTGCATGTATCAAGACCTCTGCATCAAAGAGTTCAGACACGCTTTGAGATGAGAGGTGGCAAAGCATAATGGTTAAAGACTCAGGCTCTAGGTTTAGAAAGATAATTTTCAAACTTTTTAGTGTTCTGAAATTTGCAGATATCTTTAATTAATTTTTATATGTGTAATGGTTATGGTGAGAGTACCTACTTCATAGAAATTTGTCTGAAAAGTAAATTAGATAATGCTCATAAACAGCTTAGCCTAGTATATGTTGTATCTAGTATATGATGTGTATTTACATCTTATCCGTGTGGTAGAGAAGTAGAAGGAGGAGATGGGGGAAAGAGGAGCAGGAAGACAAAGAGGAAGAAGAGGAAGAAAAAGAAGAGGCAGAGAAGAAGACACAAAGTGCCAAGAACTATCAGGAAGTATCATAAAAATTGTGGGTGGCATCTTACAAGCTTAGTTTTTAACAAGAGAGTTTCCTTCTGCCATTGAAATGGACATTTATTCAGCCCACTGATATTGAGCTATATAACTTTACTTTACCAGAGGAAAATTGGATCTGTCACTAGTTAATTATGTTAGTTAAATACCTTGAAAGGTGGTAGGAGTAATTCACTGGGGGCAATACCTGCCACATTCTGACATCTTTGTGTGGGTACAGTTAATGATCACACCATTACAAATTTAATCACATGTAAATATATACTGTGGCCCCTGGGACTCCAATCAAAATTCAACCCCAGGAAAATGACAATACAAAAAATAAAGGAGTCAAATGTTTTCAGTAGCTCTTTTAAAAAATAGTTAATCTTTGGGGAGTGCAATAGGAAAGTTTTTCAAACCAGATTGATCATTAGGATAGATAAATATTAATTCCAGAAGCACTAGAGATTTCCTTCCTCTATCTGTAGGCACCTCTTTATTTCAGGGTGCTGTTAAGTCCATAAAGTATGACATGGAGCTACCTGCTCTCAGATCCCAGATGTTGTGTGGTCATTTTGGTACACCCCACAACCCAGTTCAAGGGTAAATCAAAGCCAAGGATGGTCATACGGCTACATTGTTTCCAAATCTCTCAGAAAACTTCAACCTAATGCATTAAACTTCTCCTGCCAGAGTCAGACATAGAACCAATACTGTTCCCCAAAACACCCTGGCCGTTGGGTACACACCTGGTAATAGAATCAAGGCTTCATACAGATGGACAAGTACATAGTGACTCTAGTTAGAACACCTGCTTGCAACTTAGGGAAGGTTTTCACGTCTTAACACACAGTAGATTTTCAACACAGGAATGTTAACTGATCTTCATTCCCTGTAAAAGGATGTAACAATGAGGCTCACTCCAACTCCCCAATGTATTTCTGGTCAAACATGATGCCACAATTTGGTGTTTTAGAAACAGTGTTTTGTTTTTTGTTTTTTTTTTTTGTCATAATAGTTTGAATAAAATTTACTTAAGAAAACAACCTGCTATAAATAAAAATTTAAATCCACATAGAAATGGTTATTATGGCTTAATAGTTTCTCTGTATTTCCTATTGAGTAAAATTGGGCTGCTGCATTACACCTGTTGGATTTGGACTTAATTACTCATACAAAATCAGTATGCTAGCTTTGGGGCAATTTTCATAACCCCGTATTTGCTTTGCTTTTCATGTGATATATACATATGCATAAATGGGTGTATATTTATATGCACACATGTATATATACATGTGTATGTGAATGTATATATATCTGTAAGGAAAGTAAAATGCAGCATAAAACACCAGACAGAAGGTCTATTTTATTTAGAATAGGTGTGTTGTTGACCGCAAGTGTGTGACCTTTATATGACATTCGGATAATAAAGTAATGCCCACTTTAGGCAGGTCATCTTAACACGGAGTCTATTCTAATTCCAGAAAAAAAGTCAACTTCCCATGAGGAAGGTATATATTTTCTTTCAGTAAATCTCCGTGTTGGTCACACACACCTCACTAACATCACCAACACCAAACATTCCTGATGAAGAATCACATTTAGAACATGTGTCTCAGACCACACAACACAGTTGTTGAATGAAGATGGGGCCAGGATCTGTTTATTGATCGTTTTGTGCCAGGAACTTTCCACTTATTCTTATAATAACACTGCAAGAGAGTTCATTTTATAACTTAAGAGAAAAAGTCTCAAAGACATTAAACAAGTTGTCTCAGGATACACAGCTGGTGTATTATACACCAGAGATTGCCACCAGTTTAATATTTGTTTACATTCTTCCATGCTCCATTGCATTAAGATAAAAATGGAAGAAAGGTATGGAGGGATATATTTATTACATATGTCAAAGCGAAAAATACACCGGACAATATTAAACAAAAAATAAGATTTTATTCAGGCTACTGCAATAGAGAAAAGAAGCCAGAACTGAGTCTGAATTCAACCCCACGGAAACAAACAGTAGGGTTTTAAGAGCTGGATTAGATCATAGGCCATCTGTGTTCGCTAGTTGGCTTTACCCAAAGGAAAAGTAAGCTTTCTCATATCTTCATGACAGGAGGCAATTTTACTACTTGGGGCAAGGCATCCCCAGGGGAAGTTAGGCTCCTACTCTTCCACAGAAACTGAGACGTAGAAGGACTGTCTTCCTTGATGATGACATCTCCTCAAACAGATCGCTCCCAGGTCCTTCAGAAAGACATTCCTGGCTCCTAAAATTGGCAACAGACTTTAAAAAAAAAAAAAAGATTTACATCCCAAAGGGGCAGGAAAAAGATTTATAATTACAAGTTTTCAAAAGGAAGTACTCTAAGAGAAGGGAAATCAGGAGCCTAGAGGCAGAAAGAATTCAGTATAAAATGCCGTCAAGCTGAGGGGAATGATAAGGTGGTTTTGGTGAATATGAACATATCTGTGTTTAGTTTCTTGCCTCTTGCCTCTTGCCCTTTGCCTATTGTGCTTTTATCTTACTCCTTAGTTTCTGTCTTTGCATACTTCTCTCTCATCTCACCACTGGTAAAGCATAATATAAAAGATAAATGTGACTCTCGTGCAAATGTAAACACGATTAATAGCTGACTGTTTTTTTCCGTTGATGATGGCAGGAGTGCCCAGGAGGGCCTTCTCTCCAGGCTTTTCTTCTTGTATTACATCTCCTAAAACTGTTTCTTCCAGTGAATCCTCATGTCCTGCAAGGCATGGCTTATCTAAAAAAATAGGTTGTTATTGCTGTTCTGCATTTACCTTTAGATTTTCTATTGGTACATTCCATTGTCTTTTGCCATAGTGTTCATAGTGTTAGATTTTAAATCATGTATGATGTGTGCTTGGATTTATTTTTAGGTATAAATTTTGCTGTCTTATCTGGGGAGTTGCAGTAAAAATAAAACAGCATCTTGGCTAAATTAGGGTCTTAAGAGCATTCTGGTGGCATCGTTTTTCACCAGATGAGGCTCTCTCTCATTTTCCTTGTCTCTTTCTTTCCTATCTCCTCCCTTGCCCCTTCCTTGCTTCCCTCCCTCCCTCCCTCCTTCCCTCCTTCATATCCTCTCTTTCTCTCTCTCCTTCCCACCCTCCCTCCCTCTTTTCTTTATACTTCCAAACTCTGGCCCACCTTGTATGAACTCTTTCATAGGTCATGGTGAACTCACAGAGAGGTCCTACCTGAGAAAAGGCAAGACAGAAGCCGACTGACCTGTGCAGGCTGCAGCATTTGAAACAGTACACTGTTTTCACTAATCAAATAATTCCTCTGGGTAAATGCTGTTACCCTGACAATATGATCTTGGAAGATGGATATTTGAAAAATGAGCACACTAGAAGGATATGAGCAGTGAAATGAACTTCAGATTATAATAGAAAATTAGAAGGGGGAATAAACATATCAATAGCAGAAGAACCTAGGTGGCTATCTATCAGGGGACAGTGTTATCAATCCTGGTACATTGAGTACAAGTGTAAACACTGAAATATTCATGAAGAGGATGGATGCAGGGAAGCTGAGTTACAACCAAGGGCTCCAGTTTGATTAATGCTATGCCGCCAGGGTAAAGGGACAAGAAGAAATGGGCATAAACAAAGGCAAAGGTCCATCTTTTCTTTTTGCTTTTGCTTTCTGTTATCCTCACTCATAAATAAGAATGTCAGAAAATATGAATATAAACACACATGCTTTGTATAGTACCTTGAAACTGAAATATTTACATTTTTTTTGTGAAAAAATCAGTGAGGGTCTTGGTGGTGGACTTAGTGAGGGGTAGGTACAGCCTCAGTATAACCTTGCTGTCTGATGACATTGGCTCCTTGGGCACACATGAAAGCCAGGGTTCAGTTATAAGCACTACATTTAGACACTGTTTCCCCGATGGAATTAAGGCAGATCAGACGTCACTCACACACGACATGCCAGCACTGCCACAGGAAAGACTGGTGAAGGACCACTCGCCAGGGTCCTCAGGAGTGAAGCCATTTGCTGATCACTACCTCAGTGACCGTCTGCATTTTAGTGCAGCTAACATTCAACTAAAGAGATTTATTCTTCTACTTTCCCTTAAAACATATTTCTAGAAAGCAGGCTGAGGAAATAGTAACTATATAGGAAGAAATGAATACCCTGATTATTTTCCAGGAAAACCAGCCAACAATACTATTTATCTCTTTATTATGAAGATATATGAAAAAGGCAACAAATTGTGCTTGAGAATATAAACTGCCTGGAGTGCTAAAAATACTAGCTGGGCATTTACTTAATAAAGGTATAGACAACATGCAAGCTGTTTTCAATCAGATATACTTTGCCTTTGCTCTCTAAAATAGGGCAGTGTGAGTAAACTTCAACAACTTTTATTCAACAACCAATAATCCAGTGCATCCATATTTTTATGTCACAAAATATTGAAGCTTAAGATGAAACTCTTTCCTGTATTTATAGTCAAAAACATTCAGTAAATATATAATTTAGGGTAGAAGGTAACATTCAGCAAATTAATGAAGTAAGGGTCTGCTCATACATCTCTTGTGAAAGCTAATTTATTTTTCAAATGCTCAGAGTTACTTGTAGAAATAGAACTTAAGGAAAGTCCTACTGTGAACTAATAAAATATAGGATGTTAAAACAGAAGTGAGCACAGAGAAACATTTTAATGGCCACTAATGACTTAATTAAGATAGACCATCACACTGTTAACAAATTATTACCCTTGATAGAAAGAAGTGTGCCTAATGGACTTGGCATTATTTTTCTCTGTTCCACACTTGAGATGGTTATTGATCTTGGTCTATGACACATATTTATGATGCACTTGTCACCAATCTTTGTGTAGCTAAAGAGGCTGGTGGATCTTGACTTGCTCTTTCTATACTATTCTCATGTAAGTGTCCTTCAGAAGTACTATTGGGGAGCCTGTGGTTTTAGCTGACTTTGATGCATGAGTTTCTGGTTGGCTGAAAACACTTGTTCAGAATCAACTGGCCCTCACCTCTTACTTTCATATGAAACAGGCCTGCCTATGGCCACGTTTCCTCACTGGTCTCCCTCTCTCTCTGCTTCTACTTTGTCATACAGACATCAGGATGCATGTAAGATGTTCCACTCTTGTTGTCCACACTGCAGCTCTTTGTTTCTAGATGGACTGAGACTTCTAAACATAGTAACTGATACTGCTGTATCAGCACCAACTTTTCTCCTTATACTTACTACAGGAAAATTCTGAGAAGAACTTGTATGCCACCACTTACAAGTGTGAAGAACTTGATTTAAGTCCCTTCTCGGGTAGTATTTTTATTTAATGAAGGTAAGAAAGAAAAGAAAGGAAGGAAGGAAGGAAGGAAGGAAGGAAGGAAGGAAGGAAGTTAGTTAGTTTATATTTTTCTATCCTTTATGCCTGTTGGCTCTGGCACAGTTCACAAGCAATATGCCCTCCTCATCCCACTCCCAGCTCACCACCCAACCAAGAAGACTCAAAAGGATGAATATAACTGCTGTGACTTGTTTACTCTATTTTAAAGTTAAAATTAGAAAATACGTCATTTTAATGGTTGAGAACAGGTGTCGCTGCTTTTCAAACTTTTGGGGAAAGCTAAAAGATGACTGATGTCACAGCTGTGACTGAGAGGTAAGAGATCTCCCCTTCACTCTTCACCCACCATTTATAATAATTGTAACTTCTCATTGACTTTATGGGCTGCTGCTTTCCCATGAGGACATGCTTGATTCCCCTTAAGAGCTCTGTGTTCTGGCATTGTTTGCTGGCCTTGCTCCATGTAGCTTAGCCCAAAAAAGATTCAAGGTGAGGGGGTGGCACAGATAGGGACATATACTAAGGCAGCTGCTTTGCTTTTTATGGGGTTTTAATGCTAACTGCTGAGCATGTGGTTGTTCAACAAACCTTACAGTAGAAGTTGTCATCCATACTCTGTGCTGCTTATTGTTAGCCATAAGGAACCATTATGAACAATGACATAGCTCAAGAGATTCTAGAGAAAGTGAGATTCCAATTAAAGGAGATCTCCTGGTGAAAACAGAGCACTTACTGAAAATTGGTCCACAGCCTTCAAACCCCAATAGTTCAGAGCAAGGCTTGTGAAAATATATTTTCTTCATTTCTCTGTCTTTTCTCCTCTCTCCTCCCTCTGTCGTGTCCCTGGTCTTCTTGCAACCTACTCTCCTGTGATTCTTTGTAATTTCATGTAAGCAGGCCCTCTATACTCCATTTCTGATGTGAAGTATATACCACTGCTGTTAGGAAAAAATGATTGCTTTGGGTCTTAAATGAGCATCTATACTTGTATTTCTAATGGTCTCCTGCTGGTCTACAGCAGAAAGTCTGTTAGCTTCTTGAATTAGCATGATTTGAGAACTCTTCCTCTTCTTCCATCTTCTCCTTCGGCACCCATCATCCCATTTCATGGTATTACTATCTCCTTTGCCATCCAAGCACAAACATTTTTCTTCCCATTTTGTCCTGTCTCAGATCTCACATCTAATTGTCACCAGTAGCTGTTGACTTTGCATTCAATGTTACTTCCCAAGCTGCCAATGCCTTTTCAACCACGTAAGTTCCTAATGTATTTTTTCCCAACAAAATTACTTGCAAGACCCTTGAACTGTTCACTCCAGTCTTGTCCCTTTTCATCCATATCCCTGCTGTCACCAGTATGATTTTACCAATATGCAAATGGATGTTGTTTCTTCTTTTTTATTCTTTTTTATTTTTTAAATATAATTTATTGTCAAATTGCCTTCCATACAATACCCAGTGTTCATCCCAACAAGTGCCCTCCTCAATGCCCATCACCCACTTCCCCTCTCCCTTCCCCCATAAGCCCTCAGTTTTTTTCTCTGTATTTAAGAGTCTCTTAGGGTTTGCCTCCCTCCCTCTCTGTTTGTAACTTTTTCCCCTTCCCCTCTCCCATGATCTTCTGTTAAGTTTCTCAAGATCCACATATGGGTGAAAATATTTGGTGTCTGTCTTTCTATGACTGATGTATTTCACTTAGCATAATACCCTCCAGTTCCATCCACATGACAAAGCAGGAAAGAATTTCCTTGTTTAAAATCCCAGGGTGGTTTCTTTAATTTCAGACTCTAAAGCTCAAACTCCTTAACTGGAATTACATACCAGGCTTTTCATGATTTGTCAGCTATCTTTAATTATATGTTAGTCTTTCCCTTTCTTGCCTCTTGGTTCTTTGTCCCTCTAAAGTGCCATGCTTCCAAATCATTTTGCAACAAGATATACACTATTTACCTTAAAATGCTTCACTCACATTCCTTTCTCTGGATAAATTCATACCCAGACCTCAAAACAAGGGTCAAATGTCACCTCCTTCCCTCCTCACCTTGTGAACTAACGATTTTGCTTGGCATTTTAAGTTTTACTCCTTATGGCACTATTTTCTAATCTGATATTTTCTGATGTTTCCACATAACTATGAGTTTATAGTGGTAGAAAATATTAGAATCAATGAAGTAATTCAATAATAAATAAATTCAAAAATAAATAATAAATAAATGAAAAATAATAAAAGAGGATACTTTCATTTCTAGCCCAGGAAGAGTAACCAGAGCTAAATTTTACCTTATTGCACAAACTAATTTAAAAAAATGGAACACATGAAACAAGAGTTTTTAACACCTTGGGCATCAGGTAACTGAGATAGTAATCCCTGAAAATAAGAAAATGGATAAAGTCAGTTATGATTGATTGCTTATTGTCTAGAGAACATGTCTGAGCCATGGCACCATGAGGGGAATCCAGGGAGAGACTGGTGGTCTCCTTGAGCTGCGGAGACAAAGTTAAAAGGCAGGAGAGGTCAAGGCAGCTAGAGTTTATAGGGCAGAATACAGGAGAAGAGAGGCCAGCACACAGGAGAATAATAATCAATTAGATTTGTTTTGTCTTTTTAATAAATTGTCATTATAACATGCCCTTTCTATCCCTGACAATATTCTTTGTTGTGAAATCTAATTTTATAATATTTATATAGCCTCTTCACCTTTAGCTTTCTTTTAATTAGTGTTAACTCATACATCATTTCCCATCCTTTTAGTTTTAACTCACTTTTGTGTTTATATCGTAAGCGTTTTTTCAGCTTTATGGAAATATAATTGACATAACACGGTGTAAGTTTAAGGTGTACAGTGTGGTGATTTGATACATGAATATACGGCAAAACGATTACCACCGTAAGGTTAGTAACACATCCATTACCTCACGTAATTACATTTTTACTGTGTATGTGTTGAGGACATTTAAGATCTACTCTCTTGGCAACTTTAAGGTATTATAACATAGTATTGTTAACTATAGTCACCATGCTAGATATTAGATCTCAGAATTTACTCTTCTTATAACTGAAAGTTTGTACCCTTTGGCCAGCATATCAACAGCGAACAACCATAACTTGCTTTTTGCTCCAACCTGATAATCTGTCTTTTAATTGGACTCTTGAAGCCATTTATTTATTTTTTTAATCTTTTTTACTGTAATTATTGATAAGAGTGAGTTTAAAGTCTACCTTCTTCTTTGTTTTCTATTCATTTGTTATTTTCCTTTTTTACTGCCTTTTTCTTGGGGTGGGGGGTGCTGTGTATAAACTAGGCTGTGTCTTGAAACCACAACTGTGATCTAAAATGATTCTGTTTGTTAAAATTATTTCATTGTTAACAACAAAATAAAAATCAAACATTTACAAAGTAAAACATATCCAGAAAGAAAATATTTGATTCTGTACTTAAAATAAGCCTGAATGCCCTTTAAGTCTAACCTAAATAGTGAAGGATTAAAATTATGGCAGTAAAAACATAGATGACAGAGACAGAGACAGACATGGAGACAATATAAATGGATATAAATATATAGATATAGACATGAAATGACTATAGAAATGGATACAGATATAATTTTGACATTTGGATCTCTAGGCTGACATACATGCGAGATTATGTGTCTGTATATTATGAGCTCATTTTCTGACATATTATGAATTTCTCAGAAATGTACTTTGATGTTCACACATGATAAATCTTGCTGATTTCATCCCTATCCTCACATTACTTTTAAACAGGGCTCACATCCTGTCTTGTTTCCCCCAGATGTATTTGGGTTCCAGTCTTATAAAGTTCTTTTTTTTTAATATGTAATTTATTGTCAAATTGGTTTCCATACAACACACAGTGCTCATCCCAACAGGTGCCCTCCTCAATACCCATCACCCACCCACCCCTCCCTCCCACCCGCCATAAACCCTCAGTTTGTTCTCAGTTTTAAGGAGTCTCTCAGTCTTACAAAGTTCTAAGTTAGAAGAGAGTTATCTGTTGTTTTTATAGCTTTGCTTTACTCTGAAAAAAATGATCAGAGCAAATCAATTGAAAATGGGTTAGATAATAAAGCAGAGGTGAGCAATATGATTTCCTTCTTAGAGCCTGAGCTATTTGGGCTGGCTGAGATCATAGTAAGCACACTGTCAGTTAACCACTTCACATTAGTTAACTACTGATCTAAGGGGCTGAACATCCACTGGGAACTGGAATCTGTGTGTATAATAGTGAGCGCTATTAATCCTCTGGTTCAAGTGCTCAGAATCTGAAAGGATCAGAGATTACAGAACCTTCCTTAAAGGGCTGTCGTCATCCTGATTTCTGTAACCTATTGAATTTAGACAAGTCTTCTTACGAGGGAATATGATAATATGTATTTATGTATGTTAGGGACTACGTTACATTCCCGCCCCCAAATTCCTATGTTGAAGTCCTAACCATAGTACCTCAGAATGTGAGTGTATTTGGAGATAGGGTCTTGAAAGAGGTAATTAAAGTAAAACAAAGTCATAGGAGTGGGTCCTACTCCAATACAACTGAGGTCCTTATACTAAGAGAAGATTGGGACATACACAGAGAGAAGTCCATGAGAAGATACTGGAAGAAATGTCCATCTACAAGTCAAGGGGAAAAATACTCAAAAAAAAAAAAAACAATCCTGACAACTTGATCTTAGATTTCTAGCTTCTACAACAGTGTGGAAATAAATCTCCAGTACTTAACCCACAAAGTCTGTGGTACTTTGTTATGATAAGGCTAGAAAACTAATACAATTTATTTATTTACTATGTTAAACTGCACTAACTCAAGTTGTTCAAATACCACCTTTTAAATATTTGTCCCTATTTTACAAGTAAAATTAAGTGGAGAAAGAATAGTCTTTTCAATAATCCTGGGACAGCTGGGTCAACCCATACAAAAGAGTGAAATAATATCATATGCAAAATTTAATTCAACACAGATTATAGATCTAAATGTAAGAGCTAAAACTCATAGGAAAACCATACCCAGAATTTAGTTTTGATCGGAAGAGAGAGCTTTAAATGGAAAAATTTAAGCATTCCTGCCTCTCCAGTGGCAGTTCCCATGAGTCTAACATTTGCTAGAAAGTTCTCAGGATTAGGAAACATCATTAATGGTAATGGGAGGAGGGGAGAGAGAAATGGAACAGATGAGAGTGGGGATGAAAGGTGAACTTTCTTCCTTATGTTTTGTTAATGCTGAATCTAGAATGAACCATGATAAAGATGGGTACATTCTCCTACACCAGTACAACATTAGGAAGATTTAAGAAAATGGTCCCCTTTTGTCAGAGTGAACATAGGGCCAGGATATGGTTCTAAGAAACAAGGAAAGAAAAGAAAATGAAGACATTACTGGGCCTGAGCTGAGGGTCTCACTACTTTTTACTCCCCAGCTCAAAAACCTTGACCCTAAGTGAGCTACATCACTTTCTACAAGGTTATCTACATGAGCAAACCAAAGACAAAGCTGGTTTGGGTAAACTGTAAGGTCATTGATAACATATGTTCTGAAGTACAATTTGGGGACTGTGAACAGTTTATTTGTACAGAACTCTTCTTTTCTTTTCTTTCTTTTACTCTTTCACTTTTTCTCTCTCACACTCTTTTTTTTCTTTTATTTTTAATGTTTATTTATTTTTGAGAGACAGAGAGAGAGCACAAACAGGGGAGAGGCAGAGAGAGAGGGAGAAACAGAATTTGAAGCAGACTCCAGGCTCTGAGCTGTCAGCACAGAGCCTGATGCGGGGCTCAAACTCAGACTATGAGATCATGACCTGAGCCAAAGTCAGATGCCTAACCGACTAAGCCACCCAGACCCCCCTCTCTCACACTCTTTCTTGTTTGCTTGCTTGCTTTCTTGCTTTCTAGCTTTCTAGCTTTCTTTCTAGCTTTTTTACTTCTATATTAAAAATAGCTCCAGGGAACACCATTATTAGCTCTTAGGCTTTACTATTGTTTTTAGATCCTAGAACATACAGGATGATTCTCCTACATGTTTCTTGTTGCAGGTAGAGACCATGGGGAGGAAGTCTTATCCCAAACTCTTGATGAAATCACAATGACTGACATAGAGAGGAATGTCCTGAAATCTTAACACACCTAACAATTATTGAGCACTCACATTATATAAGAACTTGTGTTTAGTTAGCACTTCACCTTACCATATTCTCAGTCTTTGAAACATTAAATATATAGATGCATATACATGTATGTATATGCACACATGGATGCATATACGTGCACATATAGGCACACATGCAAATACATATATGTATATATACATGGATAATGTGTATTGTGCATATATACATAGGTGTATATAAACCAATTATATAAAAACACATTCCTAAAATTCTAGGATTTCCATCAATTTTTTTTTTTTTGCTCTATATCTCCCATATGTGCCCCTTAGGTTTTACCTAGTTCAAAGAGTAAGGGTGTCTTTCTGACAACCTTACACACTGGAGATGGATAATAGAAATTTATTAAAAAACCATAAGGGTGCCTGGGTGGCTGTCAGTTGAGTGACCAACTTTGGATCAGGTCATGATCTCACAGTTTGTGAGTTTGAGCCCTGCATCAGGCTCTGTGCTGACAGCTCAGAGCCTGGAACCTGCTTCTGATTCTGTGTCTCCCTCTCTCTCTGCCCCTCCCCCACTCAGGCTCTGTCTCTCTCTGTCTCAGAAATAAATAAACCTAAAAAAAATTTTTTTAAATAAATAAAAAATCACGGTACCTCAGCATAAAAGGCAAAAATTAAAAGACAGGACTCACACCATATCATATGTACATATACCTATATATCTTATTATAACTATTTGCATGATGCTAGCTGAAGTTTCTCAAAATTACCCAGTGTCTGTGCGATATTTATTTTGTTCATATTGCTGCAGCTTTGTCATTCTGGAATATTCCCATCCTTTCTTTCTTTTATCCAAAGCATCTATTTACTTTCTGGTGTTGGCAGATGCTCCAGGATCATTATATTTTTCCTTTCCCTATCTCCAGAACCAGCCATTTCTCCCAGGATCCCTGATTTGTTTTATAGAGAATGGCATTTAGAAACCAACATCTGGGTTCTAGGTATGTTTATTGCTATTATGGTTTTACTTTTTCTAGGCCTGCTCAGTAGATGAAACTAAACACTATACATATTTATACTAACCAACATGCAGAAAGACTTCTGTATTTATTCGTTTATCTATTAGATAACAAACTCTATTGTTCTAGTATTGCCAGATTAGAATTTTTATAGTTTACATTTGTGCACTGACATATCATATTTCTTCCTGCATGATGAACTTATTTTCTTATTTCATTTTATTTTGGGTATACCCTTGAATGTTCTTCTAATAGATGCTATCAGATCTTTTTCTGCAAATTCTAGCAGCTGAGATATCTCAGGGTCACTTTCTACTGACTGTTTTTACTCCTTGACTTTGAGTCACATTTTTTTAATTTCTTTACATGACTAGTAATTTTTTATTGTATACCAAATATCATGTAGACTACATAGTAGAAATTCTGAGGGTAGGTAGGTAATTTGGTTCTGCAGTGGGAAGCAGTGGAAATGTCTGCTTAATTCCCTCATCCTTTACCTTATAAGTTGAACTTGGTCCCTTGGCCCTTCCCCTAATAAAGTTATTTCAGGGTCAGTCAACAGAACTAGATTTTCATTCTTTCTCTCACTCCTGGTTCTTGGTACTTTCTAGGGAATTTTCCCTTATTTTCTAGTCTATTTGGTGGACTTAGAGTCAGTCCTGTAATGTCTCAATTCAGCAATACTCTTGCTTTATCTTTGCATTTCAACTACCCCATACCCTGACTATAGAGGATACACCCAGCTGAAATTCTGTAGCAATCCTTCCCATTGCAGTTCCCTAATTTTAAGGTTCAATTGTCTTGTAGTCTCTGTTCACTTTTATTTGTATTTTTTGCTTTCTCATGGCTTCAAAGAGATTTTTAAAAATACAATATTTATTAGAATTTATATTTCTTATCTATGGGAGAGCTAGTCCAACAAAATTTACTCTACTATTATAATAAGTGAAATAACCTATAATATATTCCTAATGAAATAAAGAAGAAATTGAAGGTTTTCTATAACCTTGGGTAACATAAGTTATAATTTGTACATTATTACTTATTCTTTAAAATATATATCATTGTATATTTTGAATTTTCTGGGCTGATCTGACATGCTATGTCAAAACTCATGCTTCCCTATATTGCATATTTTCTTACATGTAAAACATAAACTAAACAGCAACAAGACAGGTGTTTATGAAAATTGCAATTCCTGTAACTCCAAAAGATTTTATTTCAAAGATCTATAAAAAATGGAAATAACACATAGTTCCTACATTAGGTATTTATCTTAGGGATATGCAATTGATCAATTAACACTGGGAGACATGAGTTTACAGTTAACTCATTTGTTTCTGTTAAGAGAGTATGATTTTGAGAAAATATTATGATGTATTAGTTATAATAATAATAGCTGTACTGTCACATTCTTAGAGACTTGGTCTCATTTTTAACATTAGACATATATTATTCCATTTGATTTTTATAACTTAAAGGTGAATGTAGTGTCTGCCTTTCATAAATTAGTATACTTCTGCCAGGAAAATGTAGGCAATTTTTCCAAGCTCTCAAATAAAATGAGAGGTAGAACCAGGAATTCAGAGACAAGTGAGGAGATTAAGATTCAAAAATGCCACAGAGGAGACCCATGAATATTTAGAAGAGATTGGTAAGATATGTTTTGAAAGTACTCAAGAAACTGTGATATTAAGAAAATTTTTATCAGATTTCACAAGGTAAATGGCAAATAGATCCTCATTTGAAATTAATATAACAGATCATCTAAACCTATGATTAAGATCCAAATCTTATTGATATAAAAAACTATGGCTCCAGGAGCACCTGGGTGGCTCAACAGGTTGAGCATTCGACTTTGGCTCAGGTCATGATCTCACAGTTGGTGAGTTTGAGCCCTGCTTCTGGCTGACCGCTCAGAGCCTGGAGTCTGCTTTGGGTTCTGTATCTCCCTCTCTTTCTCTCTGCTTCTCTCTCTCTCTCTCTCTCTCTCTCTGTCAAAATATGTAAGCATTAAAAGCTATGCCTCCCACCTATGAGATCAGCAGCCCTGAACATGAATTTTGTCCCGTGAAGCTGTATTTCACCTTGAATCACAGTCCTGTGCCTTTAGCTTTTCCATGGGAGAGAGATTCAGTAACGTTAGATGACCTCCACACATTTAAATTTCAGGGGTTCAAGGCAGTTAAATCTCAACAGTGAGAACAAGAAGCAAGATAGAGCCCTAATTTGTGCACAGCCACAGGGACATAGATCATATTAGTGTAAGTTGGCTAGTTGTGGGTTTTTCCTTCTGCCTTCTGCAAGTGAAACACAACTGTATTGAAGGAGCTAAGAAGTCACTTGTTGCACAGATATCTTTACAGTGTGGTTTTAAAAGTCGATTATCAGTTACTTTTCTACAATCACTAGGCTTTTGTTTTAGTTTTCATACCCTAGCACTTATTCCATAAGAAACACAAAACTTAACCAAATAACCTATACAAATTAATGGCCTATTCTTTGACATGCAAAATTGATTAAATTCTTGGATTTCATTACTATTTAAATGTCAGCAATATTTTGCCTGCTGAGAGCATACATATTCTTCCTGTTTTTTCATTCTCAAACATCTTATTGCATTTTTTATGAATCATACTGGCCAGGGCTCTTACTTGATGTTTTTTTGTTTTTTGTTTTTTTAATTATAAACCCTCAATCTCATGATGACATTTTGTTAAGTGGTTGTTGTGAAGCATTTCTAGAAAAAAAAAAGAATGAGAGAAAAATTCTTGTAATAATTATTCCCTCGTGTATGACCTTCAGAAGCAGAAATATTAGGAATTCATCAAGGGAACAAGCTGAATTGCTCAACAGCAAATCAACCATCCACTGAGTCTGGAAACATAGATAATAATATGATAACTATTAATTTTAATACTGAAGATGTACTTGGAGACATGATGTGTATCTGCTGCATTTCCATACTTCAGGGGACACCTTGTGTACTCAGTTCTAGGGTTCTTTCCTTTTATTTTGTGTAGAATTGTCCATAATCTATTATCATTCTTCTCAAGCTCTCTCTCTCTCTTTCTCTCTTTTCACACATACACTGTAATTTTGAGAAACTTCAGCTAGCATCATGCAAATAGTTATAATAAGATAAATAGGTATATGTACATATGATATGGTGTGAGTCCTATTTTTTTTTTTAATTTTTGCCTTATATGCTGGGGTACTGTGATTTTTTATTAAGTTTCTATTATCCATCTCCAGTGCGTAAGGTTGTTAGAAAGATAACTCCCTTTGAACTAGGCAAAACCTAAGGGGCACGTATGGGAAATACAGAGCAAAAAAAGCTGATGGAAATCCTAGAATTTTAGGAATGTGTTTTTATATAATTGGTTTATATACACCCATGTGTATATGCACAATACACATTATCCATGTATATATACATATGTGTATTTGCATGTGTGCCTATATGTGCACGTATATGCATCCATGTGTGCATATACATACATGTATATGCATTTACATAATGTTTCAAAGACTGAGAATCTAGGGTGATATGGTAAGGTGAAGTGCTAACTAAACACAAGTTCTTATATAATGTGAGTGCTCAATAATTGTTAGGTGTGTTAAGATTTCAGGACATTCCTCTTTATGTCAGTCATGATTTCATCAAGAGTTTGGGATAAGACTTCCTTCATATGGTCTCTACCTGCAACAAGAAACATGTAGGAGAATCATCCTGTATGTTCTAGGATCTAAACACAATAGTAAAGCCTAAGAGCTAATAATGGTGTTCCCTGGAGCTATTTTTAATATAGAAGTAAAGAAAGCTAGAAAGAAAGCTAGAAAGCAAGAAAGCAAGAAGGCAAGAAAGAAAGAAAGAAAGAAAGAAAGAAAGAAAGAAAGAAAGAAAGAAAGAAAGAAAGAAAGAAAGAAAGAAAGAAAATAAATATGGGAGCTGTACAAATTAAACTCTTCACTGCCCCAAACTGTACTTCAGAACAAATGTTATCAATAACCTTACAGTTTACCCAAAACAATATGTCTTTGGTTTGCTCATATAGATAACCTTGTAGAAAATGATGTAGCTCACTTAGGGTCATGGTTTTTTAGCTGGGGAGTAAAAAGTAGTGAGACCCCCAGCTCAGGCCCAGTAATGTCTTCATTTTCTTTACTTTCCTTGTTTCTTAGAACCACATCCTGGCCCCGTGTTCACTCTGACAAAAGGGGACCATTTTCTCAAATCTTCCCAATGTTGTACTAAGGTAGGAGAATATACCCACCTTTACTATGGCTCATTCTAGATTCAGCATTAACAAAACATAAGGAAGAAAGTTTACCTACATATTTATATAAATATGTACGTATTCATGTACCTAAATATGTACCTAAATATTTATATAGAAAGGTTATAAAAGACAAGGAAAACTTGAGAAATCATCACAGATTGGAAGAGGTTATGTAGACATGATAATTAAATGCAATGCGGTATCCTGGATTGAATTTTAAAATAGAAAAAAAGGACATTAGTGAAGAAACTTTTGAAATCCAAATAGTGTGCAGTTCAATAGTGTTGTATCAATACTAGTATCTTAGTTTTGATAACTGCATTATGGTTTTGTAAGATGTTAACATTAGGGGAAACTGGGTTATACGAGGGCAGGAATTCTCCGTACTATCTGTGAAACTCTTCTGCAAATCTAACATGATTTAAAATAAAGTTTAAAAAAATACAAAGTTATCTCCAAGAAAGAGATTTTAGAACTGGTTAATTCTTCATATCGTCCTATACTTCAAACTCTCACTTGAAAGGAGTTTCATTGAACAGAAATGATGGATATGTATTTCTGAAAGTGTAGAGAAGATGTGTACTTCTTATGAAGTGAGTTGAGGATTTCTTCTGAAGTCTGAAATTCTGAATAAGGAACTTACTGTGGTTCACATAACCCTGTCTGTCCTTCCTCTCTACCAATCATGTGTATATGTGTGTGAGTTCATACATATATGTGAGTGTTTGTTCACACAAATATTAGAAATGCTACAGAAACACGGGCATCCAAACTCTAGATTTTCATACTGAAAAAAAAAAAAGAATATGTTTAGTGACTAAGCAACCCAACTATTAATTAATTATTGAAAGTAATTGAGTTCATGTCACTATAATTGTCAGGCAAATCGGAGCATGAAATAAGTCTATTTACAGCACAAGTGAATTCTGAAATGGAGCAATTTACCTGATTAATTGGTAGTTTTTTCTGAACTTAGTAAAATTTAAAGCAAATATATATCCACTTCAAGCATACCTTCAACAAATACAGACTGTCTTGGTAAACAAAACAACCTGGCCTGCCTTCATGGAGCATATATTCTAGCCGGGTGTAGGATTTCATGGAAATTAAATAAAGAACACATTTAAAAAAAAAATAGCATAAATGAAAAGCAACTATGAAGAAAACTAAGACAAGATCATGTAAGAAAGAGTTACCATGGATGTATTGTTAGAATGAATGGCCAGAGGAGACCTCTCTAAGGAGCCTGCAGCTTTAAACTAGAATCTCTCCACTTTGAACCCAGCCTTCTATGCTCTTTTTCACGATTTGGGGGCGGCAGCTACGCAAACTGTGTATTTACTTTGCCAGCTGCTCCTTATTAGGCTCTGCCAATAAGTGGCGTGGAAAGGAGTCTGAACATCTCTAGAAAGGAAGAGGCACACTCCTTTCTGTTGCTTCCAGCCTCGTCTCAGCCAAAGTCTTTCATCATGCTAGTGGGAGTTGATCCTAGAAGCAACAGCTCATTATAGAATACAACAATTGACTCTATTCCCCACAGTCCCATGAAGAGCCTCATCACATTCCGATAAGGAGCCAGCACCAGCTGTCTGGCAACCCAGAAGTTTTCATGGATGCAGACTAAACAGGTCCAGCAAAATGTTGCTCTCTTGAGCCAAAGAACCTTGAAAAGGACAGTCTAGCAAGATAGAAAGCTCGTAGACACTAACAGTGCTAGTGCAGCCAAACGCCACCAAGGCTGGGAAGGGCTAAGCGGATAGCAGGGACTTCCACTTTCACCGGGCTCAGATTTTCAAGGAAACGTCCTTTGACACGGTCTACAGCAAATGTTCCTTATTGGACAAAAGCGTTGTGCTGTATTTATGTCAACCAAGCCTTATCATTAAAGTATTTTTTCCATATTTTCAGACATTATCAGTAATTCTGGTAAAGGGAAATATATAAACCTGGTGTATGTTATATAACATATTATCCTGGTCAGTGAATAACAAATGGTGTGGATGAACATACATGGAACAGGGAAGATTCTGTAGGCATAATGTAAATTCCTTGAAGCAGAGGATTTTATACTTTCTTATGTAAATCAGGGTTTGTTTGTTTGTTTGTTTGTTTTTAACTTTGACATTACTGACATGTTGGGACTGATAATTCTTGGATGTTGGGGGCTGTCCTGTGTGTGATAAGGTGTTTAGCAGCATCCTTGCAATCGATGCCAGTGGCAACACAGGTGTGATGACCAAAAAATGCCTTTAGACATTGCCAAATATCCCCCGAGGGGCAAAATTGTCCCTCAGTTAGGAAACACGGTTATAAACCAATCTCTACCATAGTGTTGTGGTCAGTATTTTGAACAGAGAATGGATATGTTCAATGGGAGAAAATTATAATTGTTGTGTTTAATGGTAGAATTTACCTCAGAACAGTGAGTGTACTCTGAGAGAGGAGGGTACAGTTTCAAGTAAGAAAAAATGTTATCTTGGCTGATACAATTTTCTCTCTTAATATATTATTGCTTCTCTAGGGTAGGAATCACATATTCCTTGATCACCGTTATGTTTCTCTTGCTAGCACAGTGGCTGTAAATAGGAGATATTTTAAAAAATTACATGCATTCACAAGTGAACAAGTTCAGAAATCTTCACATATAGAAGTAGTGAGTTAGCTACTACTAACTAATGAGTAGCTATGAGTTCCCCATCATTGGAGTTTTTTACACTCCCCAAACAATCACACACTATCTCATCACAAGGATGCAGGCATCGGGTAGGGCTTGAACTACATGATTTATAAGATTTTTTGCCCCCTCTGACATGATATTTTAGAATTCCATTAAATGTATGCACCTAATTTGCCTACCCTTTGCGCAGTTAGGAAAATCTGCCCCACCGTCTGTGAAGCACCACAAAAAACGAAGCTTTTTGTATGTGAGAGAGATAGATTTCTTATCCTGGGGCCATGAGATGAATCTTTTTTTTTTTTTAAGAAAGGAACAATTTTGGGGAGTGGGAGCTATTTTTTTAAGTTTATTTATTTATTTTAAGACAGAGAGTGTGTGCACAGGGGAGGTGCAGAGAGAGAGAGAGAGAGAGGGAATCCTAAGCAGGCTCTGTTCTGTCAGCACAGAGCCTAATGTGGGGCTCAAAAGAATGAACTATGAGATCATGACCTGAGCTGAAATCAAGAGTTGGACACTTAACTGACTGAGCCACCCAGGCGCCCCTAGATGAATCTTTTACAACGGTTTCAAGACATTAAAAAGCCCTTTCCTTTACTCTCCTTTCAGATCATCTCACGCTGCTACATACAGTTCAGAATTTTCAGGTTTCCCAGAAATGTGGTAGGAGCCTGCCTTCCTAGAAGCTAACTGAATAAAACTTTCTTCTGTTATGGTGGCTGATTATTGGATTTCTATCGGGGAATACACCACGGAAGCCAGGCCATAACCAATAAAACTTTTGTTGTTAAACGTTCCTGAAGTGTTGCTCCAAAGTGCCGTACAAATGTTATGTATTGTGATGTGCGAGGCTTCTCTTCCTCGTGGATGCATTAGCGGAGTAAACAGAGAGCAGTAACAACAGTGTCTTTGGGGCCTTTTAACTCCTGGAGCACCTTCTTCTGGGGACAAAACCACACTGGTTGAAATTCTTTTTCTGGTGGAAATGCTCTGTTATTGAAAGACATTCCCAGAGCAGCGTCGTCTGTTGCCACAGAAAAGCATCTTAGTTTTAAAAATAGCACCTGCTGAGGTTTTCTTAATCTGCCTGGAGATGATTGTGGGCCATTTGGGCATCTGCCTGTTTATTTCATCTCTCCTGCACATACTGCTCCATAGAAGCATAATTTCCTGTTTTCATTTTTTTTTCTTAATTTAGAAATATTATCAGCCTTTGAGTGAATAGAAATAGCCATTAGTAATAAATAATGGTTGCAGAATGCTGAAAAAACCTGCAAAGGAGACTGTGGTTGATTATAAAAATGGTCACAGTACTTTATAGTACCTCTGATTAAAAGATGGGGCTTGAATCCCCAACTCTTTCTGCTGTGCTGTGGTGTTTTGACTGCCCTCTGGCAGAGGTGACCTTGTGAAGGTAGGTCCTGGGCTGAGGCTTGAAGATGCCTGTAGCTTTGGCTACTGCTGCTTTTGGATTCCTGCACCCCTGTTTGAGGAAACTGAGGCTTCCAGGCCCCTGCTGTTGCCACAGCTGACAACCTGCCAAGTGCCAGACTTGGGAATGACTGGATCCCGGTTCACCCAACTGCTAGGCAATCTGCTGGCTACAGCCAGCAGACTAGAGACTTACACAGTGAGCCCAGCTGAGAGCAACCAGAGGAACTGACCAACTGATTCTCATCATTATGAGCTAAAAAAAAAAGTGTTTTGTTTTGTTTTTACTAATTTTTTTACTAAATTTCAGCGTGGTTTGTTACATAGCAAGAGATAACTGATACAGAAACTGCTTCATAGAAATGAGGAAATACAGTAACAGATGTAGATCTTATGCATATTTTTTGACTCCTAGAATATAAGCCTAATAAAAGCAGCAGCCTCATTTTTCTTGCTCATGGCTGTATGGCCAATAACTAGGACAGTGCACGAGAGAGAGTTAATGAATTCAATGTAGTGGCAAATACTTTAAGCATGGCACTGTCTTAATTTTACAAGATTCTGTCCTCCTGTATACTCTGCAAAAACTGCTATCAAGGGGCAACCTCTGTCCAAGTCAAACCAGAAGATTTCACTCTTGGGTGCAATTTGGATGTTCCTCTCATCCTGAGCTACAACCACCCAAAGAATAGTATCAGGCAGGCGGTCTTTCTTTTCTTTCTCTCTCTCTTTCTCCACCCCCCTCTTTCCCCGCTTCATTCCTCTGTGTCTATAAAGCAGAATTTCACATACAGTGTGCCTTACTCCAGTAGTCTGCTGGTTATTCAGCCGCAGCAACTGGTTACAACTGGTTTTAGAGCTAGGTTGCTGTCGACCATAATATTTAAGGATGCTTGTCTTTGGGGAAAAGCGCTTTCTCTAAGATGGAAATATGATAGTGATATAAGAGATATGGCTCTCAGTTGTGGTTTAAAATAACTGTGTTTATAAATAAGACTAATACCATGCCCACTTTAGGGGCTAAGCTTCTCTTGAGTGGATTGTGGTTTGGGAGAAGAGAAGAGCTAGGTTTTATATTTCCTTGATTAGGTATGGCAGATAGCAAAATATTGTCCTGACACATTCACAGAAGGCAACAGCAATCTTGTAAACTCTGTAAACACAGAAAACCCTGACAAGTCTCAAGCTCACATCAGATGGCTAATGTCAGTGTCTGCTCGGGGAAACAAACTAAACCGAAACCAAAACAACCTATGGTCTAAATCAATAGGGGGAAGATTAAAATATACCTTAACAAAATATGCCGAATTTAATTGATAGTTTGTTAATTACAGGCCATGCTCACTAATTCATATTATAAATGTTTATGTATTTAAAAAGGAAATAAACTATTAATGTTTTGTTTTGTTAATAAATTGTCACGAGAAAATTACTTGGCATGGCTGAATGGCTAACTTCTCTCATTTTCCTATAGAAAGATTTGAATTTTAAAATGTTATTGATATTTGCTAATATTCTAATTACTAAGCCCTACCCCCACATGGCACACCTCTGATTTTGAATCCTTAGGCCAGCAGCCATTTGAAAGAAAGATATAAAAATCAACACTAATTATTTCATGCCTACAAATAAGACATATATAGACAGGTTTATAAAGAGATAATCACCTTTTTTTTAGCACTCGTTTAATGACGGATGCCATTTAATTATGGTAAGGAGGGCAGAAGGGACATACAATTGCTAAGGAAGTAGAATAAAGAAGCCAATTAACCATTCCTCTCCCTCTTCTCTGTGTTGTCCAATGCCAGAAACACTAGTGCTATTTAAGTAGAGTCTTAAATATATACTAAAGTGCACTAAATAAAAATACAAATTCAGTTCTTCACTGGCACTAGCCACATTTCAAGGTCTCAGTAGTGCCTGCCATTTAGACAATGCAGATATGCAATATTTTCATCATCTCAGAAAATTCTGTTGGACAGCATTGTTCTAGAGTACAATTTCTTCAGTCTCAAATTTCATGCAAATGAAATTTGCTGCGGTATATACCATAGTCAAATATGGGCACAATTTTTATTTCATATGCTTCTATCCATATTGTTTATATTTATGAGTATTATCCCAAGTATTATCCAATAAGAAGATGATTCCATATGCACTTGAGAAGATTGTGTATTGTGCTGTTTTGGGGTGAATTATTCTATCAATATCTATTGTGTCACTTTGATTTATAGTGTGCGGTTCAGGTTTTCCATTTCCTTTTTTGGTCTTGTGCCTAGTTCTTTAAATTTTTAAAAGTTACTTGGGCTTCTGCTTTTCCTCCAACATGTAAAGAACTTGGAAGTCACCATACCCATCCTACAATAAGAAAAAAGTGACCAAACTAAAAATCAGCAACTGCTAAATGCAGTAGAGATTGAGGTCTCAGAACAAACAAATGCCCTGAAAACTGGAGAGACGGATAAATACAGGGAATTGGAACATACTAGGATATAAAGCTGCTGGAGGCAGAAACTGATAGGAATACTTAAATCATAATTGACTAATTACTGGAGGTTAATCATGGACTAACTTGAGAGTTGGAGACTGCTGGGGGCTCGGTGTTGAGGACTTCTACACTTTTGTGTCTTACTTCCGGCAGCCTAACCAGGGTCTCACAGTGAAGATCAGAGAAAAACCCCCTGTATTTCTATCAGAAAGTAATCATTTAAAAATATTCCCAGGGTACTCCATTCTCACATTCCATAAAGGGAAACAATTTCGCCAAAGCCTAATTAAGGTGCAGGAAGGGAAACACTCAGTCCCACACCCTCTGCACCCTCCATACATTTTTCTGTAAAGTCTGTATTCTTGTCATTTATGGTCATTGAAATCTCTGCTCGGTAATCTTAGCAGTCAACTAATAACTGAACAGAGATTTATTAAAGTCCTTGAACCAGAAAATCTCCCACCCTTGCTGCTGGCCTCTGTGTGTGCACTGGGGCACACCTTCGACATTCCAGAAGTTTAAATCACTGCATTAGTCTTCATTTATTTTTTATGCAGAGTCTCAAGGTCAGCCAGAGGTGAAATATTTGGCTTTCATAGATTTTTTTCCCTTAGGATGAGTTCTGACCTCCTAGAACCCTAGGAAAATGCCAGTGCTTTTAAAAACTCAGTAGACATTTCATTCTCCTGATTTTCATTTTAAGGTTTTTTGCCTAGCTTCTTGTCTGACCTAATTTAGCCACTATTTCAAGTAGCTGCAATGTTAAACAATTGCTGCTGGTTGTTTTCAACAAACATTAGGGTAAGGCTTTCCTCTATGAGCAAGCTCTGGAAACAAGACTAGCCCTTTGAATGGAACTTTTCCAGTGAGTCAAGTTGTGAAAATTCCCCGGGGATGACAATTTTGTGGAGCGGTGCCAAAACTATTCTACCCCTGAGGTGATTACTAGAGTGCTGATTTTCACAGCCTCCATGGTTTCTGAAGCTACTAGCTTTCAAGTTTACCTTGAACCTGTGGAGAGGGGTATGGGAGTAGAGTGAGTTACAGCACTGTGGAGAGGGGTATGGGAGTAGAGTGAGTTACAGCACTGCAAATTGTATTGTTCCTCCCAAGAGTTAGCCATTTCTCTCAACTAAGGTCTCCTCAGATTGCTATAATAAGTCTGGAATTCTGAAAATTTGATTTGACAAAATTTGCCAATGATCTGATTGGCGTTAAGGAGGAACATATTTTTGGCAAACCTGACTCAATTATTCTGGATGTGTTTCTCATATTAATAGCTTTTAATTAAAAAAATATAGAATCAAATAATGATATTTATTGGGTATTTGGCCAGTGTTGAATATGGTATGGCTCATGCCACAGTTTTGATCTGTTCATGCACAGTGGGACTTTCCATGCAGGGATTAATATAAGGAAATCCTCCCCCAAATTATTTGATTCTATGTGATTTTGTATTTGGAAGGTTTGTTGCTTGTTTGTTTGTTTATAGGATGAGTACTTCATAAAATATACTTTGAGAAATGCTGAGATAAGCAGATCTTGGTTATTCTCACTAGGTACTTACAGTTGAATTAGCAAAGTGTCACTGAATAACAACATAGGAATTTCACACTCTCGACAGACTATGGATCTTCTATGTGCCAGGTAAAAGTTTCCTGCCCATGATCAATTGGATGGGTTTATGATAAAGGAGGGCCCAATTGCCTTCTCAGCTCACCCCCCACAAGCTTAGAAGTTTATTAAAAATCAGATCTCATGGTTATTAGAAACTTTCCCTAATATCTTCAAGTAATTGAAAGGGCAAATAATTATATCACTAAAAATCAGTTATGTTATAATAAATTACAAAGACTTTCAAAAGGGTTTTAAATTTCATAAAAAAGATAGAGACAATGAACACTCAGAGTTGTCTGTGTTGCCAAAAATAATTAAAACATGCTAATAATTTATCCCCCAATTTAATCTATTTATTGAGCACCTAATATTGAAAGACGACGTGGTAACCAGGACCAGCTAAGTAATTTGAAGGGTTAAAAATAAAATGTGGGTTCAGGGCACCTGGGTGGCTCCGTCAGTTAAAAAGCTGACTCTTGATTTCAGCTCAGGTCATAACCACGGTTTGTGAGTTGGAGCCCCACATCCAGCTCTGCGCTGAGTGTGGAACCTGTTTGGGATTCTCTATCTCCCCCCTCCTCACTCCCCTACCCTACTTGTGCTCTCTTTCTCTCTCTCTTAAAAATAAATAAGTAAACATCAAAAACTGTGGGTTCATTTATCCAATATTATCAAGAATTTAAAGTAAGCAAAAGCAGAGCTTAAAAACCAAGTGTAAGACCCTTGTAAGAATGGGGCCTTGTATGATGGCATAGATCGTATACTCAAAATCTGGCCTTCCATGCTTGGCATACTCATAGGTAGTATTGTATTTAATAAGGTGAAATTTCTATTCTCTTTCACGAGACACTTAACCCTCAAAAAATTAAATGTTTGCCCAAATGACAGAGCTTGTAAATGGCAGATTTGAGATGGGAACCCAGGGCTTCTGGTTTCAACCGGTCCCTTCCAGCCTGCCAAATCACACTGTCAGCAAATACAATATTTTTTTTTTCCTTGATGGCTAGAAGAAGGGATATTAGAGCAATACTTGAAAAATGGTATGTTTAACGAATAGGAAAATGTTAAAGTAAAATGTTTTATAAAACATCATGGTGGAAAAGCATGAGGCTTGTTAATAAAATAATAACCATTAATAAATGTACCCATTAAAAGATAGGCAAAGTATTCTCATATGTCATTGTGTCATTTAGTCCACATAATGACTCTGTGATCAATGTACTAAGATTATTATCCTCAATTCACAAATAAGTTAACTGAGGCTTACAAAGAATGAATTATATGTGCTAGAATACAGAGCTTGAGATTTAAATTTGAGCAGCCTAAAACCACTACATAATATTCCCTTTGGTTGGAGTCCAGAGATCTGACTTGTAGTTCTGGCTCTTTCAGAGGCTCAAGTTGTAAACTTCAAACAAATCATTGACCCTTATTTGCCTTTTATTTTCTCACATTGGATTAAATAGATGTTTAGATCTCTTGTACCTCTAAAAATAGGCTTTGATTCTATAAAAAGAAGGTAGTGGATGAGAAACAAACAACATCCTATGTTTTCTTAAAGTATGCTTTTCCAGATTGTCTCTGAAACCCAGTGAAATTTTAAGCCAGTTGAAATTAAAAAAAAAAACACTTCTTACAACCAAGTGCAGATGCATTACTTTTATATTTGAGATTTATTGTGTACTATCAGCATAGATTTTCATTTTGTGAATATTTGTCCATTGGGCTAATTCCTGGGAATATTAATAGATATCACTTGTGAAAAAGTTTCTAGCATTAACAGTTTCCAGTTTTTCTCTAAGTTGACTGAAAATGTGTATAACAGAACTTCTGGTTGTTCAAGGAGGAGTATAATATATGCACCGATTCTTAAAGTTATTTAACCCAAGAAACCTATTTTAAAAGTTTTTTTTTTAACTGAGCCATTCTTATTCAGAATTCTAGTTCTGTTGGCAACATTCAGCTTGCTTTATCAAAAAGTACCAATTGGCAACACATAAATTCCAGCAACTCTCCTTAGAAGGCCACACATTTTTCCTGTGCCAGGGAAATTTGCCCATCCAAGTAAAGGTGTACTTACATTAATAGCATGTACTATTATTTTCTCAAGTTCTCTCCTCCCCTAAAGAGTTAGTAGGTTGTTAATACTAAGAAATAGGCAAGATTTCTACAGTAATGCTAACCTAAGTATGAGAAACGGTGAGTCACTAAGATTCACTGTTATAGTTTATCAGTCATAAAGGCATTTACATCAGTCCTTCAATTCCATAAAGAAAAGGGAAAGTGATAGAAATCCAAATGTCTATGTTGCCAAAATTTTAGTAGAATCTGACTTACAGAGCACTATTTCCATTCCTGATACAAATTAATATCTGCTGAATACCTGCTATATGTCAGGCAGTGTGCTAAATAGGCACATTGATGGGTGGTACCTCATTTAGTCCTCCTGATATTTCTACAAGATAGGTCTTATTATTCCCCTTTCAGTAAGCATCTATCACTTAAGTGAAAATTTCCCTGGCCAATAGGGCTGGTGCATAGAGAAGCTGTGATGGAAATACACGGTTTCTGATTCCAAAATCCTTCTCCACTTTCTTCAGCCACAGCTCTGACCAATACAACTGGCCTTTCTTGGTATGAGGAAAAGGAACATTGAGTCCTGCAAAGAATAAGAGTTGAAATAGATAATCCTGTTTTTAAAAAAGGAGTACAGTAAGAGGTAAATAGGAGTCATTGGCCCAAAGTAATTCTCAAATCCAGCTGGAAACATGGTATCTGTTCCTGGATTAAAGTTCAACTCTACTACCTGAGAATGTTTCTCTGCAGCTTTGGGGTCTACCTCCTTGCCCCTAGTTCATTTCTGTGAATCATTCTTTCATTTTTTTCCTTAATTTAAATTATCTTAAAATCTTCATGAGATTCTCCTGAATGTTTTGGGGTTCAATACATTAGAAGAAGTCATACCTACAAATCTCTTCTAGGCAGGTTCCTCTATGCTTGGGCTGAGAGTCAGAATGCTAGAGACAAAGCTCCTAAGGTACTTAAAAGCCCCTTTATCTGGTTAAGAGGGTCTATGAAGCATAGCTTTATATCTTTTTGAAATATTAACAAAGGGCCTAGGTTTTAAACCTTCTAAGTGTTCTTTATCCTGCTGTCATTTCTTATTTCAAGAGGTATTTGCTTTCTGGATAGGCTGGTAATGAAAAATAGTTTTAACCTTGCTCATTTATATTTCATATGAAGTTTGCCTAAAGTCTGAATAGCTCTAAAACTCAAGATAGATAGATAGATAGATAGATAGATAGATAGATAGATAGATATCCATATTTTATCATCTGTCACTGAGAGAGACCAGATATGTGTAGTTATCATCTTAGCCAAATCACCAGTTCATTAGGTATGTTCTATATTTTCCATTGTACCATAGGTGACAGTGTGGCCAAACTTTCTGCCACCACATTACAAGTGTTGCTTTTAATGTACATTCCAACAAGAATTTTCTCCTTGTCCTTTCTGCCTTCATCATCAGTCTGCCTGAGACATTTCCAGCTGCTGCCCAGTCCTGAGACATTTCCAGCCTGCTGCCCAGTCCTATTTCAGTGTTAGATTTTGTTACAGAAGCACCCCACTTCCACGTACCAAATTCTATTCCAAGAAGTGGTTGTTGAGTAAGAAACTACTCCAAAACCTAGTGGCTTAAATTTTAAATATTATGGGTCAGGACTTTAAGCAAGGATTGGCTGTGTGAGACTTTTGTTCACATAGCACTAATGTAGGTCGACAGATTATATTCATCTGCAGAATGAGTTGATATGCAGGCTCCAAAATAACTTCATTCATATTTGTTGTACCTGGATGTAGATGACAGGAATTCTGGGCTCATATGGGAAATTCAAGCTAAATACTTACATTGTGCTTTTTCAGCATGGATTTTCAGGTTTGGATTTCTTACTTATGGGTTTACAACTTTCAATGACTTTTTCAAGAGGCCTGAATGGAAGCCCCAAGGCTTGTAATGACCTAGCATCAGATGCCTCAGAACTTCCCTTCACTGTATATGTTTTCTAAAGCAAGTCACTAATACCACACTGGGTTCAACAAGAGAGAATTAGAGTCCACTTCCCTATAGGAAAAATAACAAATGATTTGTCAGCACCTTTGATCATACTAGAGTTCCCTTCGAGATTGTTTTTCATGAGAATGTGAAGTGTGGGCTCCCACTGGATGTAAATGTCAACTGCAGAAAATATTTTGTTCTCCAAAGAATTTTCCCTTCTTCAACCTGTTCATTTCTATTAAACCCCAGTGTTTTCCCAATTTTATACATTTGTTCAATGATCAGTTGGATCCATTTTATTATAAGTGACTGAATGTCTCACTAAAATCAGATTTTCAGGGACCCACATTTTATTTTTTAAAAATTTTTATTGTTTATTTTTGAGAGAGAGAGAGAGAGAGAGGAGAGAAAGGGTGAGCAGGGAAGGGGCAGAGAGAGAGGGAGACACAGAATCCAAAGCAGGCTCCAGGCTCTCTGTTGTCAGCACAAGGCCTGATGTGGGGCTCAGACTCACAAACTGAGATCATGACCTGAGCTGAAGTCAGACTCTTAACTGACTGAGCCACCCAGGTGTCCTAGGTACAAACATTTTAAAATATTCTTGGTCAAAAGAACAAACTTTCTGATCTCCAAAATGGAAGAGACAAGTCACCTGATTTTGAATGAGGATTAAACTAGGGAATCAAATGGTGTGATCAGATCTCAGTATCTCCATTTTCAGACTTTATGTTCATTCAGTGCTTTTGCAATGGCAAAGTTTCTGTAAGATGTTTTAGGCCTGTATACCCCCATGTTCAAATTCATTGGCAAAGATGCCAATTTGTTTAGTAATTAAAAAAAGAAAAAAGTCCCAGGATTAGTTCTGATTGGATCTGAACCAGCATTGTGGACAGGAAAATAGAATAATGAGCCTAGATCACATAGATCACATGCTCATGATCACATACAGTCCTAGAACAGGGGAGTGTATGAAACTATCTGGATTCAAAAGGCATATGAGTGGAACAGTTATTTCTATAGAAAACAGTAGTGGTATTTTTACTAAGAAAATAATGACCTGATGCTAAGAGGCAGATACAACTTTCCATCACAGTTAGGCTGTTCTTTCACATGAAGGACCATCACTTACCGTCTCCACCTGTTGAATCTTACCTAACCTTACAGTTCTGTCTAAAATGCCACTGCCTTCATGAAATCTATCTTGATTCATTCACCTCTTTTAACCACCTGAACTAGATTTCCTCCTAATTTAGGTTAAATTGAATTCTAAATTTCTTGTGTGGCTTTATATAATCAGCCTGTCTTATAACTGTTGTTGCACTTCTCTTAGATTTTCCACAAGCATGTATAATTATTTTTTTAACGTTTATTTTTATATTTTGAGAGAGGAAGAGAGACTGTGTAAGCAAGAGGAGGGGTAAAGAGAGTACATCCCAAGCAGGCTCCATGGTGTCAGCACAGAGCCCAATGCGGGGCTTGATCTCACAAACTGGGAGATCATGACCTGAGCTGAAATCAAGAGTTGGATGCTTAAGTGACTCAGCCACTCAGGTGCCACAAGCATGTATAATTCTTAAGAGTAGAAATTTTGATGCCTTTGAAGATAAAGGTCAGTAACCTATATTTAGCAGACACATTAGATAATGATCTGTCGAATTAGATGAGTTCAGTGACACCATGATTATCAGAAAGAAATTCTTCTTCAATTATATATATATTTAAATTTTATATAAGACTTTTGTGTAAATTTGTACAACTAGGCAAAGATGTAGTATAATAACCACTGTATTTTCCTACCTCAAATCAGACCTGAGTATTTACTTCTTCACATGTGATTTTGAGAGGAAATATTGGTTAGTTTAAGCCAAATTAGCCATTTTTTTTTTCTTTTCTCACTTTATTTTTTTCTTTTCTCCTGTGATTAGTTTAAAGATATCTATATGACTGATAAAAACATGAGTGATCTTCTGGAGGGCTCTCTGAGTAAAAATGTCTTTTTCCTAAAAAGAAACACAGGAGAAGAGACTGGTAGCATTTCTTTGGTTAGATTTTTTTTCATACCTATATGATACAAGAAACTCTAGCAGATAGTCTGTGACCATGAGAGGAGTTTGTCTGATGGGTAAGAGGAGCATAGTGAGGCTGGAGAGCAGAGATAGAGCACAGGCTGTGAGAAGGCTGTTAAGCTTCTGTCTTAATAATCCTTGAACTGCCAAACTCTTCACATAATAAATGTTTTCATTGTTTAAGCCAGTTGGCGTTGAGTTTTCCATTATTTGTAGCCAAAAGCACCTTCATTAATGAGGACAGTCAAGAATGGAATGTAAGTTTATTGATTCCCAGCTCAGGGATTTGTCCAAAAGATCTTGACACTTAGTGAGAAAGAAAAACTTTGCCTGGAGCCTGAAAACCATGTGATTTGCGGGCCTGGCCTAAGTTGATGGAGAACACTAATCACTCGGACAGCTACTTCATAGATTGAATGCTTAGGAAAGGATATGCTAGATTCTTTAGCATTTCCTTGTTCTTGGAATAGTAAAACAATATTCACAACATAGATTCTATCCTTAAGTATCTTTCATTCTTACCAAATGCCTGAGAATTGACCTGTCCAGACTGTTAATGCATGTCCTGCAGATTTTTCTGTTTCTAATCTCAACAGTGCTGTGTAGGAAGTAAATGATAGGTTCTCAGTCACTTGATGTACACAAGGTGATTGGATTCCTGTGTGACTCCAGAGAAAACTAATCCCAAGAAGCACAGGGAGAGAAGGAGAAATGTAGGACAGAAAGAAAAATTTGGCCAATTTCATTCCTGTGGTGGAAACATCATCCTAATTTTTACTTGGAAATACTGTCAGGGAGAGCGTGAATATTGACAGGGACTTGCACTCAGAGTTCTGTGATTCCATGTGGATGAATGGAGTGCATCTCTTACAAATTATAAATTATAAAGCAGAAGCTGTTCCATGTAACTCTTTCTAAATTGCCATCTTAATGTGGTGATTATTTTGTGTGGGCATGCCTTGAACAGATATTTAAATCAGGAAGCAGAGAAGAGACTGGGAAGAGACATGTGGTTGGACACTACTCATGCTCCTTTGGGCAAGTTCTGGCTCCTTAGAGCTGAGGTATGTTTGATAAACATAGCACAGAATCAATTGTCACATTTTCTAGGGATTTGTGGTACCATTAAAACAAAATAAAATGGAAAAAGCTTGTCAATGTCTTCTCATTTGTCGTGATTTATTTTTTCTATTATTTAAATTAAGTACCACAGTTGAATCCACCCTGACTTGTAAGTGATGGGCACATGAAACTGAATTGTAATTTAACTTCCACAGTTTTAAAATGTGTTTTATTTCCCGGGGGAAAACATAGCTCTGAAATTGCTATTTTCTTTTTTTTTCGTATGAACTGATTAAGACCTTCTCAATTGACATGATTAAATGGTCTCTCCTTTTTTTTTTTAAGTTTATTTGTTTGTTTTTGAGAGAGACAGAGACAGCAGGAGTGGGGGAGGGACAGAGAGATAAAGGGACAGAGAGAATCCCAAGCAGGCTCCACACTGTTGGCACAGAGCCCCATGCAGGTCTGGAACCCATTAAACCCGAGATATCATGACCTGAGCTGAAACCAAGAGTTGGACACTTAACTGACTGAGCCAAGGCTTGCCTAAATGGACTCTTCTTATTGTTTGTGTTATGTTTGTAATGAATTTATTCATCAAATATTTGTTGAAGGTCCACAATATGCTAAGCATCCTATTAGATGCTTTGTTTTCTATCACCATTGTAGCAAATTACCACAAATTTAGTGGCTTAAAACAACACAAATATATCTTCTGACCATTCTGGCTGTCGAAATTTGAAATGGTTTTTATTGAGCTAAAATCAAGGTGTGAGCAGGGCTGGTTCCCACTTGACGCTCAAGGAATAATCTTTGTCTTGCTTTTTCCACTTTCAGAGGCTATTGGCATTCCTTGGCTCATCACTAGATTATTCTGGCCATATTTTCTGTCTTAAGTATCCTGTGTCTGGCTCTGGTCTTCCTCTGCCTCCCAGTTGTAAGGAACTTTGTGATTATATCATGCCCTCCAGGATAACCCAGTATATTTCCCCAATCCAAGATCCTTACCTTAATTACATCTATTAAACCCATTTTTTTTCATATGAGGTATGATTAATAGCTTTGGGGAGTTAAGAAATGAATTTGTGTGTGTGTGGCAGGGGGTGATGGTGGTGGTGGTGGTGAGGATACTGTTCAGCCAGCCACAAACAGAAAGTGATACCTTTCTTCTTAAGAGCTATACGGTCTAGCAAGGGAAATTAATATATTTAATTACACTGCTTTATAAAAAGAGAAATACTGGGGAAATGGGAGGTCAAAAGAGAGAATGCTCATATCCATCTAAGGATACAGGAAAAGTTTCCTAAAGGAGATGGTTGAACAGGAATTTGAAGGATGGGGATATTTGGGGTTTAACTGATAAGAATAGACATGGTACTTGGTAAGTGGAAGGGCACTTTTAGTAAGTGCTGTGTAAATTCCTTTATTTGTTATAAATGTCTCATAAGGTAGGGACTACTATCATTCCATTACAACAAATGGCTAAAGGAAGACAGAGACAGGTTAAGCTATTTACCCCAAAGCACACACATCCTGAGTGGAAAAGTTCTTCTGCAGGACATCCCAGGCTGAGGTAAGAGTAACTGTTAAGGCAGAAGAATAGTGTTAATTAGAAAGCAGCTTTACTTTTCTCCCCTACACCCACCACAATAACCCATGTCACAGACAGAAATCTCAAGACCCTAACCGGGTAGGGGGAGTTGACTTGTACAACAGGAAATGTTGAGACGAGAGACATAGAACAAGACTTACCCTCAAACTCTTAAAAATAGCTTTGCCTTTGTTTATCCAGTTATTTTTTTTTAAACAGTGACATCTAGAAGCCATATTGCATAACTGAAATTTTGCACAGCAATTGTGAGTTTAGTTAACAATACTGTATTGTATTCCTGAAATTTGCTGAAAGTGTAATTCTTCAGTGTTCTCATCACAAAAAAAGAAATAAAATGGTAATTATATGAGGTGACAGATATCTTAATTAGCTTGAGTGTGGTAATTATTTCACTGTGTGTGTGTGTATGTGTGTGTGTGCATTGTGGATATGTTTTGTATATGTATAATATCACAATATCAAGTTATAAACCTCAAATATGTATAACTTTCTTCATCAGTTATACTTCAGTGAAACTAGGGGAAAAAAGTAACTTCCAAGACTGCGGTAGGAGAGTTGCTGTCACAGATCCATAAGGCCTGTAACATGGGTCAGAACCATTCCCATTTTTGAGGGAAATCCCATACCAGTCCTCCCACTAGGCTACGGAAGAGCAATCAGAAAGAAATTGAACCAGACTGGCTACACCCACATAGTGAATAGAGTTGACCCTTGAACAACACGGGATTGAGCTGCATGAGTCCCCTTGTATGCGGGGTATTTTTTTTATACAGTACAGTATCATAAATGTATTTTCTCTTATGATTTCCTTAATAACATTATCTCTCTTATTCTAGCTTACTTCACTGTAATAATACAGTAGATGATATGTATAACACAAAATACATGGTAATTGAGTATGTTATCAATAAGGCTTTCAGTTAACAGTAGGTTATTAGTTGTTAAATTTGGGGGAGTAAAACGTTATATGCAGATATTCTACTGTGTGGGGGTCAGTGCCCCTAAATCCCGTGTTGTTCAAAGGGTAAGCTGTACATAGCAATGGAAAATTGGCAACATAACTTGTATCTCTGTGACCATTAAAATGATGATGTGAATCTATATTTACAGACATGGGAAGATGTACCATCTTGTTAGTTGAGAAAAATAGGTTACAAAACAATCTCACAGCATCTCACTTTTTTTTAAAAATATGTGTACAATGCATAAATAAATACTGCCAGAATAAACAACAAGGTGTTAGCAGTGGTTATATTTGCTGGATTAAGATATAGATGGTTTCTACGTCTTTTCTTTTTGGTTTTCTATATGTTCTATCCCTTCACTCCTTTTTTATGGTGAACACAGATTTAAATCATTCGTAATAAAAAAGTAAAAGAAAATGATGCCAATAAAGACCTTTTGAAAGAGAGTTTCCCGTTTTTATTCCCCTCCATCTCACCCCAAATGCTACAAATATTTTATAGGATTATCTCAGGGATGTCCCTGGGGCTCAGGAAAACAAACGGAGTTTCCAGAGCAGAGAAGCATGAACATGAAAATGTTTGAGAAAACAATGAAGGTTTTTTTTTTTTTTTTTTGCTTTCGCCAGCACTGACTTGCGGTTTCTCAGTGGGATAATTATAACACTGAAGTAGGATAAAAAAAAAATAGTACAATTATATTTAATTAGTTCCAGTGGCTGTTGGCTATTTTAACCCTAACCTATGAATATTATTAGCGAGCAGATTGAATCTTACCATTGTAAGCTGCATTAAATAGGTTTTTAGTTCACTTGCTTATTTTATTTTTATTTCTTGTTTGTTTTCTTTTTCCTTGGCAAGCACTACCAGAGTAATAGATTAGATTGCTGTGAAGTCTATTATATGATACATTATTTTAGCAGTGCCTATAAGACAGTAATGAAGAGCAAATTCAATAGTATTGGCATGATAAAGTGAAAACTATTAATAAGGAGAAAGAGTTCATCATAGTCATTAGATGTGAGGGCTGGAAAGAAGTACGGTATGTTAAGGGCTGGCAAAATTGCATTACAAAGTCATTTAATTTATATATGGATTTTCTTTTTTTTTTTTAGTGAGTAATTAGTATAAATAATTCTGACTGGTTTTAAAAACCATGGATACTGAAAAAAAAAATAAAGGAGTAAATGATGGGAAGCAGATGGATCATTTAATTTATTTCTCAATTACAGTTGACACGTTGGGCACAGAAATCTGCATGTCATCTACTTCTTTATGGTCCATTTTGCAGCTGTGTTTATTGTCATGATACATAAATACATTATCTCATTAATGGAACACTGAATAGTTTTTATTCCAAAACACACACCCACACACCCACACACCCACACACACATTCTTACAGAATGCTTATGCTCCAAAGAGAACACAACAGGAGAGAATATTTACCTAGCCAAATGAAGCAGAGAAATAGGGCCTGTGTGGAGCAAAGACTTTAGAAAGTAAGACATGATCACAGCAGAGTGTAGCCTGTTATTTTTTAGGTATCATCTATTAGACTCCAGGACACTTTTCTTCTCAGATAGTCACACGACTAATGAAGGCACACTTGGGAAATCTACGTGCAGTTCCTAGTTGATGTGTATTGCATCTGAGATGCAGATGTAGTCCATTTTAGGATCTCCAACTAGAAATGCCAGAGAGAGTGAGGGAAATATAAGAGCCTACCTCTGGCATTGTATTTAAAGTTGTAAAAGCAACATACATTGGACTGAGAGCAAATAGGTCCTTTATTCTCAAGTGAACAGATGGACTGTTAACATTTGAACAGCTTCCCCATTAGAGTAGTGCAGTTGGTGGTGGGGTTGTGGGTGGGGCAGTTGCTAACTATTGGGTATAACAATCAAGAAGCTTTAAAATATTGAACACCTACCATTGCTTCAGTTTGGATTAGGAACTCATCTGGTCTGAGTATTCAGTGTTGGCAAGGATTATAGAAATGGGTGTGCTACTGGAAACATACTTCTTGGCTTGGTTTGAACATACAACTCCTATATTGATCCCACTCATTAATTCCCTTAACTATTATACATTTATCTAACTATGTAGGCCACTTTTATTCAATAGCTATATCCATTAAAAATCCACACAAACCAAATTCTAGAAATGTTAGATGTACAATACAGATTCAGAGAAACCTTTATTCACATCTCAGTTTTGCACAATTTTGTTTATAATCTTTTTGACCTAATATCTCTGGGCCTCAGTTTCCTAATCTGAAACATAGGGGTGAAAAAACAAGTTTTGGCAAGGATGTAAAGAGGAAGTAACCCTCATGCACCATTGGTGGGAATGCAAACTGATGCAGCCACTGTGGAAAACAGTATGGAAGTTCTTCCAAAAATTAAAAATAGAATTACCATATGATCCACCAATTCTGCTACTGGGTATTTACTCAAAAGAATATGAAAACACTAACTCAAAAAGATATGTTTATTGCATATGTTTGCGACAGAATTATATACAAATGCCAATTTATGGAAGCAGCCCAAGTCAAGTGTCCATCAAATGGTGAATGCATAAAGATATGGTATATATACAGTAGAATATAATTCAGCCATAAAGAAGAATGGCATCTTGCCATTTGCAATTCTAAGCGAAATAACTCAGAGAAAGACAAATAGCATATGATTTCATTCATATGTGGAATTTAAGAAACAAAACAAATGAACAAAGGAAAAAAGAGACAAATTAGAGAACATATTCTTAACTATAGAGAACAAACTGATAGTTACCAGAGGGAAGATCAGTGGGGGGTTGGGGGTGGGTGAAATAGGTGATGGGGATTAAGAATACACTTCCCATGATCAGCACTGATAAATTTATAGAATTGTTGAATCACTATACAGTACACCTGAAACTAAGATAACACTGTATGCTAACTATACTGGAATTAAAATTAAAAAATAAAGAGTGGGATGCAGCATAAGGATTAAAACCCAGGACTTAAATCCCCCATATATATATATATATATATATATATATATATATATATATATAATTAAAGTACCTATTTCATTGGATTGGATTGTGACATTATATTATTACTGTGAAAGCTTAGGAAAATACCTGGTATGGAGTAGGTGCTAAAATTATTACACTTGTTATTTGTCAGCTTTCTCAGGGTATAAGCTTGGGGATTTGGGTTGAGTATTTTTTTAAGGCAGACTATTTGTATACTAGTTTAGGATATAGAAAAATGACTTATGTTCCAATAATGCATGCTAACCAATAAGACACGCCTTCAAATTCTTTGTAACTCCATATTATGCTGATGTAGGGTGCTGTACAAACACTCAAGATTCAGAAGGACCCCAGTGGTTGGACTAATGTCAAGATTTTGTTCTGATGATAGATTTGATGCCCTTCAAGAGGTAAAAGTTAATCTATAAAAAGTGGTTTGGATGTCAGCATATTAGAATATCTGGTACCTTATAGATCATAATTTCTAAAACTCATAGGTGTGTGTGTGTGTGTGTGTGTGTGTGTGTGTGTATGTTGTAGATCAGTCACACACACACATACACACACACATATCCAGGATTTCAGGGTCTTTGCATTTTTGGAAATCTGATGATGCATGGCTGCAATTTTCTTATCCCAAGATACTCTTTGATAGTGAGTCCAAGGCAAAGCAAAGGGCTAACTAGACAAGAGAAGAGCAGTTGGCAGGGAGAGGTGTAGATTCTGGGTTGTAAGGTACTAACAAGGACCTCAGGAGGAAAAATGTCTAATGAAAACTATCAAATTGATTACTGTATGGGTTTTCACAAAATTAATGATTTCTTCATAATGCCTAAGTCTTCAGTGAAGTAAAATAAGTGAATTAACTGCAATTGTGGCATTGATAGGGAATACATTAGAGGATTAAGCTTAAAATCTGGATAAGAGTTCAGGAAGCAAACAAAAGCACCAGCCCTAAGAAGCAGGAGAGGTCAAGGAAACTGAAGCCCACATGAAATTTGCAGGAATTTTGGGGGAGCCATGGGCCCCCACAGGCCATGGAATTGCATGTGTTCTACATTTAAGGCAATTTTGCCTACATCTTCAGGGCCACAGGCTCCAGCAACCATCTAATTTAGTTATAATTTTCTTGATATTTGCCATTGAGAGTGTGTCCCTACATATGATGTGTGATTAAAAGCATGGGCTCTCCAGTTACTGCCTTTATGGTGTCGTCTTCACAGAGGATGTTTTTATGTTTCACCAAATGATGAGCAAAGAGATTGCAGCTGTCTCCAAGTCTTCTTTCTCAGAAGTGCAATCTGTAAAACTGGGCTCGCTCTCTTTGCAAAACTCAATTTTCCTGAGTTTACAGCTCAACTTACTCATGAGCAAGCTCAGACAATTCAATCCCTTGATCCCTGCTCAGTGGGGGTGTTGCCTGAATAAGGGTGACAGCTCAAGACAAGCCATCCTGGGAACAATTGTGAGAACGCAGGGGTGGTTGGCTGTGGTTTTCAAGAGTGTGAAGGGATGTGTGGGTTCCTTTAAGATGCCAGTTCCATGAGTGTCAGTAGGCAGCAGTTGGAAGGGTAAATGGGGAAACAGAGGAGTTTTAATTTCAGGCTAAGGTCTCAATTGCAGTAGAAAATGGGTGACAGGTGGTGGCTGCTTTCCTCAGTGATTTTAAATTCATTTAAAAATTACATAACTTGGCCATCAAGTGGCAAAAACTAAGTCTGAAACAGATGACTTTTAATTTTTAGTCCAGTGTTACTTTCTTCCATACATATCTCTCTTTCCAGTTGGAGCTGGGATTGGACATGAATTTGTGCATGTTGAAAAGACAAACTCTTACAGAGGATATGAGAGCTATCTGCCATAGCAGTCCATGGGAATGCTGGCATTCTAGAACTTCACACAAGTGATCCCTTAATCCCAGCAAAGTGCAATACAAAAGTTATCATTTCTCCCTAGAAATGGATCCTAAGTCCTATACTAATTAAGTTTTGGAAACGAAATAGAAAATGTCTTGTTCACTAGCATAACTATGTGCCTATTCATTTGTTCTCCTACAAAGCTATTAGTTCAAGAAATCTTTTAGATGCTGTCAGTTATGGATTTTATTAGACTATATGTAACAGAAAAGCTATTATAATGGCTTAGCTAAGTGGAGATTATTGATGTTCATCATGTAATGAAAACCCAGAGCTAGATAATCTTGGGTTTGTTCAGCTGATCCAAGAACCAGGCTTCTTATGTTTTCCTATAACTAAGCTCAGGGATTTCTTTCTCAACTTACAAGAAGGCTTCCCCACCTCTTGGCTCATGTCAGTATTCCAGGTAGAAGAAAAGATAGAAGCAACAAGAAATGGTAATGCTTACCTTAGAAAACTAAAGTATTTCCAGAAATTCCCAGTAGATATTTGCTTAATTTCCTAGGAAAGTACTATCATTTGGCTTCTCTTACCTTCAAGAAAAACTGGGAAATTGAATATTCTAGTTTGCCACGTTACTGACCATCCTAAAATAAAGGTTACGTAAAAGAGATTACACCTATGATAGTCTCATGCAGAGGAGCTCCTGATTTGGAGGAAACTAAATATGAAGCAAATTATATTAATTCATTCACATACTCATTAAGCAAATGTTGGTTGAGTTATTATAATAGTGGTACTGATGGTACAAAATGTGGATACAATCCCTTTCTTCAAATGTATGGTCCAGTGAAACAGACATATGGATGGTTGCACTGCCATGGGGTACCCACTATGAAAGGAGAACCATGGTGCAGCTAAGGAAGCACGAAGGAAGGGCAGGTGGGCCCCCAGGACGGAGGTAAGTGAAGACTTCCCAGATGATGTGCTTGCTGAAGGAACACTTACACTTTACATTTCCAAAGGATGGCCTTGAATATCATGTCAATTAAAAGGTAGAAAATTTCAGAGCCCATGTGCTTCTTATTAATGTCCAATTGCTCCATCTTTCTAAGCATTGAGGGAACTCAATGCTCTTTTACCAAAATCATACAGCTAGCATAAAGATCAAATGAGCTAATAAGATAATAAAATTAACTTGCACTAATAAGTACCAAATCGCTGTTGATTGAACGTGAGACTGAATGCAGACTCTACCACTATCTCCACTTCATAGTGAAGGACAATGCAGTTGACAAAAGTCAAGTACCTTATAAATTGTCTCATAGCAGTGAAAGAGCTGGGGTCTCTAACCCAAGGCATCTGACTCTAAAATCCACCTGGTTCATGCTTTCCCAACTTCTACCACAGGATTTAGAAAACATCCAATAGTATAGATTACACTGTGCATTATAAAGTTTACACAATGCCTGTGAAGAAAATGTGTTGGTTCTACAAAGTCATCAAATTAGGGTAATTTGGCCTTTCTCTCCCTTCACTTCACATCCAGATGGTCTGATTCAAGCAGTTGGGGTACCTCTTGTGTTGAAAGCACTGTGAAACACAAGAAATGCATTATGCATGATGCTCTCTTTACTGGAACTTTGATTTTTATGTGAAACTATTTTGCTCTCCAGAAGTGCTGAGTGTCCTTATAAGTATTCTTTATTCCTCTTTCCTTAAGAGCTTTCAAAAACACTTAGTGTTTAATAAAATGTACAAATAGCAAAACAGGACAAAACTCACTAACTAAAAATCCCAAAACAATGAAAACAAAGCTCAAACAAAGGTAAATATAATCACCGATGGAAAAGAAAGAATTAAGCAATAATGAATAATAATGACAGGATTGAAATCAGAAAGTCTACATTTCAGAACTGTAAGATCATGAGATATAAAACTCAGTAATGATCTTCCAGAGAACCAAAGCAAAAAGTCAAAGGGGACATATGACAGAGTTCTAATTGCATAATGAAAGAAAGAAAGTGGTTCTTCCTATATAATAAAAGGAACTGAAGTCAGATTTTCATTCATTTTACCAATTTTGAAATCACAAAAGTTTGTCATTGTTCTCTGTATGGAAGAGGCATTTAATGGCCCAATTTATAAAACTCTTAGGGTTATAATATTTTTAAAATGCATGTGACCTACTTGTTACTCTTCTGTAAGATTGTTCTAAAATAAGTAACATGTCCAGAGTCATGGCTAAAACCAAGAGTGGTTTGATGTTGGGATACGAAATGGGCAGAAGAGCCTTTCTGGGAGTACGCGTGTTCTGTTTCTCTGGACAAATGGGAATCTGTAATTGTCCCGATTCTTTATTACCAGCAAGGCTCTAGTACCAGTTGAGACTTTCTAGGCAGCTGTCTTCAGAGAATAAACCAATTCTATCCCAGAGAAAGTGTCTGGATCCTTCAGTTTTGTCTTTAATTGACACAATATCTTCCAAACATCTTTTCCCGATGTCCCTGGGTATTGGAGAAACAAAGTTTGTTTTATGTCAGTTTCATTGAAATGAAGCAAGAAAAGAAATACAGAAAGCTCTGATATATGATCAGGTCAGAATTGTTTTCAAATAGCACTTAATTTTACCCTTCTGGGTATCCCTACCATTTTAAAGTTCGTATTTACTCA